>NC_133812.1:21575804-21914933 GCF_043250625.1 Sebastes fasciatus | reverse complement strand
CTTCATGAGTTATGACGACTGAAATGAAGATGATGGTTTTAAAAAACACAAATCTTTCAGGCATAATAAGTGAACCGTATGTAAACACAACCAAACTGTAGCTGGTCAAACTGAGAGCTGCTTGTCTTCAGATTGTTGCATGTGACAGCTGGAGAGGTAGAGAGAGGTAGAGCACGTGTGACTTCCTGTCAACACTGTCTTCTCACATACTGACTTATCACCTACTCTCAAGCCATAAGTGATGTATGTTTTGCGATGTGAGTATAGCATGTAACTAAAAAATTTTTTTTTTCTCACAACTTTATATTAATTTAAAAGAAAGAAACAAAGAAAGGAAGGACGTTTAACAATATAGTAAATAAAAGTGAGCAGAAAGGAAAATAGTAGGATATTCAGAGGATTAATATAGCAGCAAACAACTATTGTCTATGTAAAGATATAGAGGAGTAATGTCTACCTGAGCAGAGAATAAAGTCACTTTCCCTCTGTGTGTGTTGTAATCTGAGCTTCTATCTGCTTTGTTGACATATCCGGGCCTCCAAGCGTGCCTTTTAGCGCATGTTAGTGCATGTGAGTGTGCCCCAATGGCTAGCTCACGGACGCCGCTCTGCACTGCTCTCATGCGGCGATTACAGCTGATAACGCTAACGGCGTCATTTTGGAAGCGTAGTACCCACCCTCCAGTTCCTCCTCAGGTTAACACTGTCAGCATTGTTGCCGTTGTTTGTTAGCATCATTAGCTGTGAGCCTCCGCCATGTTGAGAGCTGTGCAGAGGCAATAGAAATGCTCCCGATCTCGCATTTAGCACCTTTAGCAATGCATCGTTTCATCACAGACTTACTTATTTAACTGAGAAAGTTAAACAAAGGAAACGTAATGAATTGAGAAGGATTGAAAAGGAAAGCAAAAATGCTACAAAAGAGCGGGAAGAAAGAAAGAATGTAAGGAAGAAAGATAAAAAGTCAAGCAGAGGTGTGGGGGGTGAGAGGGCAAGTAAAGGAGAAGGATGTAGAGAGAAAGAAAAGAATAAAAACAGGCAAGAAAAAAAGGTAGGAGAGAACATTTTAAGAAAAAAGGTGCAAGACAGAAGAGGAAAGAGACAGATATTGACAAAGTGAGAGAGTGAAAGTAGAGAAAGACAAACTGAGAGAAAGTGTGTGTACATGTGTGTGTGTTGGACAGAAAGAGAAAACGAGGTGAAGTCAGCGACAGAGACAGAGGTTAACCAGTTCCAGGTTTCTGCCTGTGTGTGTGTGTGTGTTTGCTCTGTCAGTTGAATTGCAGCCAGCTGTTAACACCCCCATCAACATCCCATCTGACTGCTGACTGAAACAACCTGGTAAACGCTGCAAAGCCTTTTCCAATTTTGGGATTAAAAAAAAAAAAATCTGGCATCTTTTCACTTCGTGTCTAAAGTTACAGCCAAGAAAATAAATACCGAGCACTGAGGATATAGTGTACTGTATATATTAGAGGCTGTACACTGCCTTAACCTCATTTTGTGCTGATTTAATTTAGCAGGTCTCACGTCGTGCACGCTCTCAGCTGTAACCTTGTTTTCACCTCTAACCACTCGGTGTGATGTGCAGAACCGCAGTGTAAATCAGACACATAATCTCTGAAACTTTCTGTCATAAGATCTGATCAATGATGAACAGAACAATTACAAACAAGCAAATTAAAGGCAACCTAAAAGCAGTTTACATTCAGTCTTTCTCACCAAAATGCATTGAACAATAATAATGACTTTATTTAGGACACAAGGAGAAGGTCTGTAGCGTACTAAGTAAAAAAAAATACAATACAATAAAATAGTATAGTAAGAACAGCTCATACATGGCAACACATAAGCAGCTTCTTTGTATCAAGAAGAAATGTATTTCTTCTTGATACAAAGAAGCTGCTAGGTATTGTGTGTGTCCTTGTTTACTAGCAGTCCTCTTCTTTTCCACCTTCTGTGGGCGCTCGCTACAGCCACCATCTAGTGAGTGTTTTATGGCTGCAACTAATGATTATTTTCATTACTGATTAATTTTGGGATTGATTAATCTCTTGTTTTGTCAATAAAATGTCAGAAAATGCTCTTCATTATTTCCCAGAGCGTAGGTGACACCTTCAAACTGCTTGTTTTGTCTGACCAACAGTTAAAAACCCCCAAATATTTCAGAAACTGTCATTTTATGACAAAGAAAAGCAGCATATTCTCACATTTGAGAGGCTAAAACCAGCAATTGTTTGCCATTTTTGCTTGAAGAGTGACTGAAACGAATAATCGGTTGTCAAAGTAGTTGCAGATTAATTTTTTCTTTTGATTGACTTATTGATTAATCAACTAATTGTTGCAGCTCTTGTTGTTTTTGGTCATGAATACTTCCACACAGAACGCGAATATTATGTGGCGAAAAAGCAGCATCAGAGGCTCCCTAGTCCGAACAAGGACGGCAAACTTTGTTACTCCTTTCAACCTTGACAAAGATGGTGACCAGCTGCTGAAGAAAGTCAAACATCTAGCAGCTACAGAGCCAAATATTTTAGCTATACGTACAAAAAGTAATGCACTGTATGTCCCAAGAAATCAATGCGTATTTAATCCACGTAATCGGGAACCAGGACGTATAAAGAGTGACAAAGACACCAGACTTTCGCCCAGTAGACCGCTGTTTGTGTCCCATGTGAAACCAGAAGTCAATGTTGATTTATTTGTCACGTAATTTCTGTACTTTAGTAACGCCACTTCATTAGTCATTTAACCCAAATCACGATCTTTCCCTAAAAAATAGGCTTTAGCATGTTGTTTTGTTGCTTAAACCTAACTAAGTTGTTTCCTGTGAAGAAAGTTTATTTTAAAAAGACTGTATGCATGTAACCTGCGGAAATTGACACGTGTTGCTGGACATTAGTTGGAGAAGGCACGAAAAATAAGGGATAGCTTTGTAAGATGTCATACGAACCGTTGTATGAGGATACAATGAAACTCCAAACAGAGCTAAAAGGAGCGTAGATGTCGGATTAACATTCCTCAGGTGGACATAAATACAACTCCAAATTAATGCTAATGTTGCTTTTTGACCACTTTTGTGACCATAACGACTTTTATATGTCATGTTTTTGCTTGATTTAGGGTTCTTCTGCCCTCTAGTGGCCAAAAAAGCAAATTAGTGCAGCTGTAATTAATTTTTCTATCAGAGTAGTAACTGAAAAGAGTTGCTCTTTATTTCACACATCCAGTATAAAGACATTCAGTCAGCTTCACTTTATTTTTCTTTCTGTAACTCTAAACTGTCTCACGTGAGGCGCTGTGAGGTCCTGACCCTAACACGTCCTATTGCCTTGTCAACTCTGAGGCTTACCTAACCTTTGACCTCAGTGCACATACACACCCCTATACACACACACACACACACACATACGTAAACGCTAGCCTGGATTTGTGAGAGTGTGTGTGTGCGTGTGTGTGTTTGTCGTCATCACCCTTAAACACCCGGGGCTACCAGACATAACTCTACGCCATCAGTCGCTGTGCATGTGTGTGTGTGTTGCCGAAGTTCACCTAAACATCTGTTAGGTGAAGGAGCCTGTAAATCACACACTTCAGTGCTGTGGCCAATCAGCACAGAGGATAGGAGAGGATAGGAGAGGGTAAAGAAGGCTTCAGGGCGAGTTTAGCCGAGGAGACACTCAGAGAGGAAGTAGAGGAGGAGGTGAGAGAGAGAGACGAAGAACATGACAGAGAGAAAGAGAGCCAGGGAGGAAGGGTTGCAGTTGCAGAGCTGCCATGTCCGGCATGTAAGTCAGTTTCTTTTATTTTCCATGTGTGCACGAGTTGCAGAGAATGCAAGTGTGTGAGGAAATGTATGCTTAAGGTTGTTGTTTTTAAACAGTAAGTGTTGCAAGCTGTTTCTGTCACCAACAAGTTATTTCATGGCAAGTTTGTTTTGATGTTAGCTGAAGTAAAATGGGGTTATATTCAGATGCTTTCTGGTGGTTCATGCCAAGTCCTTGAACACATGGAAGATCTCAGTATTCAAACATCTGAAACACAGTTTGATTAAACTGGAAAGAGGTAATTTTTGTTTACTTTCAGTTTGTTTGGAAGATGGGAGCTCAGATAAAAAAGTCAAGTGTTTCCCACTTTTTCCACTGGCAGCAAAGACATGCAAATTAATCCTTGATATGTAAACCATCTAACACCTTCTCAAACTTTTAGGGTTGCTCTGACAAAATGACATGCCCAAATATATCGGCTAATAACTCAGGATCTGTGAGGGCTAAATATGTGGTTGTTTCATTAGAATTTTCTCTGGATGTAGTATGGTAGAGCTGGGTAAAACACAGTGTAAGACATGTGGTTCCCAACCATTTTTGTCTCTTCTTATGACCCCTCGTCATCGATTGCATACAGTGTGCCTAGGAGTTATGACCGCTGCAAACAAAGACTGATTGTTTTCCTCGTTTTAGAGTCCCAACGATGTAAAATGATTCAGTTATTTGCAAGAAAAAAAGCAAAGATTAGAGGGAAAAAGTAGGCGAAAGTGTTGCTATATTTGCTATATTTCTGCACTAGAGCTTTTTAAAATAATAATAACAGAAAAAGAAGGACAAAGGTTTTAGTGCTACTGCTATAAATACCAAACCACTAAAGTATTAATCTCCACGGTTAACATCACGTTTCGTATTATTTGTTGGTGTCAAATGGCAAACATTTTATGTCTGTTTACGTATTTTGTTTGTGAAAAAGAGATGTTGAAGCAACATTTTTTCACCAGAAAAGTGATCAAAAGCAGTGTTAAAATTTGGAAAACATCACCAAGACGCCAAATTATCATGCTGCAGTATTAACATCAGGTTTGGTTTTGTCCTTAAACAGCCATCTGACACTTGTTGTTTAGTCCATTTTACTACAAGAGGTAATTTTGTAGGAGGTTTTTCTGTTAACTTGTTTTTGTTTTGGGAGTAAAAACAAGATTTGAACTAAAAGTTTAAAGTCTTTTGCCGTAAAAAGCTGTGCAAATGGTTTCTAAATATGTTAATAACTAGAAAACAACACCAAATCACCAATTTATTACGCTGCAGTCTTAACATCAGGCTTGGTTTTGTCCTGAATAGCCATTGGACACACATTGTTTGATCAGTTTTATTACAAAATGACATTTTTTTCTGTTCACTTTGGTTTGATAACCAGTTTAAAATGTCTGGAAAGGCACGTAAATGTCTTCCTGATGTGTCAATAATTAGAAAATAACGCCAAACCACCAAATCATTCTATGCTACAGTCGGGTCAAACGTGTTGGTATTGTCCTTAAACATTCATCAGACGGCTCATTTCATTATAAGAGACCCCCGGAGAGCGTCATGGAAAACCACTGATTGTGTTCCTTTAACATGTCCCACGGCTGCGATCGATGCTAATGAAAGAGCAGTCACTTGTGTGTTGCCTATTGACGCTGTGAGAGAGAGAGGGTCTTAACTACACTCTTAATTGTACTGTGTGTGTTTGTGTGTTGAGCAATGTCGGGTTCATCTCGAGGTCAGGGTCAGTCACGCTCATAAATGGGGGTGTGGTTTTAAGAAATGGCTCATTGGCGAGGTCGTGGGGTGAGGGGTCAGAGGTCAAGGGGGCGGCACTAAGAGTGAAAACACTGACCAGGCCACGGGGTTCGTCAAAGTTCAAAGTCGTAACTCACAACATTACAACCTCTCTCTGTCACTCTGCCCCCTCCTGCCTTTATTTCTTCTGCACGCTTTAATTTTCTGTTACAACTCCAAGCAGTTCCATACATCACATCCATTTAACGTCTTTTTTCTCATCCATTTCAACCAACAATAACTCTAATATACCTCAACATGTTTCAAACAATGTGAGACATGCAAGACATCGGCATATTTTGTGCTGTGTGGTGCAAACAGAGCGCTGCAGGGATGACGTATTGTTGTAGGCCGACATGGAAGTTAGCATTGCCCTAGTTCCCTTGAGAAAAAGCTAATGGGATTTTTTCGATTTCCATTATTGCAGAAAATAAGCTCTGTGGAAAACACACGTTTATGACACTTACATGTTTTGTTCAGCAAGATAATCTCCACAAATTAACACCACTTTGATGATTTTTGAGTGTGAATGCATGCGTGGAGTATACACAAGACTGTAAAGGCGGACGAGTTGGCGTGATGATGTTTAGTAAAAGTTATTAAAAGTAAAAGCTTCAAAATTCACGAGTGGGTTATTCAAACCCATTTATTTTAAATGCTAAGGTATTTGTGCATATGTTGGCCAATGACAAACAAGAATATTTTGGTATGGAAATGCCAAAGATACAGTATGTTTATGTACATATTTAGTACACACAAAAGAATACATTTTAAGGGCTTCTTCTTAGTCATTATTTCACCTATCAAATATCAATGTCAGTATCCAGTGTTTATAGTATCTTTGTGCTCTAATACAAATACATTGGAAAGACCTTTTCTAAAACACATTTTAAACTGATTTGAATAATCCCACAAACACAGTTATCATGCATGTTTCTTGCTATGTTAGTCTGCTGTGCTCCTCATTATATTTAATTCATAAAAAAGAGTATTTATTAAGTGTGTTTAGAGGCAAATATAGAAGTGTCTCGTGAAGTTATATGTAAGTAATATGAAAAATGATGTGTGTTTTTAGCTCAGTACTAGAACTTTGTCATGTCCAAGTAGATGTTCGAACAATTGGCAGATTTTGCACTTGTCAGTCTTAACGAAACATATTTGATTTAAGGTGTCAGTCAACCTTTGTGGGTGCTAATAGGTTGACTGTGTATATTACAGCTACTTACAGTATGTCTGATTATTGCTTTGAGTGCATGTTTGTTGGTTTGTGTGAATCGTAAACTTTTGTTTATAGCAAGTAGCTTTAATTGTCTTTATGTTGTTTCCTACCTGAAACTAATTATACCAGCTCGAATTTAGTCGCTCAGTGGCCCCAACAAGTAGCAAACGACACGGTAGCGTGTTGAACTTTGGCAGCAGACATAATGTTCAACTCAGAAGGAGTTGAAGCCTTGAATGAGGTGCTGCAGAGTGGAAGCCTTCCAGTTAAAATTCTGTCAACTGGCCTAATTACTGCACTTTTTATAAGTTAGTAGGTCATTTTAAATCTCACCTGTTCTCCAGCTCAGTGGACAGAATATTCAGTATTTAACAGGATGCACTCTTTTTACTCTAATAACAAACATTTTAAAAAGATTAGATTAGATTAGATAGAAAGAAGACACATTTTTGTAAATATCAGCATTTAAATATGTGTTATTCGCACTGAAAAATAATACTTTTATGGTACGCAGTATAAATATAATCGGACAGAAGTAATAAGAGCGGCATGCTGTTGTTTTTTCTTTGTCTGCATGAAGCTGACCCTTCAGTTTATCTCAGACCCGAGTGTTCGTCTGTCACCGGTGAGTCATCAGCATCCCTGAAAGCACCAAAGCTTCCTGTGTTCCTGAGTGTTTCAATCAGCTGATGTTGCCAGGCAACAAACACAGTTTCATCCAGTAGGCAGCAGGGTTTTTTGGCCGATATCTCGTAGCAACATGAGTCAGGCCCAAGTCTTTAATGAGATGATCCGGTCCAGATGCTGACAGAAATTATCAAGTTTCCTTCACAACAACATCAACAACCGAATGTGGGTGAGATGAGGTGGAACTCAAAGTATTGCTGTGGGAAAATTTGGTCATTGATGTTGCAAGCAGGAATATTTACTAATACATCAATATAGTGTTCAGTGCGATTCAATTTAATACAGTTTTAATTATCCCTGCAAAGGCATTTAGGGCAACATTTTCAACAGTTGATATGAATGAAAGAAACCTGCAGGGTAAAATAATTATTACTAGGCCCTGATCAGACAGCGTTTTCTGCAGTTTGCTGCGTCATTTTATTTGATATGTCGCTAGGCAACCACCAAATGAGTTCTAACATTACCTTAATACAAACCATGAACTGTACGTGACCCGAATAGTTAATAGTACAGTTTAAATTAATGAAAACAACTTACCCAACATCTCAAGTACCGCACTAATTTGCCTCCTACTGCTTTCTGTTCAGATAATGGTAACCACTGTTGGTAAAGTCATAAAGCTCCGGGTATCCAGCAAAAGTCACCACAATGAGAAAAAAACGTTAATGACGTCTGCGCTTTTTCGCTCAGAGTTGGATTTTTTTCAACCTGAGTCATTCAGGATGCTCCTGTATAAACGCAAGGTGCTCAGCAACGCAAAAGCAGCGCATATTTAGAATATTTGTGCCTGATCAGAAGTGTCTTCTATTAGTTTTGGTTTTCCACCTCCGATGAGGAGCAGTGCACAGCCTCTTCTCAAGCCCTATTTTCACAATTATATGCTATGTGAGCAGCTCCTCATTTTCCTTGGGTTCATCATAGTGTATATATATATAGTATATAGTGTAATATTTAGTATGGGTTCTGTCTAGTTTGAGTATACTTCATGTTGTCACTTTTTGAACTCACCACATACTCAAAACCTGTTCACAGTTTGTGTGAAGTACTGATTCACAGTTCAGTTGTGGGAAGTAGAACTCCAGGCTTGTCGTTCAGGCATCCCAGATGTTTTAGAAACTAGTGACGACATGTGGAGTTTCCCTCACAGTGCACATGTATGTGTGTGTGTGTGTGTGTGTGTGTGTGTGTGTGTGTTGGTCAGTGTGTTTGTGTGTGTGGTCTGTCTACGATCCGTGTAACAGGCTGATTAGGATTTTATGAGGTCAGAGGTCAACAGGAGCGGGGAGGAAGAGTGAACTTGTGACCTCGGGTCAAACAGAGGAGAGAACTGTCACGACCCGACACTCTCGCTTTTACTGTCTCACTTCCACTTGAATTTATGACGTCATCCCTCCTCTTCTTCTTCTTCTTCTTCTTTTTCTTCTTCTTCTTCTTCTTCTTCACATGTTTATTTGCTCCTCTCTGGGGTTGTTTTCTGAAGGAATTGTCTCACACGTCCATCACATCAGATGGTGGTTTTCAGACTTAGCTTAAATTGTTTTCTCCAGTAAAAAGAAGAATGTTTTTTAGGTCATGGAAATGCTCTGGAGGAGTCGTGGGATTTCACATCTGGGCCACTGTGAGATTCTCGCAGTGTAGTAACCAGTGAGGTCATGATTATTTTAAGTTTGTCTCGTTTGAAGCCGAGCGCTCACCGCTGCTGTGTTTCTTTCTACCCTGGACTTCCCAGATATCGCTTGTCAAATAAAACAAATATCAGCAGTACGGTGACTTTTAGCTTTGATTCCTAGTGGTTATTACTGCTTATCAGAGCTTACTGTAGTACTGCACTTACGCATCATTTAGAGGCATTTTATGCTACTTTATTCTTCTTCTTCACTACATTTCAGAGGGAAATATCACAGCTGTGGGAACTTGTTACTTTGAAGGTCAAGATTTTACACACAAAACGTTTGATCAATACCTTCACCTCAAGCAGCTAAAACATTAAAATGCTTTATAAACAGTTTGGTGAATACACTTGTTCGCTTTCTTGCTGAGAGTGAGATGAAAAGATGATACCACTCTCATGTCTGTCCATTGAATTTGTAGCTACAAAGTAGTACAAAGGTGACACCTACTAGCAAATCTTAAGCTTAATATCATAATATATTATTATTATTATTATTATTATTATTATTAATTAACAAGGTATGTCACTTTTAGACTTCTGTTTTTGTACGGATTAAAGGAACAGTGTGTAGCATTTTGGGGGGTCTATTAGCAGGAATGGAATATAATATTCATAACTATGTTTTCATTAGTGTATTATCACCTGAAACTAAAAACTGTTGTGTTTTCGTTAGCTTAGAATGAGTCCTTCATATCTACATAGGGAGCGGGTCCTCTCCACGGACTCCGCCATGTTGCTCCGCCATGTTTCTACAGTAACTTTTACTTGAGTAAAATATCTTATACTTCTTGCCACAAGAGAACATACTGTATTTCATAAACTTGATACACTTTAAATAGTATTTAATTATAACAGTATGGTAGTATAACAATCAGTAATACAAAAGAAAAACAGACTTTTACTTTACTTTACTACTCTCTCTTCGTCTCTCTCTCTCTCTCCGTCTCTCTCTCTCTGTCTCTCTCTTCTGAACCCGTTGAACTGCCTCGCCACCGCACCCTTTCTCCCCACTCACTTCCTGTTTAGAGGAACAATTAAGGGATTGTTCCTACAGCCGGGGGCACCGAGGCCTTGATCTAGAGCAGCCACACATCAGCTGGAAAGACGTACATAAAACAGCAACTATATAGGACCTCCTTAAAGGACAGTGTTTGTGCCTGTAGGCCGACAGGAGAAAAACAGAAAGGTTATGATAGATGAGCAACTTTTGAGGAAACACACATGAGGGGACGATGCCCACTGAAGCCATTAAAGTCAGACAGGATCAATGACATAACATGCGGAGAGGACAGATTGTAGCTGATATGAGAGTTGACAAAAGGATTATTCTTTGCCTGTAACTCTTCCTTTTCACATGAAGGTTTGAGGTTGACATGACGGCATAATATTGGCATCTAATTAAAACACACATCTGCACATAAAAAGACAGTTATGATGCAGTTTTACTGGTTACATAAATGAGATTAAATTAGATTCAATGCACACCACAGTAAAAACGAAATGCAATTTAGCACCTAACCATTTGATTACATGAAACTAAAAGGTAAATAACCATTAAAACTGTCCCATAATCGGACTCGATTTGATTATGGGATATCAATTGAATGCCACACTCACATTTAGAATAAATTACTAGTATTAGTAATACTGAGAGGAGCTGAAAGTGTTGATATATTTTTAATGTAAACTTAAAACCTCCTTGCTTTTGATTATTTTATGGCCATTATTTATTTTATTCAATCATTTATTTTAATGTATCCATGTTTTAAAATGTTTTTTAATCTATTTTATTAATTTTTTTAGATTTATTTTATTCGATTTATTACTACATTATCATTGTTTTATATAAAAATAATTATAATAATAATTAGTTATAATATTATAATTTTTTCAGGAAAAGCCATACTTTTATCCGGCAGCTATGTAAAAGCTCCATGGATGCATAAAAATGTTATCAATAAGACCTTTAAAATAAACAAATAAATAAAATGAAATGGTCTCTGTTCTTCCCTCACAGGCAGAGCGCCGGGCATACAGGGAGGCGGAGATGGACATGATGGACGACCTATCAGGGGGCATCTTTCAGAAAGAGGAGGAGTCAGCCAGTCCAGCCCCACCCCTACCCCCACCCCCACCTCCTTCACAACAACACACAGCCCCCGCCTCGCCAACGGTTGCCGTGACACCGGAGCCAGCTGCCAGGGGAGAACGGCCCACGCCCAGGGAGATAGAGTACCAGGTGATTCATTATTATTTTTTAATGAATTGGTGACTTTTCTAGAAAAAGTGTCGCCCCGATGAAGAAGTATGCAGGATAAAAAATGACTGTTTAAAACATTTAATAAAACAATATAAGATTCATATGTTAAGAGTTCACCAGCAGAGAAAATATCCAGAGCTCCCAAAGTGATATTGTACACAAAAAGTAATCATTTGTGTCCACAAGTTATTATCATGTCCACACAAGATGAAAAATATAATATTTCAGGAGTTCAGGGGCTTCATAGAAATATTTTACTGCTTTACTTTTAGACACTGAACCAATAAATTGTGCTTTAAAGTGACATCTGGTAGAGGTCCAGACATAAATGAATGAAGTAATAAAGGAAAGGTGTAACAGTCTCTCAAGGTCAAGAAAATGTAGTCAAAGCACAAAGTTTCAGTCTGGTGACCTTAATCACATGAGATTTTTCTTTATTACATTTACCTTAACAATATCTTTACCGGGTCTGTTTGTTTTCTGTGTGCTTACAGGACGGCCGGGGTTTTGGCATCGGTGTTCTGGTGTTTGGGAAGCTGCGAGGTTTCTCTTGGTGGCCCGGCAGGATCGTTTCCTGGTTGATGAGCGGCCGAAGTCGAGCTGCAGACGGGACTCGCTGGGTGAAGTGGTTTGGAGACGGAAAATTCTCTGTGGTGAGTAGTTTTTACTGAGGAACCCGTTAAATAAAGTGATCAAATACTGGTACAACGGGCCTTATGCAGGAAGTGATATGTGAACAAAGTTCCTCTTATGTTTGTTTGTACCCGGTAATTTAACGAGTAGTTGAGAGCACTCTTACCAAGATAAGAAAAAACATGTTGTTTTCACAGTCCACAAACTGTCCAACGCAAGGAAGCATACGTTTTACATTTGAAAGAACATAAAAAACTAGATTATTATATGTTTTAGATTTATTATAATGATTGGATTATTAAATTTGTGGGCTAAAGAAATACTATTGGTCCATCAATCCCAAGACTTTTGGTGGCATCTCTCCAATTCTTGGGCATAGTATTTGCCAGAGTATAGAGAGCTCCAGAGATGACGTATTTTTGTAGGCCAACCAGGAAGGTTCCTTCGGTTCCCTCGACAAAAAGCCAATGGGATTTTCCATTGGATTATTACAGAAAATAAGCTCTGTGGCAAACTCACGTTTCTAATACTTACACGTTTTGTTCAGCAAGATAATCTTCACAAATGAACACCACTTTTATGATTTTTGAAGTGTAAATGCAATCAGCAGAAGTAAAAAACTAACGTTAGGCTCTAAACGAAATACACCACGGTCACATGAGCGCGAGTATACACAACGAGGCTGTAAAGGCGGCCGTGTTGGTGTGATGACGTTTCATACTCTCATTTAGCCACTTGTTAGCAACCGCCTTTTTTAAGACACATAAAGGCTTCAACATTCACGAGTGAGATATTTACTGACGTATTGTATGTTGTAGAACAAAACGTTAAAATCTCTTCAGCTTGTGTTAACCACAGATCTTATAACTAAAAACCCATTCAAAAAAAACCATTGACTTCCAGACGAGGGAACCAGAAGCGCTGAAATGCTAACTCATTTCTGGATTTTAGGACTCATTCCTGCAGCACTCTATATGATCACGGCACAACACCTGCCCTTATATAGAGTTTAGGGGCGTTACCTATGCTAATAATAAACAATCAGTCACACGCTGAGTAAGAGAAGATTTGAATGGTTAAGAACGTTTGGTGCGTCTGGAGTTGACTTCTCTTATTTTTTCTCGTAACAGAAAATTAAGAGAAAATATTAGAGAATTTTAAGAGAATATTGCTGCATGAGGCCCAATGTGTGTTAAATCACCAGCAGAATGACGTTTTTAAAGGAAGTGATTTGGCCTTTTAATGCAGTAGCTTAATGTCTTTAACACCCAGAGCCCACTATTATAATTTTATGCTTTTATAGACAGCAGAATTCTGCCCCAGTTAAATAAGCTTCTCAAATAAAATGCTACTTTTATTCTGTGGTTAATAGCTCAGTGTTAATTCAACACTTCTTAGCAGAAACCTTAGTGAGTGGATATGATCTTTTAATTTGATTTGATACAAGATGACCTTGATTTTTACCCTTTTCTTTTGAGTTGTTTAAATTTGAATGTAGGCTGATATCCTGCCCCAAAGCCCCTCGTCTATTGAGACTTCTTTCCTGAAAAGATACTCACTGCGGCACTCAAAATGACCTTAATTAAGGATTTCAAGGACTTGTTGAGAATCTGTTTCCTACCAGTTTTTTTTTATCTTGATACCATTCATTATAATGTCTTTGTTTTGCAGGTTTGTGTGGAGAAGCTGATGCTTCTGAGCTCTTTCTCATCTGCCTTCCACCAGCCCACCTACAACAAACAGCCCATGTACCGGAAAGCTATCTTCGAGGCTCTGCAGGTAACAAACCCACCATTTTAACTTAACGTCTGAGTCATTTGATGACAGATTAAAAAACATTCTGTTGCAGAATTTATTGTATCTCTCTCTGGATGCAATCCAACATCTAAAAGACCAAAATATAAATGTGCAGGTCTAAAAGTCATATTTTACTCATTCCTTTCTTATGCAACAAGATCTGCATTTTGCATTTTGTGGAGGTTGTGTTCCCATCTAGCTCTGCCCACAATTTATAAGTGGTAACATGTGGGTACATCTCATATTTCTGTGGGTTATTTTTCGATCCAGCAATGCTTCGTTGTTTTTTCTTGTAAGTAATAAAGAACACATGGTCCTTTACTTCTTCTTCTTCGTCACTCATCATTCACTCGAACTTCCGTAAAATTATAAACAAGCAGCGAAGGATTACCATATTTATCCTTCTTATTTGACATGTTTTTGCTGTTTGTGTATTGTGTGTTTTTTTTCGCGTGTAGGTGTCCAGTGTTCGGGCGGGGAGGCCAGTTCCTTCCTGTGACACGAGCGATGATGCAGATGGTGTGGAGATTCAAACCAGACAGATGATAGAGTGGGCTATGACCGGCTTCCTACCTACTGGTCCACAATCACTGGAACCTCCAGAAGGTAAACACACATTTATTAATATAGAATTTATGGGGAAGATTGTCTAAGAAATACACAAACAGAAAATCCCCCCTCATAATGGAACCAAGGTTAAAAATGTAGGAAATTTAGATGTGTTCAGGTGTCTGAACTGTATGTACTTCATTCATGTTTCATTGGAGAGCAAGTAGGTACAAGTCTCATACTAGACAATACTGTTTATCTTAGCTTTCAGCTCATTAAACTCTGTTTTTCCAGTACTTGTATTCATTCTGATAACCGTCTTTTGTGTGCCAGTGACTCCACAGCTTTAAACCAGTTCCAGTGTATTATTTCTCCAAAGTCACAGTCATTGTTACTCTCCTACTGTATGATATTAAAGACCACTAAAGACAATGTTTATTCTGTTCTTATATCCCCACAGAGGAACAAAATCCATATAAGGAAGTGTACCCAGAGATGTGGGCGGAGCCTGAGGCAGCGTACACGCCTCCACCCGCCAAGAAACTGCGCAAGAACTCGGCTGAAAAAGCAAAGATCAGAGAGGTGATCGACGAAGGGACCAGAGGTAAACATGCAAACACATTTCATCTGAAGCTGCTTATATTCATATATTAACCAACAACTTCTCAGTTTGCAGTATTTTCTGCAAGTTGAGGAGGGAGTGAGCTCTTAAAAGAAGCTTTAAGCTGGATAAGCGTTTTTTGGTGTACAG
The DNA here is from genome assembly GCF_043250625.1 of Sebastes fasciatus. NCBI lineage: Eukaryota > Metazoa > Chordata > Actinopteri > Perciformes > Sebastidae > Sebastes > Sebastes fasciatus. The sequence goes on along the minus strand of NC_133812.1, from coordinate 21,899,778 downwards.
CAAACCCCTTCATTTTGGACCTACAAAAATATAGGACTAAATCTAAAAGATTTTAGATCAAGATTCCTAACTGAGGTAGTTAATGACTAATGTCCATCTCCTTATACAAATATGCAATTTTAGTTGAAAGAAATAGACTATTTTTACAAGAAGAAATATCATGTTACTCAAAAACGAAGGTCGCTTTTATCTATATCTGTAATATTTACATTTACAGACTTTTTCATGACTTTTAATTAAAATGATTGTCTTTTTTAATGAACTGTCTGTATGTGTTCACATTCAAAATTGTGTGTGATGTGTTCTTATGTATATTTTTGTTCCAGAGAGACTAATATGTGAAGTCAAAAAGAAGACCAGGAACATAGACGGTAAAAGCTTCAGATTTCTTTCAAGCATCTTTATTAAATGTAGACTTAAAATAAATAAGTGGCATATTTAATTATGTCTTCTTTAAGGGGAGAAAGGTTTCATACATCGTTGTTCTACACAAGGTTTAACTCTGGGTATAGAGTTGACTAAAAGCTTGTTTTAATCACTTTCCCCTTGTAGCATGTGATATTTTAATGGCTACTAAATAGCATTAACAATCATGATTTGCCAAAACCTAATAAAATATCCCTCTAAATTTGTTGGAAAGGTGACAAACCATTAAATATAAGACCTGCATCATTAATTAAGAAAATATAATTTTGTTATAATACATTACCATTCTTAACCAATACATAGGATAACACATTACACTGTTTATTCACATTATCAGTCATTTTGTTCGTGTTTAAAACAGAAATGAGGCCAATTAGGGTCCAATTTACACATTTAGCATCAGTCGAGGAGTCACACCTAAACTTCATTTCTTATTTGTTGTTGTAAATTAAGTTCACTCAGTGTGTACAGTTGCTCCAAGTGTTGCTGTAGCTCGGGGCTAAACACCTCTGGAATCCAATTTTTGTTCTTGTTCTCACTTTTGCCATTTAGCTGATTCATGTATGCAGCAAGAATAATTCACTGGTGGACCGGGGTGAAGGCCGGGGCATCCAGAATAGATTATGAGCTGGAAAGTTGTAAAGCACAGCACCTTTTATTAATCATAAGCACATTTTGGTTATTAGGGGGTAGTAAAACTCTTACTTGTTGTACCTTTAAATTCCTCCATTAATCAAAGGGCTAAACAAAGTGTTTTAAATATAATAATGTGATCATGTCTGTGTTTGTTCAGATATCTGCATCTCCTGTGGAAGCCTCAACGTCTCTCTGGAGCATCCTCTTTTCGGAGGAGCGATGTGTCAGGGCTGCAAAGTAAGAAAACATCACTTGGCAATAATATATATGCAAGGTATATGAAAAGCGTCTCGAGATAACTTCTGTTATGATTTGACGCTACATAAAAAAAGATGAATTGAATTGAACTACTCTTTTTTGTAACAGCACGTATCTTGAGGCAGTGAGGGAACCTCAACTCCTCATCATTAGTTCAGTCCATAAACTAAACTTAAACTGTGTCCCCTAGCGTGTCTCTTAATGCACCAGACACTTGTTGTTTTAAATTACTCTGTAAGAGTATTTTCATATGTTTATGCTGATGTTTTATCTTTGTCTACGCTGATGTTTATTTGTAGTGTATTGTTGATGTGAATTTGTTGTATTTTTTTTGATTGACATGTGATAAATTATTAAATCTTGAATCTTGGCTGGTGGATTCCAAAATCTACCAGCTACTCAATAGATTACCATTGGTTAATTGGCTGGTCTAGCAGACACTTGCCTTTTTTACCAGCATTTGGCTGGTGGCTGGTGCTAATTACCAACCTTGGTTTTAACGGTAGTGTATCCAGCAGCAAAAGTCAATGAGCCGTGGCCTGTAGTGTATAGGCCCACTGAGCCCTGAAGCCTCCAATGCTGCACAGAATATTGAATGTGTCGTGTCTCCAAATTGGACCAACTTTGACACTGCACGTCTGTGGGTCCCTAGAAACACACCCACCAAGTGTGGAGTCGATCGGTTGAAAGGTTCTCGAGAAATGCGAAGGACACACACACATACATACATACAGAGATTCCTTGCTTTATAGTTCGATACTGGTGACATTTGTGATGCTACACAGAGACACATGGAAACAATAGAAACACAAGACTTCATTATGGTGGACAACAAAGACACTCTCCCTCTACGCCTCTCTGCTCACTCCGTTTTGTTTCTGTGGCAGAACTCGTTCCTGGAGTGTGCCTACCAGTACGACGACGACGGCTACCAGTCCTACTGCACCATCTGCTGTGGAGGCCGGGAGGTGCTTATGTGTGGCAATAACAACTGCTGTAGGTCAGTACAACACTGTGTACTGTATATACAGTGGTGAGTTTGGGATTGGCAAGCAGCTTCTTCTTGTGGCCAGGACAAGGTTTTGTATTTCACATTGACGGACCCATAAATGTCAGAATGTTTTATACAATATGGCTATTTTTATTGGCAATTGAGTCAGACAAACCAAATGGAGCAGATTTATTTATGTGAATATACAGTTTATTTTGGCATACAGGCTCTGACCTCATCACTGCAAACACTCAACAGCTCAAAACAGCAGATATTTGGAGTCATGCAGTGGTGGAAGAAGTTCTCAGATCTTAGTACCACAATGTAGAAATACTCTGTTACAAGTAAAATGCATTCAAAGAATGTGTCCCTAATAATCATGCAGTTTTCAGTGTTTGATTAATTTAATTTAATTGGCTTTTTTAAAATGTATCTTTATGGTATTTTGTTCTTTATTTGACAGTATTATAGTTTAGAAAGAGGACTTGATGACATAACATTTACTCAAGTAGAAGTAGCAATACTACAATGTAAAAGTACTCAGTTGCAAGTAAAAGTCCTGCATTCAAAATCTAAAAGTAAAAGTATGGAGCGGGTCCCCAATAATCATAATGTTTTTTAGTGTTTGATTCATTTAATTAAATTAGCTTTTTAAAATTGTATTTTTAGGACATTTTGTCCCAAAAGTCCTGCATTCAAAATCGTACTTAAGCCGTATAGTCTACCATCAATTTAACCATGTTAAACCCACAAACAGTATCAAATGATGGACAAGACTACAAAATAATAAATCAGAACATTTTAAGCAGTCTGCAAGGAAAACACAGATTTCATGGTGTGTGTGTGTGTGTGCAGGTGTTTCTGTGTGGAGTGTGTGGATCTGCTGGTCGGAGCCGGCTCGGCGGCGACAGCCATCAAAGAGGACCCATGGAACTGCTACATGTGTGGCTCCAAGGGCGCCTACGGGTTACTGCGGCGTCGGGACGACTGGCCCTGCAGACTACAACACTTCTTCGCCAACAACCACGAACAGGACTTTGTGAGTCCGATAGATGTATAATACATATTAAATGATGATTAAAAATATGTTAGTTTTCTTGAAAAAGAGTTCATAATGTTGTATAAACTACATCAACAAAATATAGACTACTTAAATATGGAGAAGGAAATGTTTCCCTAGAATAATTATTACGTTTTTTTGTGTAATTCATTTTTAGTAATTACCTTTCCTTTAAAGAGAGAGATTGGGTGATGATGTGACCAGTTGTGGAAAACCTACTCAGATCTTTTACTTAAGTAAAAAATAGTAATACCACAGTGTAGAAATACTCTGTTGCAAGTAAAACTCCTGCATTAAAAAGTAACAGTACAAAAGTATTAGCATCAAAATATACTAGAAATGCTGAAAAGTATTCATTATGCAGAATGGCCCACTTCAGAATAATGTTTATTATATTATTGGATTATAATTATATGGATGCATTATTGTGTTCATCACTTTAATGTTGCAGCTGGTAAATGTGGAACAAATTTGTATTATTTCATATACTTCTGGGTAGCTTACCTTTGATAATTTCTCATAATTTATTCATTTATATTTTAGATTAATAATCTAAATCTGCAAAGTAACTAATACCGAAAGTTATCAAATAAATGTAGTGAAGTAAAAAGTACAATATTTGCCTCTAAGATGTAGTGGAGTAGAAGTATAAAGTAGCATAAAGTGGAAATACTCAAGTAAAGTACAAATACTTCAAAATTGCGCTTAGTACAGTACTTGAGTAAATGTACTTATTTACATTCCACCACACAGAGAAAAAAAAGAAATTAAATTTGCAGATTGCTAATTGTATTATCTTTGTTTTATAATTTACTCATGTGTCTATCATTTATTTTTGATATATAAATAAAGTAATTTACAAGTTTATTATTATTATTATTATCATACTCACATCTGTGGTGACACACTCCAGATTCTACTACTTCTATATTTACCCGTACTTCTGTACTATACTACACCTCGTTACACCAACACCTGAAAGTCAATTAGGTGTCGTACATTTGATATATTTGTTATCCTAATCTAATCTGCTATCATAACATTGCTCGAGTAATTAGGTGAAAAACATCACATTTAAACGTGAAACATTAATCAGGGGATCAGCGAGGCTTCTGCTAAAGGAGGCTAAAACACATCAAAACAGACCATGCTCACACTCAATTATTGATGTTCTTCAGGCAGACTTTTTGCTGAAAGACCAGATAATCATCATTAATAAAGCTGTTATGTGCAGCTCTCTCGACATACTGTAAATCTTAATATTTATCTAATCAATGTCTCTTCTTCCTCCTTTAAACTCTCTCTCTTTTAGGAGCCAGCCAAATTGTACCCTCCAGTTTCAGCAGAGAAGAGGAAACCAGTCAGAGTTCTCTCCCTGTTTGACGGCATTGCCACAGGTACATGTGTGTTCGTTGTTGATTAATCTATTGATTAATAGACGATGTTGGTCGACCAGTCTGTCCACCACTCCTGACCTCCACTAGGGGTCGCGGGGCCTTCTTGAGTTTAAGGGGTGTATATTATGTTTGTATTTGTGTGTGTGCACTCAGGTCTGTTGGTGCTGAGGGATTTGGGCATGCAGGTTGACAAGTACGTGGCGTCTGAGGTGTGTGAGGACTCCATCACTGTCGGCATGGTCCGACACCATGGGCGCATCATGTACGTGGGCGACATACGCAACGTAACACGCAAACATGTGAGTGAGACTCCTCTTTGTTTTTCGACTTCAAGGTAGAATAAATAATCCTGTGTACCATTTTGGGGACATTCACACACCAAACCCTGTTCATCTGTGCTGATGTTAACTCGTGCTGTTAGATCGAGGAGTGGGGACCATTTGACCTGGTCATCGGAGGAAGCCCCTGCAACGACCTCTCCATAGTCAACCCTGCAAGGAAAGGCCTTTTCGGTAAGAAGCGGTCTTTGAATCTGATGTCTGTGTTGAAAGCTGCTTGCTGTTGTGAATTCGTTTTTAATATTAAAAAAAAACTTGAAGCGAACAAATAAAATATAAATATTAAAACTACAAATGCTCAGAGGCGCTGATGATCTTCATGTGAAATGAATATATGGAGGCTGAACTTTCTCTCTCCTCCCACAGAGGGAACCGGCCGGTTGTTTTTTGAGTTTTACCGCCTGCTGCACGAGGCTCGACCAAAACCCGGCGACGAGCGTCCGTTCTACTGGCTGTTTGAGAATGTGGTCGCCATGGGAGTCAGCGACAAACGGGACATCTCCCGCTTTTTAGAGGTACAGTAGCATGAACAGGGCCACTAAACCTTTTTAGCTCATGTTAGGGCTCTTCCGTGTAAGAAAAAACATCAGGGTCATCGTATGATAATATACACAGACCTACAGTAAGACAGACAGGAAGACATTCATATAACAGGAAGTAACCCTGCTGTTCCTCCTCAGTGTAACCCGGTGATGATCGACGCCAAGGAGGTCTCTGCTGCCCACCGCGCTCGCTATTTCTGGGGAAACCTGCCAGGCATGTCCAGGTGAAACTAACACACACACACACTATTGTTATGATCACTTTCAGTTTACTTGAAAACAAGTCTGACTTTTTTAATTTTGAAAGTGATTTATTTCCCCCAACTTTCAGACCTCTGTCCGCCATGACGAATGACAGGCTGGATCTACAAGAGTGCCTCGAGCACGGACGTACCGCCAAGGTATCTATCCATCTCTGTGAGTGTGTGTGACGTACACGTGCGTGTGTGTGTGTGTGTGTCTGTGCTTATCATCATATGGTTTCTAACACGTCTGGAAAGTAAAGAGCCAAATGTGGAAAGTATTTAATGTTACTTTCTATTTGATATAAAAACTGGAAAAAAAGTGTCAGTGGTGTCAAATACTGAACTGATACGCCTGCAGCATCTAAAAGCTAAAGTCTTCTGGGATTTAGGGAAATGAAATATTTCTCCTTTGAGCATAGATATACAGTATAATACACTGTGGAGTTTATCTGCAAAAATGTTATTGATGTAAATTTTTACTGCATTTTCTTCCTGCTACTGTCTCACTTTTGCTCTACCAGCCAGAGGGATTTTCATTCATTTCTTTAGCAAAATACACATTTGTTAATGATTTTTTAAATCACGATGCATCGTAAAAAAGGGGGATAGCTTTAGGATTAAAAAGGGTTTGTGTGTGTGTGTGTGTCTCTCTGTGTTTGTGTTTTGTGTGTGTGTGTGTGTGGTTCTGGATGTTGATTCCAGTTTGAGAAGTTGCGTACGATAACGACACGCTCCAACTCTGTGAAGCAGGGGAAAGACGAGCATTTCCCCGTCTTCATGGACAACAAGGAGGACATCCTTTGGTGTACCGAGATGGAAAGGTACAGTGGTGTGTGTTTGTGTTTGTGTCTCTGTGTGTGTTGGGTTTGAGTCCCTCTAACTCCCATTTTAATTACGTTTGTGTTTCTGATCTGCTTTGTTTGAATGTCATTGTCGTACTTTATTATTATATTAGTGTTCTATCTCTGTGTCATTTATGAAGCAACAGATTTAGTTTTCACAATTTTCAAATCTGTACTTCTAACACATTGGTGTCCCAATTCTGACATATAAACTGTCTCTTATCTTTTTGTGCAACATTTACAGAGTTTCCTGTCAAAACAACTTAAATAAAACATATATTAGATGCTAAAAATAAATGTGTTTACAGATGTTTTACTGATTTAGACCTAAAAAATAAAAAAAGTTTCAGTCGAATTTTATGTCCCCATTCATCCAAGTTTGTTTTCTGCTGCAAGAAGACACTATTCATTAGAGTTTACAGTTAACAAGGTGCCTTACGCAGCAAGTACAGCTTAGAAAATACTTCCACTAATAGAAAGTGAAGAGAAAAATGGTGAGACACACAGATAAACTGCGGATTATGAGTCTCTAAGTAATGAAATAAATATCAATAAATGGTTTTCGCTTTTACTTTTTAAATTCAAAGACATATTTTAAGTACTGATTTTTTTAAATCTGAAAATAATCTACATTACACTAGATTAGGTTTTTCTGGTCAATTCAAGACATATTTGAATTGTTTTTTTATCTGATTAAATCTGAAAATACTAACAAACATTAGATTAGATTTGTCCGGTCAAAGATCGTTGTGTTATACAACTAACGGTTACATTATTATTATATTATTATTATCTTGACTAATTGATTAATCATTTGGTCTATAAAATGTCAGAAAATAGGGACGAATGCCATCATAATTTCCCATAGCCCAAAAGGATGTCTTCAAATTGCTGTTTTTTTCTCTGACCAGTAGTTTCAAACCTAAAAATATTCCAGTTTACAGTGATTAAACACATATGTGAAGCTGAAACCAGGGATTGTTTGGCATTTTTGCTTGATAAATAAACAATCAATTATTAAAATAGTTGCTGATTACCTTTCTGTCAGCGGACAATTGATTTATTGACTAATTGTTTCTTTTAAATCCAGTTCAAACTGAAATAATTAAATTTTGTGTGTGTGTGTGTGTGTGCAGGGTGTTTGGTTTCCCCGTCCACTACACGGACGTGTCCAACATGAGTCGTCTGGCCAGGCAAAGGCTGCTGGGACGTTCCTGGAGCGTCCCCGTCATCAGGCACCTCTTCGCCCCGCTCAAGGAGTACTTCGCCTGCAACTAGTCACGCACCAACTCTCTCTCACACACACACACATACATACATAAATACATAAACAGTACCTAATGACAGACACACAGCTAGTACATGAAGGTTGGCTGACACAGGATGACACAGATGACCGGACATACACACATATACACATATACACACACACACACACACACACACACACACACTGTAAAGGACTGCTTCCCTAGATCCCGTGTAGACCACTGGCTGACCTTAGTCCCCTGGTGCTACCTTGCTGATCTCCACACACACACACACACACACACACACACATACTGGAGCAGGGTTTCTGTACTGTCTTCACACACAAACTTCCTGTCCGACCTTGAAACTGGTGTCTTCTGGCTTTACTGTGTCATAGCAGCAGCTGGAGTGCAAACCTCCAGGGGGCGCAAAAAACTGACAAAGATGCCCCGGCTTTCTGTTTCTAACATCTCTCTTGAGTACATCGACACACACAGTGAACCCCTCTGAACCGAAACACTTAACTTAACTGTATTCATGTATAGTGACGATGCTGCTGGTGCATCGCAGTGCAATGAACACAAATATACAAACACACACAATCACACACACCAGTTAACGCTCGTGGTGCTGGTCAGAGTCCAAATGGTGCCACTTTAATACAACACTTTTAAAGTTTATGGTGCTCTCGGAGACTGAATGGTCTCTGGTTGTTTCAGTCACTACAGTTTTGTGTCCCTAACTTAGTGAAACCAAATGCTCAAAAGCAGGTGGAGGCAACACCAGACAAGAGAGGTGAAGTTAGTGAGAACGTGCAAAGGAGCGTCCAGAAGAAAAATAAAGCAAGGCAACTATAATCAGTTAGATTCATATGAAGCTTATTTCAACATAAATCAGATTGTAATTTGTTCTGTTTTCTTGGTGGTAAAGCTGCTCTGGAGTTACAAATAATTAAGAGATTAAAACAAAAGTTTGTGTGGCAAAATAACACCAAAAATAAGGTCTTCTTCTTTCCCTTGAGGAAGACCATTTTCATCTTAAATGTTGTCAGTATTGACCGCAAAAGAGTGCTGTAGGAATGAGTCCTAACACCCAGAAATGAGTCAGCATTTTAGCACTTCCGGTTCCCTCGTCTGGAAGTCAATGGGTTTTTAGTTAGATGCCTGAAATAAGCTCTGTGGGTAACACAAGCTGAAGAGATTTTATTGTTTTGTTCAACGACATAAAATATGTCAGTAAATATTCCACTCGTAAATGTTGAAGCTTTTATGTATCTTAAAAAAGGTGGTTGCTAACAAGTGGCTAAATGAGACTACAAAACGTCATCACACTGAACACTAGTCCGCCTTTATCTTAGTGTTGGTGACATTGAAGTCATGCGACCGTGGTGTAGTTCGTTTATAGCCTAACGTTAGATTTTTACTTCTGCCGATTGCATTCACGCTTCAAAAATCATAAAAGTGGTGTTCATTTGTGAAGATTATTTTGCTGAACAAGATGTGTATGTATCATAAACGTTTCAAAAAATGGAAAAAATCCTATTGGCTTTTTGTGAAGGGAACCAGGGCGATGCTAACTTCCTTGTTGGCCCACACAAATTCATCATCCCTGCAGCACCCTATATGAAACACTGAAATAAAAGTGAATTTTGGGGGGATGACACAACAGTTTGAGGTTATTTTTTCACATTTGTTGCTCTGTATTGTTTACAGAATCCCAGTTAGCTTCCACTAAAGAAGTCGCTAGTCTTCCTGGAAATCTAGACGGATCAACAGTTAACAACAACAAAATAAATCAACATTAACAAGAGGAATATAAAATACAATAATTTATTAAGAAATAGCCTAAAACAAGACTAATTTGGTACAAAATCGACAGAATAAGAGGCGGGTGATAAAAGAAAATACGTTTTTAAGTAACATGAGGGCCAAGATTATAATGTAAAGCCTTATAACTGTCTACATCTTCAGTGTTTGGAGCGCCCTCCAGTGGACAGAGACACCAGTATAAAGGGAGCACATAATAACAAGGACACACTCATGATGGGGTAAAACAATCCTTTGTGTTAGCAGTCACTGGATTAGAAAAATAAAGTCAGCTTTTGTACTTAATACCTACTAAATACCACCATTAATTTACCTTTTAAAAATGTATTATTTCTTGGTGGTTTTAGGCAGTGATTGTACATTAAGGTTAGCTTGTGCTTTGGTGGATATGCTGTGATATTCTGCACACTTGTAGCATTTTAACAATGAGTTTATTCCCTCATGTTTAGTATCTGCTGGTTTGCAATACTTGCTCAATAACGTGTAAACGTGTTGTTGTATTGCATTGGTTACTGTTAACTGTTGCTCAAATTACTGTGATGTTCATCTTGATGGTGCAAAAATTGGAATAATACTGTAAGTCACTTCACTAGTATCACTAGTAATTATGTCACTTTCCTGATAGAGACTGTAGACAGAAGTTACTCGGGCCTTTTAGTTGGATGTTACAGTTAATGTCCGCATAAAGTTAGTCCCAGTAATAATACTGTACCAAACCTTGGCCTGCTTAATGCGATCACTTCATTAAGTTGGCAGTGAATATTTTATTATGTTGATGTACTGGAGGGAAGTTTCTGTTCAGATAGTCCGTCGACAAAGTCCAGAAAAATAGTTATACTGTGAAATGACGATAATAATAATAATGATAAGGGAGTCTTTCTATGTAGCTCGGTTTGTTTTTACCCATCATGAGAGTGGCTTTTATTTTGTGTGACACATCATGCAGCATCTCTATAACTACCGGTATCTGGGTAAGGCAGCCAGCAAATATTGTGACCTTTAAGATCATGAATACCTGCCAACATCATTTAATTTTTAGTTTGCTCGATATTTAATTGATTTGAGATGTGACTTCATTTTATATAAGATTTATTTATTGTTCGGGGCATAGTCAAATACACACATATACAGTATATACTAAACCATAAATATACTTTTTATCACACTGATATTACACAGCTTGAAGTCTGTTGTCTGGATTTTGTCCCAAAATCTTTGATTGCTAGACGTTTTTTTTTTTTATGTTCTTATTTCATTTTGAAAACGTCCTCCTCTCCCTTAAAAGACACTTGTTTAAAATCACTAGATGTTTTAAAACAATCAGACTTCTACTTTGTCAAAATGAGTGTTTCATGTCCCTTAAAAGGTTCACTCTAAAATAGGGCTGCAACTAACAATTATTTTCATCGTTGATTAATCTTTTGATTATTTCTTGATTAATTGATTAGTTGTTTGGTCTATAAACGGTGAAAAATGTCAATCAGTGTTTCCCAAAGCCCAAGATGACGTCCTCAAATGTCTTGTTTTGTCCACAACTCAAAGATATTCAGTTTACTGTCATAGAGGAGTAAAGAAACCAGAAAGTATTCACATTTAAGAAGCTGGAATCAGAGAATTTAAACTTTCTTTTTCTTAAAAAATAACTCAAACCGATTATTTGATCATCAAAGTAGTTGGCGATTAATTTAATAATTCAATTAATCTAAAACGCAATCAATCTTCGGCTCCATCAATTAAAGTTTGAATTCACCCAGTGAGATTATTACTGCCTCCAGAGCAGCGTTCCCTCTGAGAAACTAAAGGCTTTTTAGCGAGTTCAGTGTCGTGCTCACAGCAGCATTTAAAGCAAAGGGAAATCAGTGTGGGATTAAACCTTGTAGTTACTATTCAGCTTCTCTTGTCTTGCGAGTGTTGCCCTTTTTCGCCTGGTGAAAACTAGCCACAGTCCACCAGCTCTTGCAATTACCGCTACTACTTTGCTTAATAGGGATCCAAAATGTCCTCCGGTTATCGCAGCGACGTCCACTGAAACTAGAGGCAGACTTTTACTCTGAAGACACTATGCTGGTTTTCTACTTCCTACTGTACGACTGAAACAGATAGCCCTGTGTAAATAACTGATACTTCCTTCATAGCACACACCTGTTTCTGGGTGTTTTCTCTGCCTTTTCCCCCCAATGCATGCTGGGATAAACTCCTTGAATGGGAATAAGCAAGTAAAGAAAATGTTGTTGACGTCCCTATAGACGATAATGTGTGCCAGTTTATTTCCAGTTGCAGTGTATGTGAATGAGCTGACAGGAAGTAAACATGGACCCAAGCTGTTGCCTAGCAACGCAGTCCCGTTGAAACGTTCTATATACTGATGTCTTATTTACACAGGGCCGTCTTTAGAGAAAACATCTCTTTCAGTCTGGTGCTTTTGGTCCTCAGACGGCCATCTTTTTTCCCAGGAAGCCTTCCAATCCTCTGACCTTCCTCAGATACCAGCTGACAACTGGACACATGCAGTCTATGCCGACACACACACACAAACACACACACACACACACGTGCACAAACAGTTACAAAAAAAACAACAATAAACCAGCAGGTTCAAAGATCTTTCCATCATGTTTACTCTCCGTTTATACAACCAACCTTCAGGTGCTTTTTAAAACTCTTTTTTACAGTGCAGGTTCCACACACACACACACACACACGCACACATTTGCTGGAAACACAGTGTTCACGCTTTCTATGAACTCCTTTCGCTACAAAATACACACACACATGCATACACACTGTGTTTTTGCCGGCCGCTTGTTGCCATCAGGCTTCCCACTGGCGCCGCCGGGTGTGACATCATCACCCGGCGTCGCTTGGTGCTCCCAAAACCCCAACCCACCCACCCGCCCATTCCCCGACCCCCAGGTGCTGCATGTCAGTCAGTCAGTGTAATCTCCAATTCCATGTTAGATTAGGGAGTAATGATAATAATAATCATGGTAATAATAATTACAATAATAATCTGTTATTGTGTGTGTGTACTGTTCCAGGTTGGTGCTCAGTTCAGTTCAGTCTCAGCCTAGAGGGGAGAGAGAGAGGCTCGAGAAAGCATATATTACAGTTAGTATAGTGACTTGTTCTATTGTACCCGAGGATGCCGGAAGAAATTGTAAAACCGATGAGCTAAAGGACACTCTCAAACAAGAGCCAGTTGAAATAACACTGAATGTAGTGTTGTAGAAGAGGTGGACGAGGAAGGGAAACTATCAATATCATCGATCAATAAATACACAGAAATCTGGACTAATAGGATCTGGGTGAGAGATTTCTCCTTCAAGGGAAAATTAATAACAATTTCCCCACATTGAAGCAAAATCCAAGTCTGACACACACAATTAAGTTTAGTTTCTGATTTCTTCTGAAATACTGAACAGTTTTACCTCTAACGATTATTTTCTGTATTGATTAATCCTGTGGTTCTCAACCTTTTCAATTCGCAACCCCCCCACAATATTCAGGTTGGCGTTCGCGCCCCCCCAGTTTTTTTAGTTTGAACATTTAGCACCTAGGTGTTGTCAAATGTGCTCCAGGCGCTGTGGATCTTTAAATAAATAACAATCTTTACTGTCCACAAATGAGGATATTTGCCTTCCGTAACTTTTTCTCTCCCCCCTGACCCGCCAGAAACCCCGTGTCCGAAACTCACGAACACACTCAATACATCTTTTCTGAGGAAAATGATATCACTGGACAGACAGACCAGACAATGTAATGTAAAAAACATTCCCCAGTCTAAAATATGTCATTTTTATTTTAAATATATTATTCATGTTTTCTCCACAACCATCTGGCGACCCCCAGGTTGAGAAGGATTAATCTACCGATAATTTTCTCGGTTAATCATTAGTCTAAAAAGCCAAATGAAATAGTGAAAAATACAGATCTCAAGTTCCCGGAGCTGAATGTTAGATCTTCAAACGCCTTGTTTTGTTCCACCAACAGTTGAAAACCCAAATATATTCAGTTTACTATCATAGAAGACATCTGAGAGGGCGAGAGCAGAACTTGGAACTCATTTAGTGTTATTTCAACATGTTTCTGTTTGAGAGTGCAGTCGGACAACGCGAGAAGGAGTGGAGTAGATATTTTCAAACGATGGGTGACACGGTGATGATGTTTCTGTTCGCCTACCAACAACAGCTTATAGGCTGAGTGATGCGCTGTTTTCAACACTGATACAAACACATAAACACACTGTTTTTAACACACACCAGATGCAGAGATACATACACAACACAAACACAATGCTGTGGCGCATGCAGACACTCATCTCATGGGCTAAAGGAAAGATGAGCTTTTAGGAAAAAAGGAGGACCTGTTGGTGTTTCAAAAGGTGCTAAAATTTTATCTGAAAATAAGAAAAATATATTGTTAGGAGTATAAATCAAGTTTGTCTTTACAATGACTGTATTTAAGTTTGTCGTAGTAATGAAAAGGCACTATTATTATTTTACTCTTGTATGAATATGAACTAATTAAAAAGGCATTTTAACTTTGTACTTGAACAATGTAAGAAATGAACCGTGAATAAAAAAAAAAGGACTGTTTCTCGTGATTTAGTCTAAAGCAGGGGTCTCAAACTCGCGGCCCGCGGGCCAATTGCGGCCCGCAAGACGATATTTTGTGGCCCCCACCTTGATATGAAAGTTTAATGTTAGTGCGGCCCGCAAATTTTTTTTTTTTTTATAAAGTTTTTTATAAAGTTTTTTTTGGGGGCATTTTTTCATTTTTATTGACAGGACAGTGGATAGAGTCTTGGAAAGGGGGGAGAGAGAGAGTGGATGCGGAAAGGGCCACAGGCCGGATTCGAACCCGGGCCGCCGCGGTCAGGACCAAGTCTTGTTACATGGGCGCCCGCTCTACCAACTGAGCTAACCAGGCGCCCTCGGCCCGCGAGTTTTATGTGAATGGCAGTTTGCCGTTGAAGGTCCCTTTGTTGCGCGAGCCCGAGCTGAACGAACCTACCAATCACAGTGGGGTATATGGCTCCCGGGGACGGGCAATCGGCCGGGCTTGATGCAAGCAGAGAAACATTTCACAACAACTATGGCGGCGCCCGTGTAACATCGCATAAGCTTGATTAAAGCTTGATTTATACTTCTGCGTTGAATCGACGCCGTAGCCTGACGTGCACCTCTCCAGAAATGTAACTACACGTCGCGGCGACGCAGACCGCAACAGCTGTGATTGGTCCAGTCTCTCAGCGATGCTGAGCGGCCAGGACCCCGGACAACCACAGGACCAAGTTCTACTTCTCTCTGCCTCCATCTTTTCAATGTTTGTTCACACAAATCCACTCAGATATATTTTCTCTTTTCGGCGTTGCAGTAATGTCAGTAAAAGTTCTGTGGTTCAACAGTTATTAGCTCCAACTCCGCTCAGTTTCTGTTTGTAGTACAAGAAGAAGAAGGAAACTCATAGAGACGCCGCCGCCAACTAGCGGTTTGGTGGTGTAATTGCAGAGCAACACAAACACAGCAGGCACAACTTTATTGCGGAGTGACACCAAGTGGAATGAATATATATCTTGTCACACAGCCCCAATCATGTCTTTTTCAAAGCCTGCAGTGAAGAGAAAGGTTGGTGACGAGCACAGACAATTTCAGGAAAAGTGGGAGACGCAATAGAGGCCATGTTCAGAAGAACCGTTCATGTTCTTCAATGTTCCATTAATGTTCAGGACAGTTCATGTTCAGAAGAACCCATTCAAGTTAAAGAACTGTTAATAATGACGTTTGAGAAGATTGTTTTTTTTTTTAACAAAGCTTTTTTTGTGGAATACCTGATGCGGCCCAGCCTCACCCAGACTCTGCCTCCAGCGGCCCCCAGGTAAATTGAGTTTGAGACCACTGGTCTAAAGGCTCAGTGTTATCTACCTTAATGTCAGTTAAGGGTCAATGTTTTGTTTTCACTTTTAACAGCTTATTGTCATTCAGTTTCCTCTGACAAAGATTGAAATCAACACAATAACACAGCATTTTCTATTGCAAGCGACAGTTTGTCGCCTTGTGAGAGTTTGTTGAGGACAGCAGGAGCTGGAGTACTGCGCCACTCAGTTGGGTACTCAGTTGGCAGCAATCTGCAACCACATCACTAGATGCCGCTAAAATCCTACACACAGTACCTATAATAACTGAAATAAAACATTAATAATTTGATTTAGAGGTCAAAATTGTTACACCCCTAATGTTAGTCTGTTGCTAAATGTGTATGGCCCTTTTATTGTCAATAGATTTTGTTAGTTTAGCACATGGGTCAGCAACCTTTACTATCAAAAGAGCCATTCTAGGCAAAAAAAAAAGAAAAAAGATCTGTCTGGAGCCACAAAACATTTGAGCATTATGATGAAGGTAACACAGCTTATAGTCTAAGTATAATGTATATAAGTCTAATGCAGTGAGGACCAAAGAGCAAATATACTACGGAGTATTAGGGCCACATTGAGGGAAAACAAATCTGAGATTTCGAGAATAAAGTCACAATATTATGTGAAAAAAGTCGTAATATGACGAGAATAAAGTCAGAACTTTACGAGCAAAAAAGAAAATAACACGTGAAATGACTGTATAATATTATGACTTTATTCTCGAAATCTCAGATTTATTTTTTCCCCCTAAAGGTGGCCCTTATACTCCGTCATACCATAGACCTACAACAATGATCAATAAAAATGAAAATGTAAAAAAAGTTATTCATTTCCACTATTTTTTTTTAATAAATCCACAGGGAGCCACTGGAGAGGGGCTAAAGAGCCACATGTGGCTCCGGAGCCGCAGGTTGCTGACCCCTGGTATAGCAGGAGAGTTTGGTCTTGCAAAAGTTCTCCCAAAACAGACTTCAAAACATCCAAGTAAGTAAACTGCAAGTACATGTATATGCAATTTTGTTAATAGTCTGTTTATTGTCAATACTGTATATACTGCTATATTTTATACTTCCTTCTATTTAAATGGTTCATATTTTGTTACACTTTGTTTCGCTCTTTTTTTACTGTGTTAGCTGATTCATCTTGTTTTTTGCACTATCCCCTTTGCTGCTGTACACTGCAAAATTGCACAAGTGGAAAACGATATTGCACAGTGAGAATGAATGAATGAATGAATTTCCACCTGAAAATATCAGGTTATTGTCAGTTTTTTGGTGTGTAAGTGGTCTACTGGGAGCAGTGCTGGTTGTGGAGTCTGACAGCTGCAGGAAGTACGTGATGAGTTTATAATCCAACTAATTTTGAAACATGCAATACATAATGTGACTTTCTATTGCTTATAGTCTTTAATTAGGGCCCTATTGAAACTGTAAGGATTATTCTTTTTCATGCAAATGAACCGCCTTTTTGACGACCTTAGAGGTCCCATATTATACAAAAGTGAGATTTTCATGTTTTTTTTATGATAAAGCAGGCTTAAGTCCTATATAAATACTGTGAAATTATACTGAAACAGTATTTATATAGGACTTAAGCCTGCTTTATCATAAAAAAACCAACATGAAAATCTCACTTTTTTATTATAAAGAAGGCTTAAGTCCTATATAAATAATGTGAAATTATACTGAAACAGTATTTATAAAGGACTTAAGCCTGCTTTATAATAATAAAAAAACATGAAAATCTCACTTTTTTATTATAAAGAAGGCTTAAGTCCTATATAAATACTGTGAAATTATACTGAAACAGTATTTATAAAGGACTTAAGCCTGCTTTATAATAATAAAAAAACATGAAAATCTCACTTTTTTATTATAAAGAAGGCTTAAGTCCTGTATAAATAATGTGAAATTATACTGAAACAGTATTTATAAAGGACTTAAGCCTGCTTTATCATAAATAAAAAAACATGAAAATCTCACTTTTTTATTATAAAGAAGGCTTAAGTCCTATATAAATACTGTGAAATTATACTGAAACAGTATTTATAAAGGACTTAAGCCTGCTTTATAATAATAAAAAAACATGAAAATCTCACTTTTTTTTATTATAAAGCATGCTTAAATCCTTTATAAATACTGTGAAAGTATCGAAACACTCAATCCACAGGGAAATACACACAGCCCGTTTTCAGAAAACTCTGCATTTGAAACAAGCTGTCAGGATTTCTGCCCATTCGCGATGTCATGAATATACAATATGGGAATATCTTATCTTATCTTATCTTATCTAACTGTATTATTTCCGACAGCACCTGAAGGCATCATGAGAACTCTGGAGGCAGGAGGAGACACGCCCTCCTGCCTTCCTCTACACACATCTCGTCTCCTATTGGTCGGTTGTCCTCGCTGCTCGGCTCCTGATTGGCTGTTGCCTCCGCACTGTGTCGGCATTGAAGCATCTGCGGCTCGCGCTGTGCCAGCTGTCCTCGCGCACTCGGCCAGTGCTGGGCAACGCTTAGAAGCTCCAGCTGAGGAGGAGGAGATCTGAGACTCTGGAAGAAAAACGGTAAGAAAACACTAAAAATACATAAAAACATGAAGATGTAAGGATTTATTTTACTAAATATAGTAGTGGTTGACTAGAATAGAAGGAATTAATCAGCATTATTCTTATTTAGACCTTTAAAATGATTGATTATGTCGACTAACTACCTAACGTTAATAACCTTTAATTTTCCAACTTGGTGCATCAACGTTAGCTTAATATCAAGAGATTTTCTTGTGTTTTTATATCTTATTTTACATTTTCAGTCACCCAAATGATGTATTTTCTCATTTACATTTGAATGGGGGTTAATTAATGTGAGCCTTTTTCTGTATTTGATGGTATTTTAAGTTATTAAAGCCAAATCCAGAGAAAAATGAATGAAGATTGGTGGTGTGTTGGTAAGCTAGCATCGTGTGCTTTTGCTGTCTGTGTGTGTCTGTGTGTGTGTGTGTTTGTCTGTCTGTGTGTGTCTGTGTGTATGTGTGTTTGGACGTGCCATCAGTGCTATAAGGCTGTGTGCAATATGTGTGTGTGTGTGTGTGTGTGTGTGTGTGTGTGTGTGTGTGTGTGTGTTTGGACGTGCCATCAGTGCAATAAGGCTGTGTGCAATATGTGTGTGTGTGTGTGTGTGTGTGTGTGTGTGTGTGTGTGTGTGTGTTGGGCGTTATGTAAGTCTGATATTCGTTTATATGGCTTTTTTCACTGTTCTACCAAATATATTGAGTCACAGTGATGATGATGATGATGAGGATGATGATGAGGAGGAGGGTCTGTACTCGTCATGCATACAAACGAGCCTGCTGGTGTGTATGCTTGAGAATGTGAACTGAACAGGTGATTTGATCTCCTATTTTATCTCCTTTGTATGGAGGGTGTGTTTTCTGCATGCAGACCTGCTCTGCTTATTGAAGCCTTCACATCATTTGGTTTTAAGGATCCTCGAGGGTGCTTTAGGGGGCTCCAGGGGTCCTCAGTGCAGCACAATGAATCGAATATATTAGACATCAGCATCCTAATTAGATGACGTAACCTGTTATGCCAAACGTTAGGGTTGCATCTGCAACATCTTTTCTGTCTGTAAGTGTTAAAATGACTATGCATGCACGTCACAAATTTGCAGCAAAACAAATCCTCACATTTGAGAGGATGTAATAGTAATGGTTGCGTGGGTTTTCCTCCGGCTGCTTCAGCTTCCTCCCACAGTCCCAAAGACATGCAGCTTAGGCGACTGTAATTGTGGCTATAAATTGTCGGCAGACCGTGTAAATGGTGTCTGTCTATGTGTGATAGATGGGCGTTGTACACCACCTCTGGTCCCTGCACTGCAATCCTGCAAATAATAAGAGGTCAGGACATTTGGTAAATGACTTATACATATATCAGTTAATGTCTATTTTCTGTCTATTGTCTAATCAGTAAATCAGGTAATTGTCTTAGTAATATTCCAATCCTATATCTGTTACTCTGATCAGTGGTTGAAGAAGTACTTTGATCCGTTACTTAAGTAAAAGTAGAAATACCAAAGTCCAAAAGTATTCCATTGTTGCTGCATTAAAAGGTTTACACTTCAATTTTAAATCCATGTTAATTTTGAAGATTTTTTTTACCAAGTTTCTGGTGTATGAATAAATAACAATTCAGTAAATTGATATAAATGTATTTATTTGCTACATTTTGTTTTACAAAGTGAGAAAAGCAATGTTTAAGTCAAACCTGATGTAGTAGAATGATCCCAGTCACTTCCACACAGTGAGGCATACAGCTTGTTAATGAAACCTAAGCCCAGGTAAAAAGGCAGTAAAAAAGTTAGTAGTGCAAAGTACAAAAAAATATACCAGATATAAAAATACAAGGAGATGAAGAAAACTGTTAAAACTGAATATAGTGCAGGGTAACAACTGTGATACAGGACTATTAAAAAGTGAATATAGTGCAAAAAGTGATATAATGCTGAATAATAAAATATATAAGATATACAGTAGAGACCAGGGGATTAAGAAATGTCAAATATGGAATATAATGTGGGATAATAACTGAGGTAGAGAGTTTTTTGTTTGACCATTCTGAAGGCAAAAGTGTTTATAGATTGGGATGATGAACAAAACATTCTGGGGTCATCATCTGAGGAGCAGAAATGTGCTTCATAGATAATAATCTATTTGTTCTGAAGTTGATATTTGGCTTTGTGATTTGGTGTGTGGCACAAGAGGAAAGGTCAAAGGTCAGACAGAAGTTCTTCTTCGATAACTTCTTCAGTTTGCCTGAGACAGAGGAGAGTGAAGGGTAAGAAAAGACAAAAATTGATTAATAAAAAGATGATAGACCCACCAGTCTTTCACAAAAATCTGAAATTACAGAGTGATAGAAGAGTGGATGTAGAGAGAGAGAGACGCCCCTAATCCTCTGAGTGATGGCCTAGTTAGTTATGCGACCGCTGTTGTTATTGTCTGTTTATGTGTGTGTGATTCACTAATGGCTTATTCATCCATGAACCTCCAGTAGCACCCAGAACTCTTTAAACCTCCTCATCCTGTCTGTGTGTGTGTGATGTCTATTCTTATCTCCGATTGGTTGTGAAGTTGCCTGATGCACGTTTGTTCTGGATTTTTAAATAGCTCCACACACATACACACTGGCTCACACATATGCAAGGTAATGACACACACAACAGTGTACACCGTCACTCCCCGTGGCGTTTACTCTCCAGATCTAGCAGGAGTCAGCAGCTGTCTCCTCCTTTCTTCTCACTTACAACATGCATCAACACACACACACATACATGCCACACATGAAGCCTGCACATACTCAGAACAGACATCTGAGGATGTCAGCAGCCACTATGTCACGTTTACACTCTCGCTAAACATGCAAGCTTTTTCTGAAAATAGATTTAACTTTTAATCATCACAAGATGGAGGTTTTAATCTTTATCCTGCTTTTCATTTTGTTTCTGACTGCAGCTCTGCCTCTGCTAATACGATTTAAACATGCTTATATTAATCCATTTCTGTTTGTTTTAATTTAGTTTTCAGATTAATTTATATAGTTTTCAAGGTGCTCTTGCCTCTCTATAGTTTTTACTTTATTATGGACTACTTTTAGGATATATGAGCAAAGGCATTTTTAAGGATGTTGAAGGAAGCAAATCAATTGAAGCTCAAAATGTGAATTTGAAAAGATTTATAAAAGAAAACGCACATTTCAATTATATATGCAATTTGGACAATTTACGGTAAGCAAGACCAAATTAAAATGATCTTTAATTTAGGGCCTGTACCCTGCCTTCGCCCAATGTCGGCTGGAATCGGCTCCAGCCCCCCCGCGACCCCTAACGGGATAAGCGGTTGCAGATGGATGGATGGATTTAATTTAGGGCTGTCAAAGTTAACGCGATAATAACGCATTAACGCAAATTTGTTTTAACAACACAACATTGTTATAACGCAATCGATCTTTTGGAGGTTGTAGTGGGTGCAGTTTTAAAGCTACACTGAAGAATCCATTGGTACCATGTCATACTAGCTTGTCTTGAAGAAGGTTAAATAACGCTCCAAACTTGCACTAAATTTTGATGAGAAAAAAACTGAAAACTCTTGACCTCGGACCTCAAGATATGTGATTGAAAATGGGTTCTACGGGTACCCACGAGTCTCCCCTTTTACAGACATGCCCACTTTATGAGAATCACATACAGTTTGGGGCAAGTCATAGTTAAGTCAGCACACTGGCACACTGACAGCTGTTGTTGCCGATGTTACGATTTCAGCTACTTTAATTTTATTTAGGGCTGTCAATCGATTAAAATAGTTAATCACAATTAATCGCAAATTAATCACACATTTTTGTATCTGTTCAAAATGTACCTTGAAAGAAGATCAACATGGGAGTGGACAAATATGCTGCTTTATGCAAATGTATGTATATATTTATTATTGGACGTCAATTAACAACACAAAACAAGGACAAATATTGTCCAGAAACCCTCACAGGTACTGCATTTAGAAAAAAAAATATGCTCAAATTATAAATGGCAAACTCAACAACAGCTGTCAGTGTGCACATATCTTGAGGTCAGACGTCACGGGACCCCTTTAAAAATGGCCATGACAGTTTTTCCTTGCCAAAATTTTGCGCAACTTTGGAGCGTTATTTAGCCTCCTTCGCCACAATCTAGTATGACATAGTTGGTACCAATGGATTCCTTAGGTTTATGATGCCTCTGAGGTTGATTGCGTTAATGCATTAAAGAAATTAGTGGCGTTAAAACAAATTTGCGTTAATGCGTTATTATCGCGTTAACTTTGACAGCCCTAGGTCATTTTAATGACAGTAACACTACAGAAATAGTTTGATTCCTCAGTAAAATAGTTCATACCTTAAAGACCAGCGGTCTGGTTTTGCATACGGTAGGAAGCTGTGAAGTGTCTTTGTGTGTCTGGTATGACCATGTCGTCATGAAAACACGTGTGATGATGTGACTTTGGGAGTCTGGACTAAGTCTGCCGGCTGCTCCTCATTCATTATTAATTAACACCCCCATTAAAAAAACTGTCTGCATGGAGAGAAATCAGGGTGTGTCTCGCTGTGTGTGTGTGTGTGCTGAAGCAGCTGGTCACAGGGTGAGTGAGAAATGCTGCCTGGTGTGTCACTGTTTGTCTGTGTGTCTCTCTCTGGCTGTCTGTCGTATCTGCTATGACACAGCAGAAAGTGAACACACACACATACACACTGTAGACCTGCACTTGATGAAGTCTAAAATAGATCTGTGCTTTTCAGCATGGTGGTTTGAGTTTGAATCTTTGGATACCGTTAGTTGAGGCCACGCAAACACTACGGACACAAAGTCAGTCAGAAATCTACTTGCCCAAAGTCAATTTCTACTTGCCCCTATACAAATTGTTTTTTTTTTATTAGCAGTCAAATAACAACGAAGACCAAAATTAATTGTCACGTTTAATCTTTATTTAAATAAATTAGGGCTTTCAAAGTTAACGTGATAATAACGCGTTGGCGCAAATTCGTTTTAACGCCACTAATTTCTTCAACGCATTAACGCAACTTGCGATTTTTAGGTTGTGGGTTCAGTTTTAAAGCAAATGTGAGGATATTGACATCATATGAAACCAGAAAGCCTAAGGAATCCATTAGTACCAACCATGTCATACTAGCTTGTCGCGAAGGAGGTTAAATTGAAATGCTCGCTTGCGCTTCAGCTCATAAACTTTCTCTTTACCCGCCGCCATTTCCTCCCAAGTGACCGATCAGTACTGCACATGTGCAACTCTAAACAGAGATGAGAAAGAAGCGAGATGGCTCACTCCTTAGCTACTTTCATCATCAGCTCCGGAAAAAAGCAAACAAAGTCGTGCTGAGCGTCACGCAATTTTGTGACTATTCATACACTGCAGTGAGACTGTGTTGGACACACCAAGCTGGCCCAAAGAACTAGCTGGTCCACTCGTTATGATACCTCACATCACATCACGTCACTTCACATCACATGCCTCATAACACCTCATGTTACCTTATGTCCTGTATCGTCACCTCGTGTCACATCACATCACTTCATGTTGCCCCACATCTTCTGTAACAAATCTCTTTCTAATCCAGAAAACATCACGGGAGGACAAACTAAATATTTTATGTTTTTGTTGAAGAAAAGGCGTTTAGTGAAAAAGAAGCGCTGATTCACCAGATGCTGATTTATCATGCCGAATTGGCCACTAATAAGTACTGATTAGAGCCAACACACCGAAACTACAGTTTTACCGTTTTTATTCCGCCAATTGGTCGTCCACAGACGCCCCTACAGGGTCTCT
This sequence comes from Sebastes fasciatus, assembly GCF_043250625.1. NCBI lineage: Eukaryota > Metazoa > Chordata > Actinopteri > Perciformes > Sebastidae > Sebastes > Sebastes fasciatus. Next base: position 21,875,683 of record NC_133812.1, on the reverse strand, counting down.
AGGACAAGCAGTGGGCACCGTGATTATTATGCTCCCTTCCTTTGAGCAGCTGGAGGGCTTACTGAGTGTTTGTGAGTATTAAAGGTGTCACTGTCCAGAATGGCAATTATATAAGTTGATTTTAATTTCCTTTGGCTTACAGTCCTGACAGACACACAAAGCTCCCAGTGTCCGGTGCTGAGGTCTGTTTAGTCAGCGTTACCATTCCCACTCACACAGTCAATCAGTCAGCTGTGTGGGTTCGGATGGAGCTGACTGGAAAATAGTGACAACAGCAGCTTCAGCCTTTAAACATCAGCAATAGGGGACAGAATTTCATGTAAGAGAGTATCAATATACGTTCTTTGCTCGTAGGCTGCTGCTCCCAGCTTTCAAACTGGAACTAACATTACGCTTTCCATTCATTGTCTATGTAAGCGGCCGTGCAATGCATTCTGGTAACATGGCGGCGTGATTTGAGAAACGGACCATCACCTCGCCCGATCCTCATTTGCATAAAACTTGATTTCTAGGCTACTTTATGCAAATCAGGGGCATCCAGCGTAACTCGGCGCCTCTTGAAACTCCCTAGAAACTTTTAAACTAACCGTTGACGATCCAAAATAAAGACGAATTTAGCAACATGGCTTATTTCTTGCATAAAATGTTTTCGGGGAACTATTTACATAATATATGAGAAGAAAGTTTCCAAACAAACCGCCGTGTTGGTTCCGGTTTGAAAGCTGGGAGCAGCAGCCCACGAGGGAAAGCGTTTGCCCAATCAGGTGTCTCGTGCCTTGTGTCTAGTAGCCCATCAAGCGTCCAACGCTGGGAGGCAAGGTGATCCCTCGCGATAAAAAACGCCCCTGTGGACATGTACCATGACTCTGTCTTCAGTTCCACTCGCTCACTTGTTCGCTCACACACATTCTCCGCCGCTCTTTTTCTCTTCCTTAACCACTCACTTACCACATACTCCACATGACCTACGCTACTCTTACAACAGCTCTAGAGAGGGCCATTCACGTTTCATGTCGGCCACCGTAGTTCTTCTACACCCTTGGCACACAGGAGGCTGCAATCTGCAATCTCACCGCTAGATACCACCAAATGTTTCTCACTTTACCTTTAAAAAAGGTTTGAGATTATATTTGAAATGATCCATGGTAGAGAAGGAAAACAAGAGCTTCAACTGGCAAATCAGTCCTGGTGTTTTAGTATGCTTCACCATACTGTTACATGTAATTGTGTGTTTCTCTTTGGGCTTTTCCACTGAAAGCACTCCAATTCCCATCTCCTGGGAAACCAGTCTTTTATGCTGGCTGCCAGGCCTTTAGGGCACTGCTTTCCATACTGCACACCCCCCATCACCACCACCACCACCACCACCACCACCATGTTTACCACGATCACTTTATCTTTCATCTCTACACAATCATCCCCTTCTACTCTTCCTCTATCACTGGACTCATCTCTCTGTTGCCTCTCTCTATCTCCTTTTCACCCCATCTTTGCCCCTCAATTTTCTCTCAGATCGACTGGGGTCTGACCTTAATGATTCCTGTTTCGTGCTGAAGCAATTGGTTCATGGTATGCCTTAGAATAAAGGCAGATAGTATGAATACTTTCTTATAAATGACTGTTATTCTCTTCTTTAATAATCATATATTTCAAAAATCACCCTGAAATTGAAGTTGACCCTCACCTCTGTGTTTAGAGCAAAAAATATTGTCAGCACTGTAAAAAGAGTTAAGATGGAGCCCTGAAAGACCATTGATCTACTAGGCATACATGGAAGATTTTGGTATGTTTTCATTGCTTAAAAAGTAACTTGCACAACAGGGAAACCGAAACCTCATGAATTCCTGAATTTCTGCTCAACTTTCCTCCTCTTTGGACCCATTATAGTGTCATCTGGTTGGGGTACAGATTTATCTCCTCATTATTCTGTTCACTGTTCTATTCTCCTCCATCTCTTTGAGTTTGATGCTGTGTGACTGGGAGGCCATTGTGTCCTGCCATCAAACACATTGCATACATCCATCCATGCAGAATACACACAAGCACACAGAGGGATGTTTGTAGAAGAAGCTCTCAGTTTGTTGATCCCATTAGACTTGCTCATGCTGATTTTCTTTTTTTCAATAATCATCTGAAAGTATCACAAATAGCTGGTAAAAACCCATGTGGCAAAAATACACTTTCATGTGCAGTATACTTTGAAATATGTAGATATTCATTAAAAAAACACATTATTCTTATCCTTGTAGGTTTTGAACAAGCTGACAATAGTGCAATTTGTCCTGAAATCCCAAACCACAAGACCTTCAAGAAGCTATCGAGGGTCTATGAAAATTTCCCAAGACACATAAACTGAGCGTGTACTGTAACACAACCTGAAATTACCATCGCCAGAAGTTATCATTATCTTTAGTAAAGGAGGGGGCAGGGAAGAGAAATGCTCACAAACACCACCAGGCATTCATTTTGCAACATACAGTAGAAATGCCCGCAATTAGGTTAATGAGATCCATGTTTTTAACCAAAAGCCCTGCAGGACCATTCAAATTCACCTTACGTTATACTGTATATTTGTAGCATGAAGGGCTGCAACCGGCAATTATTTTCATTGTCGATTAATCTGCTGATTATTTTTTCTATAAAATGTCAGAAAATAATGAAAAATGTCCATAAAAGTTCTCTAAAGCCCAAGGTCACGTCTTCAGATTGCTTGTTTTTCACCCAACAGTAGAAAATCCACAAATATTTAGTTTAATATCACATCAGACAAAGAAAAACAGTAAATCCTCACACTGGAAAAGCTGGAACAAGGGAATATTCGCTTGAAAAATTGCTTAAACGATTAATCGATGATCGACTAATAATTTCATTGACTTATCGTTTCAGCTCTAGACAGTTGTATCCGTTATAGCATGTCTAACCTGTCCACCACAAGCAGAAGTTATATTCAATTCACTGTCATCAATCTTTATCGATACCACTATCCATACTTTTCTATTATTTGGCAGAAAGACAAGACAGCAATAAATTCTGGTATTGCTTTTATTGCTTAACTGTTTTATTTCTGAACAACATAATGAAATTTTCCTTAACTTTAGTTTAACGTCAGTTTGCAGGCAATTCAGTTGAATTCAGAAACTTTATTATTAGACAATCGATGTATGTTTGTGCACCAGTGATTTGATTTAAATTGTATTACTGTCGTCTCTCGAGACATAACGTTACGTTATAGGACCTGCTAGTCTCGATAGCAGTATCGATAAGCTTGATCGTCATCCCTAATCTTTATTAGGGAAATTGCAAAACAGTGTAAGTATTGTTCATTTAAAACCAGCTTTCTTCTTCCTGCCTGACTCAGTTCATAAAGCAGAGTGGTAAGAAACTGTACGTGGGTTAGTAAGTAAGTAAGCAGGTACTGTATATATTTTATAGCCTATACTTTCCATCAGTCAGTGCAGAACTCGGAAAATCTGTTATATTTCCGCAGAAACTGTAATAGATTTGTAAATAATAGATCCCCTGCTCGCCTCTTAATATTTCATATAGTAGACCAAGCTGACGCACTAAAAGCTTGGAGGCAGTTTTTTTTCTCCAGAGACAGAAAAACACAATATGTGTCAGAAACTGTAACTCAGCAGAAAATACAAGATTGGTGTAATTATGGATGATTGTTCCCTTGTGCTCCGGCAGTCAGCCATTGTTTTATTGGGTGAAAACTTTTTCTTATATCCATCAACATAACGTCTGCGACAGAGGCTGTGAAACACATTGTCACATTCACTTGGTACTTGCCTTCTAAAAGGCACCAACACACCACTCAGGATGCTGTTTACCCGTTTGCATTCATCCTTGTTGGCAGTGGCTTTAAGCACGGTGAAAAGGATCTTTAGAAACCTGAAACTGACTAGAGTGGTTCAAGGCCAGGATTTTGAAAACAAATGTTCTCCTTGATTGTAGTTTTCTTTTCACATTGTTATATTAAACTAATTAAATATTGGTGACACAGTGGTGAAGTTGTTGTTTCCGAGGTCAAGAGAATATAAAGTATGTAAATTTGATAACGCAAGTCACTTTGTAAACCTGTTTAAATTGCTATCCAATCAAATTCACAGACATCCCGCCCCCTTCTGACACAAAACGATTGATTGCCAATCCGCTGTCAATTCAACGAGTTACGCTGCATTCAGGTTTGGTTACATCTGTGACGCCGTAACATTAGGTGATGTTAGCAGACTAGCAAACGCACACCAGATTTGACAGTGACCGCAGAAAATAGCCAGGCCAATAAAAGGCAAAACATATACTATTTTCATGAGGAGTGGAAAGGAATTTTTCCCCGAATGTGAATGACATGTCAGTCAGTAAAAGATGTAACGTCAAGCGCCATTTCACTAAAGTCCACAGCAACTTTTCACTTTGCAGCTGGTAGCAGTCTACGAACAGAGAAGGTAAAGGAGCTGAAAACAACGCTTGAAAGACAAAAGTCTCTGTTTACTAAACTGATGAAGAAGGCCAACACAGCAAACAGGCTTTGTTTAGTGGAGCACATCCTAACGAAACACAAAAAGCCCTTCACTTATGGCGGGATTGTAATAGAGGTGATGACTGCGGTGGCTGAAACGTTATTAAAGGACCATAAAAGAGAAATTATGTCTGTTATCGGCGATGTGCAACTTGGTGCTATGAGTAGCTCTCGGCCACTTTCATTTTGTCGAATTAGCTCTCAGAGGACAAAAAGTTTAAGACCCCATGTCTATGATCTATACCCCTGCAATGTAATATTGATGTTTTTATGCATTTTCTCTGGCAGGACTTTGGCTGCAAACATGGGGTCGATGCGTATCCTCATCAAGGGAGGGAAGGTGGTCAACGATGACTTCACCCACGAAGCTGATGTCTACATCGAGAACGGCATCATTCAGCAGGTAGACCACATTTACACACTAATGCATTTTTACTCAAGTCCACACATGATAATGTATGCTACATCCTTCATTTTTCTTTACATACACACACACACACACACACACACACACACACACACACACACACACACACACACACACACGCACACACACACACACTGTGACCCACACACACTCTCTGTCCAGTGCATCCCCAGCTGTTAGTGTGACTCATTTCACAATAATACAGTATGAGGAGAATGAACCGCTCACTGAACTCTGTGGCTCTACAGGATGATAGTGAACTCTATAATTAGCCCACAGAGTGTTGTCATGGAAATAAGCATCAGCTCATGTGAATAGGATGCATTTGACTCAGAAACCTGGAAAGATCAGCTGTACTTCTGCTAAAACACTCCACTATGGCAGCACGTGAGCAGCACACTTTACTGATGCTTGTCCATCAACAGTATTAGAGGATCGTGTCAGTTGGTGCCATCCTGTTAACAAATCAGGGTCCATATGTTACATGAAATGGTTCCTCAGTTTTAAATGAAGCTGAAATAATCATTTTAAGAAGGATTTAAGAATAGTTTTAAAAAGTTTCCATATATTATCATGCACTGATAAACAACCCTCATATTTCTAAAAGAGAACTATTTAATGATGCATAAGATACTAGCAGTATTGGAAGAACTTAAGAATATATTATACACATGTGAATAAAGGTTCTTTATTCTAATTTGCCTGTATTACTATTCATATTTTAAGTACGGCTGTCAAAGTTAACACGATAATAATGCGTTAACGCAAATTCGTTTTAACACCACTAATTTATTTGACTCAACTTGCGATTTTGAGGTTGTACCGGACTCATGAATGTATCATATGAAACTAGAAAACCTAAAGAATCCATTGGTACCAACCATGTCGTACTAACTTGTCAGGAAGGAGGCCTTTTCAAAGGGTTCTCTTGACCTCTGACCTCAAGATATGTGAATGAAAATGGGTTCTATGGGTACCCACGAGTCTCCCCTTTGCAGACTCCTTTACAAAGAAAGATTATTTACCCATGTTGATAAAAGTATTAAATACTTGACAAATCTCCCTTTAAGATACATTTTGACCAGATAAACAAATGTGTGATTCATTTGCGATTACCGTAATCACGATTAACTATGGACAATCGTGTGATTAATCAAGATTAAATATGTTAATCGATTGACAGCCAATCCATCTAACAGTTGTTGAGACATTTCAGTCTGGACCAAACCTAATAATCAGAATCAAGCACTCACTGTGGCCGTTATGTGAAACCTGTCTTACACAAAGAACCATTGATTGTCCCTCTTTAATATAACCACTCAGTCTCTGTTCACAAGTTAATGGACTACATTAAAAGTACATCAACCCAAACACCAATGTCCTTTACAGTCTTTATATATTCTGTGGTTCAGATACACCTTATGTGGACAAAACGCATGTTAATAAAGTTGTATAATTTGTATGCTGGTGCTCTCTGTCTCAGGTTGGAAAGGAGCTGATGATACCGGGCGGGGCTAAGGTGATTGACGCCTCTGGAAAGCTGGTGTTGCCGGGCGGAATAGACACCAGCGTGCATCTGCAGCAGACGTTCATGAACGCCAGCATTCAGGATGACTTCTACAGTGGGACCAAGGTACACACACACACACGCACACACACACAGACATGACAGGGCTCATCAGCATGCCAGTGATTAAACACATTTAGAAACCAGAGACAGCTGTCAAACACAGACATGCTTCCCCTCTCTCACTCTCTGTCTTGTCTACATGCAGATCTTCACCCTGCTTCATACGTTCATCAAGACTAATGACCACATGTGTTGTCACGGTGGTCCTATAAGAAGCAAACCCAAACAGTTGTCACAAGTTTCTGGTTGAATGCAAAGACTTCTCTTTTTACACACACAGCTGTTCCGTCTTTAATTCGTGCTGGGTTTATTATTATTCATTTTCTAATGCATGCTCTGCATGTTTTCCACTGAGACTCAGAGCAGAGAGGATGATTTAATAATTAGGGGTAATAAAGATTCAAAAGAGGGAGTGGGATTGTTGCCTGCAGCGTTACGTGTTGGAGGATGTTGTGGGCTGTTTTTCTTGTTGTTTATCACTGGGGGGTTCATATGGGTCAATTTTTGTAGCAAAGCTATTTGCATGTTTGTGGAGAGATGTTTAACTATATCTCATTTACAGATTTAAGTACGCATTTACAGATTGTCTACATATTTACAAATCTCAAATCTGATTACACACACACACACTCACACAGATTCTGAATACACATTTGCAGATTCCTGTACACATTAATAAATCTCAGTACGCATTTAGAGAGTCTTTTACACATTTACAAATAGTTTTGTTACAATAATGGCCCCATAGGTTTAAGTCAAGAGCGGTAACTGGGTGCACAAAGATGTGGCAGTCGCTGTACATACATACTGGAAGCAGAGTGAGTGGTGCAAAGATACAACATAGTAACAGAAATCCATTTTTATAGCCTCGTCTAAAAAAGTCAATTAACGGCAACTGGGCATTTAGGACTAATGATCCTTCTTATGTGGTTCTCTTGGAGAACTACGTCTAACAATTCAACACAGTTACAAAATAATCATTGCACCACTGGATCCCCAGAAGATGAGATTTGTATATGTAGACAGAGTGAGGCAAATATTTTCCACAAATGAAGCTACAGGCATGTATTGGTGGTAGTCAAGATACGTCTGCATCGAACATAATTCTCAACTTATCTACTTTCTTACATAAATATAATGTTGTTATAGTAGGATTTTTTTCAAATATATCAGATGGAGAAAAGTAAACTTCTATAATATTTAGTTTTCTATCAACGTCGATTTTGCTCATACTGTATAAGATATTACACAGCTGTTATATTTGACAGAAAATGACTGAAAAGATATATTTATCCTGTATTTTGGCTAACTGGTATGTTTCTGCGTACAGTAATATGACGTCAACTCGGCTGGTCGTGTACCAAAATTTACACAGACTTCCTAAGTTGTTGTTCCAACTTGAGGGGGCGTTTTCCCACTCAGGAACACATTTTTCAGATTTTTCCAACACCACATGAATGCAGCATAAGATAAGAATTACAACTCTTATGATTTGGAAATTGCATTTTTTTCAAATTTTAATTTTAATTTTGAAACAGTGAATTGTTCAGCCCTACACTGCAGTGTAATTAACATCAGCTAGACTAATGATATTACCTTCAGGGACATTGCAGTGCTGTATCTCAGTGAAATGAGGTCTGAGTCTGATGGAATGCCAACTGAAGTGGGGGAGAGGACTTTGGGGGGATTGAATCGTCCGTGTGCCAGCTTTACCCCAGCAACCCCCTAAATCACCACCCCCTACCCACTGACCCTGCTGCCATGACAACTAACCCCCGCTCTTAGTGTGGAAATCAGAGGGGAGCCAATGTGTATGTGCACGCATGAACATGGCAGTATTGTGTGATCTCTATGGTGACTGCGTTGCTGCAGCAACGGCTCATGTGCAATTGTGATGAACCCCAAAACTATTTCTCTCCGCATCCTCTTTCCTCCCTCCTGTCGTTTTGTAACAGTGTGATCCCTCTCACGCTTTCCTTCCTTCCTCCTCTCTTCCCTCCCCCCCACTGTTTCCTCTGCTTCACCCCCCTCTGTCTCTCCAAATACTCCCCTCTGGTGCAGACTCACACTGACCTGCAGCAGGAGGGCCATTTATATAACAGGATCGACTGGTTTTAGTAGTGCTGCAGTGAAGATACAGACCTGTTTTATACATACATTTGTGCATCTTGTATTGAGTCCGAGGAGGGGTTAAATCAGCAGCAACTGGACATGGTTTAGGTTCTTGAAGACGTTCTTGAAGACGTTTCACTTCTCATCCGAAAAGCTTCTTCAGTTCTGAAAAGCATCTTCAGTTCTGAAGAAGCTTTTCGAAAGAGAAGTGAAACATCTTCAAGAACCTAAATCATGGCTGCTGCTGATTTAACCCCTCCTCGGATACCATGACCTGGATGACTGAAAATCTTCACAAACATATCTTGTATTGAGCTTTTGAGTCTGGATATTGAGCTGTATTGTGAGCACGCTTAAAGGTCCAGTGTGTAGGATCTGGCGGTATCTAACGATGAGGTGAGGAGATTGCAACCGAGAGTGTTGGTGTGAATGAGAATGAAGAGAATGAGAGCGCGGTGGCGACGGGAGCGAGTAACATTATCGACTCCGGCCCAAGCAGGAAAAGTTGACAGAGTTTGGTTTGGCCGTTCTGGGCTACTGTAGAAACATGGCGTTGCAACATTGGCAGACTCCGGGAAGAGGACCCGCTCCCTATGTAGATATGAAGACAGCGGCGTTTACCAACCTTTTTCACACCACTCTCGCTCACCACTTAGCTTCATTCCAGATGGCCATGTCGTTGTGAAAATATCCGTGTATTGGAATGATCAGATGAGATGAAGATGAACGGTACGGTGCGGTGCAAGACACACCGCAAAAACTAGGCCAACAGACGGCCCCAAACTGTCCAACCGGTGTGTCAGGGCCTTGTTAGCACCATTAGCTACGAGCCGTGCGGATGCAATAAGAATGCTCCCAATCTTGCATTTAGCACCTTTAAATGTATATAATGCATTTTCTGAGCTTTAGTAATCAGGCTGAAATGAAGTATGAGGTTACTGTAACACAATGAACTGGCATTTTTTACCCACTAGTATGTAACTTAAGAAGTATAAACTCAGTGAACCTGAAAAAGCAAGACCGCTAGTAAGATAACTATCTAACTCAATTCATTCATTACATCACTTGAAAACCCTTACCAATTATATTTTGTCGTAATTGCATTTCAGAGTTACTGCTGTGGTTCAGATCTGATTTGTTCATAAAGGACAAATATTCAGCTAAAATGGCAGACCAGCTCCTTATCTCTCCCAGCATGCATTTTAATGTCTCTGCAGGCAGGAGAGGCAGAGGGAGGTGAGGAGGAGGAGGAGGAGGAGGAGGAGGAGGAGGGGATGAAAGAAGGTATTCGGCTGTAATGTGAAGTATGAGAGGTGCTGATAGAGGCTGATCAGAGAGCTGCTCTGGTAATCTGTCTGACACTGATAGCCTCTCCCATAGTCCAACATACAAAGATCATGTCATCCTCTCAGATCAGCCATGTCTCACCCACACTCACAGTCTGTCTATCTGTTTCACTTTCTCTTCAGAGGATTATCTTCACAGTAGGGGTCGGGGGTCTTTAATAGAGTGGGGGATTCATGATAAAACACTGTTTGGGGTTTATGTGTCACAATCACTTTAGCTGTGGTGTCAATGATCAGTAATATGTTTAAGGAACCAAAGAGGGGGGGGGAGTAGGGCATGTCGTGTTTACTGTGGCTTGACAAGAGAGCTGTTCAATTGAAACCATGTAGATGATATGATGGTGTAGTGTCTTATAACAGGATATATAACAGAATCAGGTACATCATATCTGTAGAAATGTGTGTGTTTTGTTACATTATGGTCCATCTAAATACAACAAAAAATGTGTTTCTGTCAGTTGTATGATAAATGCCACATCATGCTTACTTAAAGGGATAGTTTGGGTGTTTTGAAGTGGGGTTGTATGAGGTACTTACCATAGTCAGTGTATTACCGACAGTAGATGACGGTTGGCACGCCCCCAGTTTGGAGAAACAGACAGGAGCACCAGCATGGAAGCAAAGCAATGTACTGCTGTGGAGGGGGGCAGCAGAAAAATGCATTTTAGCCACCTAAAAGAAAGGCTCACCTAAAATGATCAATATCAGTTGAAGTGTACGCTTCTTCTTTTTGGTGTCTAAAATGCGTTTTGCTGCTGGCTTCATCCACAGCAGTACATCGCTTTGCACCTGTGCTGGTACTCCTGTCTGCTTCTCCAAACTGGGGGTGTGCCGACCGTTATGATAATATCTTACAGTAATCTGGCCAGATTTCATATTTTTGGAAATTTTTGCATCTTGACTTGAATTAAAAATACATGATGGTGGTTTCATTCTGCCCAGCAACACTAGTTACAAGCAGTTTCATCAGAACAATACTGACTGACTACGTATTATGAACCACCTGTCAGTGATGATTTGGTGATTCTTTGATCTCTTCTGCAGATTTGTAAAGTAGAGCATCTAAATTTGGATGTTTATTTGGTGACTGTAGTTACAGATGCAGCCTAAAAAGAGGAGACAGGACAGGATGAAATGTCTTTCATCCTGTCCTGTCACAGTTTCTTTATTCCAGCTTGGCAGAGAAAAGTCTGCTACTGGCCTCTGCAACACTCACACTGATGAAAATGCACAATTATAATGTTCAGTATGCTCTACTGTATCTACACGTGGCTTTAGGAAGAAGCAATAGCCACGACTTTTAGCTCTTTTTAGCTCTTCTCTTGCTTTATTTCTCTCTCTTTTCCTGCTCGTCCAAGCCCCTGTTTTGAGAAGTGTTCTGGCAGTAAATCTTAATTAAGGCCGTGCAGACAGATATTATAAATCCCACAATCCCCAGCTGTGTCCATGCCCCCTGATCTCTCTCACACACACACACTGACAGTGATCAATGACACTCTTAATGCACACACATATGCAGAGGCCTTCGATGCTGACGCTGCAGATGATTCGGACTGGTTACTATGGTAATGGGAAACCTGACAGCCCATTGGCTGGTGGAACTGTCGCTCAAAAGCAGATGACCCCGCCCTTGTCTGCGCCACGTCTGGAGCGTGGAGGAGCGACTCCACGCTGACACATAAACCAGGGTTGTGTTCAAATTTAGTAACATTTCAGTCAGGCTATGTCGTAGAAATGACACTGAATTAATGCTTCACTTTTGGTTGTGGACACATGTTTTTCATATGAGCTGAAATGAATTGAAGAAAGTCTGCAGGGACAGAGCACGTTACAAAAGCAATGTTTTACCGCTCACTGTTCATTTCCTATTCCATAAATGATTATTGCCATGACTCCTCAGTGCAATATCCCTGTTAGGCTCCGTTAGAGAGGATATTGAATGGGCGGTTGTGACTTCGTGTGCAATTTTCGATGGAGGAAGAGGAGGAGGAGGAGAGTGGGGACATATGACAGGCATGGCTGAGCAGTATCTGTTGTCATGGCTACGCAAAAGTGCATTTACCATTCAGCCGACTGAGACGAGTCACCGCAGACCACTCCCTCCTCTTCATCAGTCCTCCATCTTTCCTCTCACTCTCCTCTGTCCTCTCCTCTCTAACTTTCTGCCTTTCTTCATCAGTCCTTTCACATCATCTTCTTTTGCTGCTGTCTTGGAGTTGTTGAAGACAGATTCAGAAAAATTAAAGGTTCTCGATACAATATTCGGAGCATTAATGTAGCAGCAAACAACTGTTTGTTATGTAAAAACAAAAATTAAAATGTTCTGGTATTGTGGAAAAACTTTTTGAAAAGGATATTTATGTAAGCAGTTTGGTTTTACTTATGTGACATGCTAAACATTTGGCCCATTCCATATGGGATTATAAGACACTGCTATACATCAATATAACAAGACATATAAACAAAACAAACATTTCAAATCAATTGTAGAGAAGAGCAGAAGAAAGAAAAAAAATGCTACAAGCTTAAACTAGCTGACTTAAATGTTTTGTAAATTTTGAACAGCCAGTCTTTGTGCATCATCTGCGTTTAAAAAAAACAATTTACCCAACTAGTAACAAGTAGACTTAATGATGATGGGAAAACAGTTCATGAGGAAGACCTATTGTTCATTGTCACCAGGACAAACAGTCTATGTGCTTTACAGTGGAATCATTGTTCTCGCCTCTAATCAATCTCTCGTTTCTCTTCCTCTGCCTCCCTCCTTCCTTCCTATTTCCTCACCTCTCCTCACCCCCTCACCTCACCAGGCGGCTCTGATGGGTGGTACCACCATGGTGATGGCTCTGGCCCTGCCTGAACAACACTGCTCCCTGCTGGACGCCTACGAGAATTGCCGAGCTCTGGCCGACGCCAAGGCGTGCTGCGACTACGCTCTGCATGTCGGGGTGACTTGGTGGGGACCGAAGGTAAGACCCAAAGAGGGGTCAACATGTGAGATACAGCATGGAAACACTTTATATTTTATAAACAGATAGTTCCTGTTTTGCTCCTCGAGCTTTTATCCTCGCTGAATGAATAATAAACTGTTTTCATATATGGGTGAAATGTGTAATGACCTAGATTGAACCTCACATGAACTAGGTTAACACACATGCTCAGTGGGCACATTAGGCAGATTCTATGAGTCAACGGGCCTCATTCAGCCTTTGGCTTTAATATCTGTGCTGCATCATCTGCTGACTGTGTGCATGTGCCACATGGTATTATACATAGTAAAAGGTTTAATGCCAGAAAATCTAGCCGTTAATGACATCCTTGTAATACAGTGATGCAGTGTTGTAGTCAAGACCTCCTAAACCAAGACCAAGTCATGACCAAGACCAGCGTATATCGAAAACCAAGACAACACCGAGTCCCACACTGCATGACACACTTGCGATTAAATGTGGATCATGCAAAAACCATAAGCACTCCTCAAATTGATCTGAAAGAGCCACATTCCCATAAAATCACCCACAGAAAACAAATGATTCCTCTTCATTCGCCTCTTTTATAGCCATATAAACTATGTGTGTGTGCATGAATGTACCATGAGAAATGTCTTGATAAAATAATCAAAAGGCATTGCAGAGATGAATTTTATGAGGGAATTTTCTTTTGTTTTCTCTGAGCAATCACAGTAATGATGTTAACAAATAAATCAATGCATGATAAAAAAATAATAATAATTTCCATCTGCAGCTTATTTGGTTAGTAGCATTGATTTTGTGTCATGTGATCATCTGCCGGTATAATGGCCTTTTAAATGAAGGAACTACATATGCAGTACTACTCAAGTATTCTCCTTCATTTGGATTTTGATGACCCCTTTTTACTGCAGTATAGTTGGAGTATTTTATCTGCTTACCGTATAGTTTCTGTTTGCTGCATTTTGAGTGAATTAAACAGATTTCTTTATGTGGTGAATGTCTGTGAATACAGTGTGATCTCATTCTGGCTGCTCTCCAAGCTCATTTCATGCCCCATATAACAAACACACACTAACACAGTTTCTAATTCCCTCCTTTCCCACATTCCCACTGGCTGATGCTCTTCATCATCAGCCTTTGCCAATAATACAAACCAGAACATCCTCTTTGACCCCTGACCTTTGTCCTGTGATCAGGTGCGTAGCGAGATGGAGACCCTGGTGAGGGAGCACGGAGTGAACTCGTTCCAGATGTTCATGGCCTACAAAGATATGATGATGCTGAGGGACTCGGAGCTCTACCAGACGCTGCAGACCTGTAAGGACATCGGGGCCATCGCTCGCGTCCACGCTGAGAACGGAGAGCTGGTGGCAGAGGTGCACATCAAATAACCACATGCATATTCCTCCATGTTTTCCTTTTAATAAAAGATGTTCAGCACTGTGAAAATACTTGTATTTGTCTGTCATGAAAGTTGATTAATTGCTGAATATTTGTATGTCTGACATTAGCTATTTTGTCCACATATGTAGTAACATTTGGACGCTGTACTTATCTGTCTGTGTGTATTTTTTGATATTGAAAAAACAATTACATATGTATGTTTGTGTGTGATGTTAGGGTGCCAAAGAGGCTCTGGATTTGGGCATCAATGGACCGGAGGGTATTGAGATCAGTCGACCAGAGGAGGTAAATTTACATCAGAGGTTATCTCTTATCACTCAGTTATATTTCATTTAGTTAATGCCCTGTTAAAGTTACATGAATATAAAGCAGTTTCTGCTCTTTTTTCATTTCGGTATCCTTAAAATGTTGATAAGAAAACAAACATTTAAGGGTATTAAAGTTATTGTTTTCATCACAATGAAAATTAGAAAGGGAAATCGGAAGCCTGATTTTGACGAAACTTGTCGGGATGATGAGTTGTGATGCTCAATTTAGCATTTAAAAACAGTAACTGGCTGGATGGAGATGCTATAGTTCAGATTTTTTGAAGTGAGTTTGTATGAGGTAATTATCCATAGCCAGTGTATTACCTACAGTAGATGACGGTCGGTACGCAGACAGGAGTACCAGCACGGGAGCAAAGCAATGTACTGCTGTGGACGGGCCCGGCAGCAAAATGTATTTTAGCCACCTAAAAGTTAAATCAATATTATTAAACTATTGATAAGTACCTCACACAACCCCACTTCAAAAAATCCGAACGATCCCTTCAAAGGTAAAAATGCTCATTTTGAAAGGACCCAACCATGTTAAATTAATTTGAAAGGTGATACACAAACATCCAACTTTCCTTACTTACAATGAAATGTCTAATTCCCATAACGATAAATAAGCTGACTATGACCACACACATATTGTAGCTTCTTTGGATAGAAGTTCATGATAAACACCTAAAAATATAAATCCATTGAATACTTATTAAAGCTCTGTGTCTTATTGTCTACAGCTGGAGTCTGAGGCTACTCACAGAGCTGTCACCATCGCCAACAGGGTAAACAGATGCAAACCCAGATTTTAATATCCTGTCTGTGTGCATGTGTCTGTATGTTACTGATAAAATGAATGAATGCTCTTGTGTTTGCAGGCTCACTGCCCGATCTACCTGGTGAATGTGTCCAGTATGTCTGCTGGAGACATGATTGCTGCTGCTAAGATGCAAGGTGAGAAAGATGACAGTTGTGATGATATAAAGTAGATGAAGGTGATAATCTTGTAACAAACATTTTGTTTTGTCTCTGCAGGTAAGGTGGTCCACGCAGAGACCACAGTAGCTCACGCCGTGCTGAACGGGATGCAGTATTACCACCAGGAGTGGGCTCACGCTGCCGCCCACGTCATCGTCCCTCCTCTCCGTCTCGACCCCAACACACCCAGCTACCTCATGGGCCTGCTGGCCAAGTACGTGTTCAAATACAGTACTGACATCACACATTTTTTTATCATGCAGGTCAATGATTAGTGATTATTTAGATTGATAACTTGCATATCCTGTTTCCAGTGACTCTCTGAGTGTGGTGGCATCAGAGCACCGTCCATTTGGCATCAAGCAGAGAGCTTTGGGCAAGGACGACTTCACAAAGATCCCTCATGGAGTGGCTGGAGTCCAGGACAGGATGAGTGTCATTTGGGAGAGGGGAGTGGTAGGTACACACAAACACATACACAAACTTCTTGCAAGCGGTCTCGGACCGGTTGTTTTGGTCCGCACCACTGCCCAAACGAACCACAACAGAGTTCGATTAAAATTGACTAAATGTTGGCTTGTGAAAGCGCCCTTAGTGACAATAACAGGAAGGGACCATGTGCATTGTACCAAAACACAGAAGTGGACTACTATTCAATGCGAGTAGCAGTCAGCGAGTAGTTTTGAAAGGCCAGGCTTTTGTCGTGTGTGCAGCACGCGCCGATCTCATCCTCTGAACTGCACAACTATGGGTGATAAACCCGGAGGCCCGGCGAGAGGTTTGTTCTCGAAAATATAAACAATAATAGGCATAATGCAAAGGTTGACTCGTACAGGCTTTGGATCTTGCGATTGGGTAGTTTATTTCTACACTGTAGCGACAACATAAACAAATGTCACGTAGATGATAAGTCAAGTGTACTCGGGTACGGAACAACATTACTAATGTGAAAGCTGAGCAGCGGGGGAATGGAGAGGGGGGTAATCGTACTCGGGCACGGTATGAATCAATCATACCTAATATGAAAACATCCTTAATAAAATTCACAGATTAATATCAAAATGCCTTAGCTGTGTTTTTCCTTACATGTTTTGAATACATTAATACCTGCAGGTTACAGGGAAAATGGATGAGAATCGTTTTGTGGCAGTGACGAGCTCTAACGCTGCAAAGATCTACAACCTGTACCCACGCAAGGGTCGCATCATCCCCGGGGCCGATGCTGATTTGGTGGTCTGGGACCCGGATGCAACGAGGTACACAGATATATTTATAACATGGAGATGTGGCTCACAAACACAGATGACTCATCATTGTTTCTTGATTTAGAGCCGAACAAACACGCAGGTATTAATGGCTGTTGTGTCCGTGCAGGACTATCTCTGTGAGCACTCAGGTGCAGGGTGGAGACTTCAACCTGTACGAGGGGATGCGCTGCCACGGCGTTCCCCTGGTAACCATCAGCCGAGGACGTCTGGTGTGTGAGAACGGTGTGTTCATGTGTGCCGAGGGATCCGGAAAGTTCTACCCTCAGCGCACCTTCCCTGACTACCTCTACAAGAAGATGGTGCAGAGAGAAAAGGTGTGTTCACTTTCATTCACTCAGATCAATTTATGAAGGCTGAATGAAAATATGGTACTAAAAGTTTCTCATAAAGTCATGTAGGCCTGACACCAGGACTCTGATGCTGTGCTTCGCTGTGTCAGCTGACAGCCAACCTACTGCCAACACAGCCATCATACTGAGTCGAACTGCACTGGTTTGACAGTGTGTATAAAGGATTTAATGCTCCTGCTCTCTCTGCACGCTGACACTGTTTTTCTGCTGCTGCTGTCGGCAAAATCCTCCTCCACCAGCCTCTGCTCTGTTTTAGCTACACTGATGGTTTATACTGCTAACTTTATGGGAATTACTTTTCCATGCTCTCTGAATTTTACACTGTATATGTCACATGTCAAGTTATTTATATATCCCAGAATTATAGATTTGTCTCATCCCATGTTTTTATACTTAGGGCTTGTTATTTATAAACAACATATCACTGTTTATAATACTGAAATTACAATTTTAAAGTACATACTGATGTAGTTTTCTTGTTTTTACTGAACATTTTCCTGAGCTGTGCTCTCTGTTAGATGGCCATGTTTGAAGTAAATCCTGCATATTTCACAACAGCAATGTGACGCATTTGGGATCATACGGTCAGAATATCTGGGTCAGCTTAAACTGCTCGGCTCCAGTGTTCATTTTGGCATGTATTTGAGATTTCTTCTTAGTCTTAAAATGAAAATGTGTATTAATTTTAGTTACATTATAGTCATTTTTATCCTTCGTAGTTTTAGTCCAGTTTTAGTCGCTGAAAAGTCATTTTTATTTAGTCTTAGTCCTGTGTCAAATGTCATTTTTAGTGTTTAATGGCATCGCTGCTGTCTGGTCATTGTCTCGTCTTACTCATGGAAAAAAAAGGTAGTTGATGAACATATTTCGTCATAGTTTTCGTTAGCGAAATTAATACTGGTCTGCTTCTTTTAAAAAATATGAATAATTTTCAGTCAGAAACTGTAAAAGCCAAACTCTATGAGCTTTATTCCTCTTCTTGAGGATGCTCCTTAAGATTAGAACCATAACTGTCAGGTCAAATAAACATGTTGTCATTTCCATTTGCACTTCATGATGAGAGTGTTATTAATAGGACTGTTATTATTATATCTATTACTTAATACCTTCTCTAGCCAAGAACACCACATTGATAAAGTTTGTGTTCACATTCCTTCATGAAGAGATTTCAATTTAAGAACCAATTTTAGTTGAACTTTTTTATCAAAAATGGTTAAAAATCCCAAGCATGTATCTATGTGTGTATGTACTATATTTACTCTCAACGTTTAACCTCTAACCTCCTCCCTCTCTGCTTCAGACTCAGGCTTATAAAGGAGTTGACAGGGATGCCTACTCCGGTGATGTGGCCAAGGTGGCAAACACTATAAAGAAGGAGCTCGGTTTGGGCCCCATAGACGGAGAGGCGACCGACAAAGGCGTTCCTCGCGGGCACCAGGGAGTCCGAGACCTCCATGAGTCCTCCTTTAGCCTGTCAGGTAGGCTGGAATAAAGCCAAAAGCATTGTGCTTGTTTAGTAAAAACGCTCATAACTGTAATATTGGTGATTTTGTATGTTTCTCTCAGGGTCTCAGGTCGATGACCACATCCCGAAGAGGTCCTCCGCCCGGATCCTGGCCCCTCCTGGCGGCCGCTCCAGTGGCATCTGGTAATCTCTGCTGCCGGAGCTTCACCCGTCCGAGTCTCCTTGTTTTGTAAAATTCTGAGCAACCAGGAAAACTGCACTGATTTTCAATCACAGGATTAAAGTAAAAGAGAGGAAAATAAATTGAAGCTGTGATTGGTGAAGACTTAACTGATGATCAGTGATCTGCCAAAGTGACTTTTACGAATCTAATTTGTGTCTTAATTGGAGCGCTGACCTGAATAATTACACGAGAGAGTGAAGGGCTATCTATGAATTTAAAATGTTTCGCCAAATTCAAGCTGATCATACTAACATTGACTAAGTCTGCTCATTACCACCCTGCTCGTATCCCGCGAACAAACGCAAACTAAACTAAACTGTGAAAGATCAAAACCAGTACAGTTTTTGATGGTTTGAACTGAAAGTGATGTCGACTGAATTATTTAAAAAATAGTAGAACTGGATTCAGTGAAATATCTATTATACCCCTGTCACACTCACTCACAAGCATACAGCACACTGTAGACACCATAGCTTTAGACTCATATGTGTGGATTCTGTTTGTGATTAAACACCCGCTGTGCTCGGCTTCCTGCTGCACCGGGGGCTCCTCTAACAGTGTTTTTATTTCCAATGGGTGAACCGTGCTGTGTGGTGATGAAATCCAACTGCTTCAAACACTGTGTGATTTTACAGCTACACTCTCTAAATAGAGTCATCCTTATGTTTTCACTGCCTCTGACTGAAACAACACTCACATATCCCTGAAACATCCTGCCTCACCTGCAATGTGGCACGGTCTAAAGACCGAGTTACACAAGTATACAACCTGCGGGCTGACCTGGGATCACAACTGACCCCAATACTGATCCCACAACAGATAAATGTAGTCTGTCATGGAAACATGGTATCTATAGACCTTGCAAAGTGCTAGAAGACTGAAGAGAAGTCAGTTTCTTAAAGTAAGGGCGAAGAGTATGTGATTTAAAAAGAAGAAACAGTTTTCTGTTACTTTGCTGCTGATAATACAGAACATAAGAATAAGCCTTGACGTAGTTTACATCAATAAAGTTGAATGCAGTGCCTTCTCAGATCACTTTCTGAGTGAAAACAGGAGCTACTGCAAACACCAGGGGCCTCATTTATCAAAATGTGCATAAAACAAGCGTAAATCTGTGCGTAATAAACTGCCTGTAGGCATAAGAAATTAAAATGAGCATGATCAGGCTCATTTACATAAAGAAAAGGTGATGTATCCTTAACAAGAGTGTCTTTCCGCTCATTGTTCTGCTTTTACAGCACACAGCTTTTCTGTTTCTCGCTGCTCCGTTTTCAGCAATAAAGCTCTGATAAACTCATCGTACGCTGCCCTTCCAGCACCAAACGACAGACTGACATAGTTAGCAACTAGCAAGCGAAGAAAAGGGAACATTTAGCAGCTAAAGAGACTGGTGTTTTCCCTCAGGGGCTGGTGGAGACCAAAACAGAGTTAGAAGGAGTAGTGAATATTGGACGTAGATTAATTAAGTCACCATTAATGCAGCTTTAATGAAGCACTATTGACTATTCAAAGGACTATTTGTTGTGGAAAAATGTCGCAATTTAGAAAGTAAATGACAAAAATCAGCGATAGCGAGGTTGCTAAATAAGGTTCAGCAAAACCAGAAGATTTTATTTGGCACTTTCGCAAGTGGCTTGTCCATTTAAGACTTTCATTTAGGAGCTACGACATTGTCACTTGAAAAGATTGGATAATCCTAAATCGTCCTAATAGTAGTATATGTATCTGCCACTAAGGGCTTGTTACACACCCATGAACATTAGTAGTTTTAAATGTTTCATCAGGCACAAAAATAATCTAATATATCTGATTATCTGCGTTGAAAATTAGTGTTTGCACAGTTTACATATAAAATTGTCTGTACGCACAGCTGATAAATGAGGCCCCTAGATTACGCATAGAGGGCCCACAAGTAACCGCAAGAAATCATATTATGTTGTTGAGTTTCAGAAGCATCTCGGGGATCGTATTTTGGAAGTAAACTTCCTGTTTGTGGGAAAATCAAAATGGATTTATTGTTATGAGAGCAGCGAGTCTCCACAGAGCAGGAAGATTGAGCTGCACAGTCTGAAGAAAAAACACTGATCCTCTCACCTCCTGATAATGTCTCATTCCTGCCTATCAGTATTATATTTATACATGACCACGTCTCCTCGTCTGTGATCTATATATTTAGGATGTTTGTTTGTTTTTTGTTTTTTTAGCTGAAAGAATAAATGTGCCAATGTGAATCACCCGTGCGACACCCCCACACCCATGCATGAAGAGCACCACATGGAGACGGAGGAGAGGAAAATCTCTCCACAGGCTCACAACAACTGGTGCTGTTTTTTTACTCTTACCTACAACAACGCTGTTTTATTGTTGGATGGTTTTGTTGTTTTGAAGGCACTGTGACTGGTCGATGGCTGTGTGTGTTTGTAGATTCTTGTCGTGTTGGACAGTGAACCTGTTGAATCTGTACGTGGCTGCTTGTTTCTTACCACACGAATAACGGCAAAGGAATAAAGTGATGAAAAATAACATCTTGATTCGTACGTGTCACCTTTTGTTCCTAAAACGCCTCGAAAGATTTGTGGTCACAGTTGTATTATGTAAAAACAAAAGTACAATTTAGCAATTAATTAACACATGTAACAGAAAAAGAGCACAATGAGACAATATAAAACTCTTTATACTGACTCTTGAGTAAGTAGTAGATTTACTCAAGAATTTTACTTAAGTGTAATTTTGACATAGAAAAAAAATTACAATATGTAGTGAAGTAGAAGTATAAAGTAGCATAGATGTTAATACTCAAGTAAATAAAGTACCTCAAAAATACAGCACTGATTTTAAGTACATGCTGCTGATGATACTTTTGTACTTTTACTTAAGTAACATTTTGAATTCAGGACTTTTACTTCTAATGGAGTATTTTTTATTATTATTATATTATATATATATATATATATATACGTATATAGAGATAGATAGATAGATAGATAGATAGATAGATAGATAGATAGTAACTTTATTGATCCCGAGGGAAATTCAAGTTTCCAGCATCACAGTTCCATAGTGCAAAACATGTTAGTAAAAAGGCAGTAAAAAAGTTAGTAGTACAAAGTACAAAAACATATACCAGATATAAAAATACAAGGAGATGAAGAAAACTGTTAAAAACTGAATATAGTGCAGGGTAACAGCTGTGATACACAACTATTAAAAAAGTGAATATAGTGCAGAAGAGATTGTTGAAAATTAGTATATATATATATATATGTATGTATATATATATATATATATATATATGATATATATGATATATATATCATATATATCATATATATATATATCATATATATATGATATATATACTCATTTTTAACAGTATTAAAAACAGGACTATTAAAAAAGTGAATATAGTGCAGAAGTGACTGTTAAAAATGAATATATATATATTATATATATTATCATCGGTATTTCTACTTTTACTAAAGGATCTGAACACTTTGACCACCACTATGGCTCAGAAGCTCAGGTTAAACACCAAACATGGGCCCGCAGCAGTCGTGCCTTTTTACTCCATCATGGTGTCATGGAGGACACCGGTTTCACTAAAAGTAATGCATAAGTACCTCAAAATTACAGCACTAATTTAAAGTACATGTTGCTGATGATACTTTTGTACTTTTACTGAAGTAACATTTTGAATAATATATTATATATACATTTTGAAATATATATATACATATATATATATGTATATATATATTATTACTTTTTTTTTATTATACTTCCATATTTCTACTTTTACTAAAGGATCTGAATACTTCTTCAACCACCACTATGCCTCAGGTTAATCACCAAACATGGGCCCCGCAGCAGTCGTGCCCTTTTCTCCATCATGGTGTCATGGGGGACACCGGTTTCACTAAAAGTAATGCAAAAGTACCTAAAAATTACAGCACTGATTTAAAGTACATGTTGCTGATGATACTTTTGTACTTTTACTGAAGTAACATTTTGAATTACATATTATATATACATTTTGAAATATATATGATATATATATGAAATATATATATCATATATATATGGTGGTACAAGAAGTATTCAGATCCTTTAGTAAAAGTAGAAATACCAAAGTATAATAATAAAAACAACTTAAAGTATAATAAAAAATAACAACTTAATAATAATAATAATAATAATAATTATAATTATATATATATATATAAACAACTTAATAATAATATAAAAAAATAACTTAATAATAATAAGAATATAAATAATAATAATATAAAAAAAAACTTAATATTAATAATATATATATATATATATATATATAATTATAATTATTATTATTATTATTATTAAGTTGTTATTTTTTATTATACTTTAAGTTGTTTTTTATTATTATACTTTGGTATTTCTACTTTTACTAAAGGATCTGAATACTTCTTGTACCACCACTATGGCTCAGGTTAATCACCAAACATGGGCCCCACAGCAAGTCGTGCCTTTTCTCCATCATGGCCGCTCATGGGGGACACCAGTTTCACTAAAAGTAATGCAAAAATCCTGCAACTGCATTACGCATGCGCACATACTCCCCCAGCGGCTTATCGTGGAGAGCTGAGTCTCGCGTTAACAACAGAGTCCAGGGTTAATATAGCAACAGAAAAGCCTCATCACACTCAACCGGACGGCAGAGAGGGACGTTGTCGCATTTCAGTGAGTAATATTAACTCAACTTAACTTAAAAAATGCTCCTTTACGTGTTGAATCAGCTCATTTGACGGCTTGTTTCATTTACGTGTCACATAGATAGACAGTCTGGTGACGTCGCTGACGGTTATATTCTCTTTGTAGTAATGTGTTAATGTTAAAGGCCTTCAGACGGGGTAACCAGGCTGGAGAGAGGAAAGTCTCGTCGCAGTTACACTTTGGTTCATGTTGAGTTCGTTAACATCGAAACATCGACATTAAATGAGGTATAAAGTCTTTAAATTCAACTACAACCAGCCTAACTGATGCTAGCAGTGTTAGCTCGGAGCTAGCAACAGTAGCTGTAACAGTAACTGCTCTAACCGACTGTAACGGTGGTAACGGTGGTAACGGTGGTAACGGCTGTAACGGCTGTTAACGTCAACTGTCAAAACACTCACGTTGACTCGTGAAACCGACTAGTACCAGGCTGTGAAGTTATGTACACTAACTCAGGAGGTTTATTATGTTGTGACGTACTTTTATAACCTTATTATATCTGCGGAATATAATAATAAAACATCATAAAGTAGCTGTCAACCTGAGGCTTTTACTGGTTGTTGCCTGGTTGTACAATTATTAAATTTTTTTTGACATATTGTGCAATAATAGGGGCAATCAATTAACATAATGAATTAACTTCATACACTTACCTGTACTTGAAATGTTTTATATATAGGAGCAACTTGAGATATGAGCAATTTATAATCTATATCTAAATCTTGCTTATACTTTTTGGCATTGTTTATATTTTGTTCTGCAACTGCTGCACAACAATTTCCCTCTGGATAAATCCTATCCTCATAGAAAGATATACAGACAGATAGATAAATAGATAGATAGATAGATAGATGTACTATATTGATCCCAAATTGGGAAATGATTGTGCAGGTTGCAGCAGGTTATATAGGCAATGTACAGGCAACTGTAAATATACATATCAACACTAGAGATAATATCTATAGTATACACAATATAAAGAATATATTAGACTATGCTATAAATATACCAGACTACTACAACTAGCTTAAAAAATATATAAAATAAGAACATAGAATCAGAACTATATACATTAGCAAAGTGTGCAAGTTACCATTATTGTTTTAAAAATGAGGTAGTAAACCAGTGTGATTGTTACAAGACTAAAACAATAAATGAGGACAAACAATGTGCCCAATTAATGTGGAAAACGTCTATGTATCCTTAACAAGCTCGACAAAAAACTGCTTTTTTTCTGGAAGAGCACATATGATGTTTTATCAACTCTTTTTTAAAATAATTCTTTAAATTCATTTTTTATTATGTCCCTGACTTACATTATAATTCTGGAGCTTCTGATGTATATATGTGTAGAAGTGTGTCTGTTCGCCTGTTCTGCTCATTTAACAGCTTTATACTCTGTTAATACTGTAGTATGGCAGCAGTACACTGCTGAGAAGTATGCTAATGTTTTGCTGTTGCCGGTGTTGCACCACATTCTGTGACTCATCAGATTCTGTGGCCCCAATTAAACTTTGTTATCATCCTTTATCACATACTACATCTTTTGATAGCAACTGTTATCAAAACGGTGACTCGACTCTAGCTATAGTATTTAGATCACAAATATGTATTTTGACCCAATTTACAGTTGCAGCTCCGGATTATTTTCATCATTGATTAATCTGGCTGTTATTTACTTGATTTTTGATCGTTTTGTCAGTAAAATGTAACGATATTCAGTTTAATCTCACAGAAACCATTCACATTTGAGAAACTGAAACTGTATATTCTTTTGTCATTTTCACTTAAAAATGACGTCAGCAGTAAATTGATTCGATTACCAAAATAGTTGCTAAGACATTATCTGACAATTGGCTAAAATATTAATTGTTTCAGCTCTTGTTGCAATAATAATTAAACTACAAACAACATAAACAGGCAAATACACCTGTTGCATACTATAAAAGAGAATAAACAATGTCCGGTTAAGATGCAAAAGCAGGTATGAGTTTCCAAAACTATCTAAAACAAAGTAATAACCATAATTTTTTATATTATTATTATTTTAATAATTTTAGACTAAGACTTTTGTTGTACATATCCCGTAAAATGAACTTCACCAAAATAATCAGCACTGACAGTTTCAATGTAGATGTAGCGTCAAATAATAGCCCCTTAAAATAAATTTGAATTTAATACACTTTATTTTTTAATTTTTTTCAATCTTAATTCGGCAGTGGGAACGTGAGGAAAGAGAAAGCTTTTAGGAATTACATGTTGTTATTATTACTACAGACCTGTACTATAGTAAAGGGTCAGATGCAAAAACAAGTGCTGTGATGTGTTGAAGATCTGGGGAATGTTCTGGAAACAGTATCTGTAAGTTGTGAATGTCCAGGTTTAGGGTTACACTCTTACATTCAGGTCTAATCATCCATCTTATTATAAATCACTGACTCACTAAGCAGGTGTTGTTTGTCTATGTAAGCCACTGTTCTTAAAACGATGGCTGCAACTAATGATTGTTTTCATTATCAATATTAATTGTTTGGTCTTTAACAAACAAAGAAAATTCCCTTCAGAGAGTCCTCAGTGATGTGTTCAACGTCTTGTTTTGTCCGAGCAACATTTCAAAACCCAAATAAATTCATTTTATTTGTAATTTAAGACAAACTAGGGCAGGAAATCTTCACATTATCGAAGCTGGAACAGCATATTTTTGTCGTTTTTGTTTTTTGAAAAAAAAAAAAAACTTATCAAAATTGAATTTTCAAAAAAAAAATTCCTGTCAACAATTGTTTCACCCCATACCGTTATCTATTTTATGAAAATGTAAGTCAACAGCTAATATCTATTGGTTGTAGTAAAGAGGTCTTAGTGATCAGATAGTTTTTTGTATAAATGTGTGTGCAGTTTGCTTCATATGTGGACGAGACAGTCGGGGAGCTAAATAAACTCTTATATTAAATAAACACACCTTTAGTGATAAGTTTGTAATTTCAAACCTACAAACAGGGAATGAAATTAGCACCTACCACCTGCCAAATACAGGGTAAATGTTGGCTGTGGCAGGTAAACATTTCAGGTCACCTGCCACCATGGCAGATATGTTTTCTTTATATTAAGAAATATAATTTTTTAAAAAGCAATTCCTAAATTTAAAATAGTCGGGGATTAAAGTTACATGATATAGTCCATATTTCTAGTTTCTGGTACCACTGCCACAGTGGAAGGTGAGGAAAAATCTTAATTTCAGACCATGCCTGTGAATTAGTCAAAGCAGATTTGTGGGCTAAAAGGACACTGTGGCATAACTGGCAGCTACAACCAAATCAGAAGCATTTGCCTGGTGGACAATTTGAATGCTGTCAGTTCACAGGAAATGCTTTGTTATTGTTGGATTCGTCCTTATCTCGAGCTGCCAGTGTGATGAATCGTAGCCGTACTGGTTTTTATGCCTCTTGCTGGCCTCTGTGCACCATGATGGTGTACAGCATGTTCGACCTGGGCTAAAAGGATTAACTGAAGCAGAGATTAGTGACCAAGTGAGTGAACTAGTGACTGGCTTCTAGTTTTTTCTCTGGTGTTTCTCTTTGTAAACATGTGGGGGAGCTCTTGTGCATGACACTAAACCACTCTGACCATTCAGGTGTAGAGGAAGTTATGTTTAAAGGGGATATATAAAGACAAGATTCAATTTTTTAGAATTGCCAGTAAAATAACTTGATAAATTGATTATCTTCAAGGTGCAATATGAACGGTAGCATCACTAATATCTCACATGATGCTGGTTTCTGTCTGCAGGTCTTTCTGTAAGGTGGTCCACCACAACCTCATTTGAACAGTTCACACCAAACACACACTCGGCGCAGGTGAGTAAAGTGTGTGTGTGTCTTTGTTTTTTTTGTTTTTTTTGCCTGGCCATGAAGCACATAATTTCACATGCTTATTAACAGGGTTATTATAGTAAACTAAAACTGAAACTAAAATGAAAATAAGCAGTGAAAAAGGTTTTTAGTAAACTGAAACTAAATAAAAACTAAATCCTGTATTTTGTATGTACTGTATATGTAGCTGAGACGTTATCTCTGGCCCTAAAAAAACTAAAACTACTGTAAAACTAAATATATAAAAACTAAAACTAAACCTTTCTGGAAAAACTGTCTGAAAGTAAACTAAACTAGCAAGCGCAAACTAAAATAAAATAAAAACGAAATGAAAAATATGCATTTATCTTCGTATTAATTCCATTATTAATTTTTCTTTTTTATTTATTCATGTATTATTTTTTGATGTATTTATTTGTGCATTAATTTTTTTATTTTACTTTTATTTTTTATTTATTTTATATTTATTTTTAAATTTATATATTTACTTATGTATTCATGCATTTATTCTGCAGGATTTACCATTTGCATTTCACCCCTTATTTATTTCCCCAAATATTATTTCTGTATTCTTTTCTTAATACATTTCTGAATATCAATTAATGTCACATTGTATCAATTAATTAATGGTTACATTTAATTTTAATATTGCTTTTTGTTATATTTAATTACATATTTATTTAGTTATCGAAATCTAAGCAAAGTTGTTGTCAGAAGTGGGATTCGAACCCACGCCTCCAGAGGAGACTGCGACCTGAACGCAGCGCCTTAGACCGCTCGGCCATCCTGACATCTGAGCTGCTTCTATTTACAACATCAACAGATCCAAAATATGTAAGGCTACTACTTGAAGATGGAGACATATAGGCAGCACAAATATGCCAACAATTATAACAACAAATGTAACAGAATGATCAAATAACAAATTTGAAAGAATCAACAAACATTCAAAACATTTTGTTTTCACCATTATGGCTGTTTATGTATAGTTAAAGGGAAAATTCACCACCTTTTATGAGGATGTCCAGTGTTGATAGTAAATGTAGTTGATTACCGCAGTATATTGCTCCATGCATGCTATATTGACAGAGAAAGCTGAGTTCTCCTGCTCGTGGGGCCGTGCCGGCAGTGCCTACATGTACCAGGATGCATTACACGCGAGCCTCTGACACCCAGGGTCCCCGTCGGCCAAATCCTCTTGCACGGCTAATGCAGCCTCGGCCTCTCTCCGCTGCATTTCTTCTGGCTCAAATAAATACGGCTGAATATCCGAGTCAGCCAAAACACTGTAAAATGTGTCCTCGTCCATAACATCCTCTACAGTCATATTTTCACTGTTGGAAACATTGCTAGTTTGCAATACAAGTGAAGAGAAGGAAGTTCTGTTTCTGAGCTAGAGCATGTGACAAATGACAGCGCTGGATGCAGTAAGGTCAACAGATTTTGCAGCTGCAAACTTGGCTTTCTCTGTCAATATAGCATGCACTGAGAAATGTATTGCTTCAATTGACTACATTTACCATCAACACTGATTGGACATCCACATAAAAGTTGATGAATTTTCACTTTAAGTTTAGTTTACAAATATAGTTGCATACATTAATCAAGCCGTAGACTATAAGTATTTATCAGTCTTCAGAAATCAGTCATTCAACTGTTTCATGTGATATCTGTGTGTCTTATTGTGAATCAGGAGGATGGCGGTGAATGTCTATTCCACCTCTACCATAGAGAACCTGAGTCGTCATGACATGTTGGCATGGGTCAACGACTCTCTGCAGCTCACACACACAAAGATCGAGCAGCTCTGTACAGGTAAATACACACTTATTTAACAAAATGTTGAGCTTGTAATTCATTTCAAAGTGTATATTAAGCTTTAAAAGTAAATCTGTGTTTTTCCTCCTACTGTAGGTGGTGCTTACTGTCAGCTCATGGACATGCTGTTTCCAGGGTGCATATTAATGAAGAAAGTGAAGTTCAACGCTAAACTGGAGCATGAATATATCCACAACTTCAAGGTTTTACAGGCTTCATTCAAGAGAATGAATGTGGACACGGTGAGAGCACACACACACACACACACACACACACACACACACACACACACACACACACACACACACACACACAAAAACACAGTCTTAAATATGCACACATTCAGACTAGATTTGATTCAACAAATCGTCCCCCTGAGTTAACAGAGTTGTTGAAATATGTAAGTTGACATAAGATACATCTCTGTTCAAAGATACCTCTAACCGCATATACTGCATACTGCATTCTATTGTTTTTAGTTTCTTTTCATATAGTTGAAATGATATTTTCTTATTTTAATTATTTCTTAGATATTTCTGCCTTTATTTTGACAGAAATAAGGGTAGTTAGACATGCAACAATGGTCACTTAAACAGAGGTTGTTGTGATTACATGGTCGGCATCTTACATGGGGCCACCAGCCAGGAGGGACAATTGAGTGAGATTCAATTGTTCTTTGTTTGGGAGGGGAGAGAGAGACACACCTGGCTTTTCCAGTTTCTTATAGTCACCCTTTGATCACAAACTGTCCCCATTGCAGTGTCTTTTTCTGCCATGCCACAGATTAGCATTTCTTTTAGATCCATAACCAGGGGTCGTCTCCTCTTCTGTTTAAAAACATTACATATATCAACACCTCCTTTCTCTCCTCTCTCTCTATCAGATCATCCCTGTGGAGCGGCTGGTGAAGGGGAAGTTTCAGGACAACTTTGAGTTCCTTCAGTGGTTTAAGAAATTTTTCGATGCCAACTATGACGGGAAAGAATACGACCCTCTAATGTCGCGGCAGGGCCAGGAGGGAACGCCGCCTCCACCCAACCCAGGTACAAACAATACACACTTCACTTGTTGCTATCAGTGATCATCTGTGTGTGTGAACTCAAAGGCTTCATTTCATCGCTCTCACCTCTTCATGCAAACACATCCTCACTCTAACCCAGGTGAACCCATTCTCCACAAACCTAAAAGACCCTCTAACTCAGGTAACATCTCATCATAACATCATGTGTGTGTGTGTGCTTGTCAATGCTTGCAGAGTGTCTTACCTTCATTGAAACTGTGAGTTACTTGGTTTATGGATTTGTCTATTTTGTCTGGTTGTAGACAGTATTAGCAGCTACACAATTTTGAACAAGCATAATATGTAAGGGATAATGTACAGCGAGCGGGGATTCTTTCACAACAATGACCGGCTCGCTGTACATTATCCCGCTTATTACACGGCTACTTACTTTAGAAATCAATATTTTGACACAAAAACGGTCCGCCAGAGTCCAACATAAACAGACAACGGTCTGTTATACATAGCAATGGTCTGTTATACAGAAATTACAGACCGCAGAACGCTGTGATTGACCAATACGAATT
Source organism: Sebastes fasciatus (assembly GCF_043250625.1). Lineage (NCBI taxonomy): Eukaryota > Metazoa > Chordata > Actinopteri > Perciformes > Sebastidae > Sebastes > Sebastes fasciatus. Next base: position 21,844,652 of record NC_133812.1, on the reverse strand, counting down.
GAGTATTCAACACAGCCGTGTAATAAATATTTTTTATAGTTTTACACAATTTTCACAAGACTTCTGGACATTGACTCTCCAAAAGCAGCCTTTTACACTTCACAAGATATCCTGCTTTTACTCACAAGTTGTTGATCAGCTGATCAATATTTGGAATTGCTGCATGTAAATAAGTGGCAAAAATCCACTTTGTGTTTGGTCTGAACACACCTTTACAGTTTTTAAGGCCTTGAGGCTGAGGAAACTTTTGCAAAGTGAGGATAATTTGGCTTGTCCTCATCTCTTGAAGGGGCTTGCTGACGGCTTGGACTTGGCTGTTAGGTTTTAAGGTTAAAAGTCGGTTTAGGTTAGGGTAAGAGTTAAGGTTATTTTACTTCTCCACAGGCAGCGAATGCAGCTGATCAGCAGCACAACAACAATAGCTGTAAGTCCTTCTTCAGTGTCTTCACTGCGTCTGTTCAGCCTCAGTACTTCTATGCAGTGTTTGACAGAACTTACAGCCCAATATGTAATCATGTATTTACACACATGAAAGTAAGAGAGACCTAAAGCATAAAAAGATGCTTTGGGTCACATTTACACACATAAAACGCAAGTAAAGCATGATGAGCTATTACAAACCCAGTAAAGACCGCTGCATCTGAGTCTCACACAGGCAACTGACAGCCGACTGAAAACAACACAGCCTTCATCCATCCAGACAAGTGTCGATATGTAAACATGTGTCTGTTTCTGTCTTCCAGGCTCCACGAGAACGTCTCCCACAGTACCAAAGATTGTCCCCCCCCCTCCTCAGAGGCAGATCAACATACCAGCAGCCCGCAGGACCGCTGCCATGACCCGCAATGGAGGAGACGCTGAGATCATAGAGCTCAACCAGCAGGTACCGACTGCTGTGATCTGTTCAGCCATTTCTAAAACAGAAACACCCTGTAGTTTCCTATCATGGCACCCAGACCAAGATATCAGGGCAGGTTTCACATTAACGTTGGTATTTTTCAACCTGGAAATTCTCCAGTATTGAGGGAGAGCGCCGTAGACGGCAGCTTCTCACGGGCTGCAATATGGTGCTATTGGGGCAAGGTGGCACCGTCATTTACGTCCACTAAAAGTGCTTGTTTTTGACATGACAGCCTCTGATTGTGGTTATAAGTGTCTGACATTATGGAAAGAGTCTCGCTCAAGGAGAAGTCTGAAATCTGACGAGGTGATGTGTTGCTGGAAGACAACGGTGGAGTAGTGGAATACATCCATGGTGGAAACGCGAGTGGCAGCCGGTCAGAGTTTGTTGTGTTGGAGTACAGAAAGCGTAGCTTAGTGTTATCTAAAATAATTTCAATGTCATGGCTGAATATTTAGATGATTTCCACAATGTGGACGAGCCAGAGTATACGGATATTCAGATTTCACAGCCATACTTCTCCTTGAGCGGGACTTGGATACAATAACAAACAGACCGGATCAAGCGAAAGGTAAGAAAACACATTTAATTTCTCTGTAGGGTCCTTTCCATAATGTTGTCAGACACTTATGATAACAATCTGAGCCTGTCAATGGCAAAAACAAGCACTTTTAGTGGACGTAACGTTACATTGACGTTACCCTTTAAATTGCATGATTGATGATGGTACACTTCAATGTTCATGAAGTTTCTACCGATACCAAATGGGTCCCAGTCGGCCAACACTGCCCCCTTTAATGAAATAACAACACAGGGTCACTTTGCCCACCCCATTTTGTCTGGACTGACTCAATGTTTTAAAGTCTGTTAGTAGAATAAATTAATTTGCTTATCAACAAAGAAGATAAGCGCTTTTAAAGCTTTATTTGATGCAGTATTCCAACATTTGCTCTTCCAAAGATTCTTTTTACCTTATGTTGTTTGTCCTAAAAAACTTTTCAGTGCTGTTTTGATGAGTGCCCATATTTCATAGTATTAACCCTTCTGCTGTTTTTGTTATATATTTATCTCATACCCACAAGCTGTTTGACCTGCCTCTCTCTGCTCGTAGCTGCTGGATATGAAGCTGACTATAGACGGACTGGAGAAGGAGAGGGACTTCTACTTTGGAAAGCTCAGAGACATTGAGCTACTCTGCCAGGACAACGACAACCCAGTCCTCTGCAAAATCATGGATGTACTGTACGCTACAGAGGTAAATACAGTCAAATCACTCACATGGAGCACATGCGTCAGGACAGAAGATTTTACACTTTTACAGTGTTTACTTAGACCCCCTTTACACCTGGCATTGAAATGTTTTTGGTTGATTGGATTCCAATCGGATAGTGCTTGACCACATGGAAGTACAGGTGGAAATGCACCCAAAACGCATTACGGACAAATTGTGTTTCGATTAGCCAAACCGCTTCCAGAGGTGGTCAGGGACGCATTGTGATCGCATTGAGCACAAGTGTAAATGCAATTGTGTTTTCAATCCACATACAACTATGTGGGCGGAAATACGTACTGCTGGGGCTGTCCCGAGTACCATTTTTTAGGCTCCGGAGCTTCGGTAGTAATCAACAATGAATATTCTAAACTTCGGCCGCGCAACCTGCAGTCAATTCAGTGTGTGTGTCAATTGTGTCAATTTGATGGACCAGTCAGTAGCAGACACACCCCAGACTGAACCCTCAACTTGAGCCAGTCATAGAGAGAGGCACCTAAATTAGTCACAAAGATTCTATCAAGAGACTCTGACAAAACACAGCCACACAAAACACAAACTCAGTATAGACTGCCGTTTTGAAGCCTTGAGTTTGGCATTTTGGCTGCCGTCATCTTGTTTTTTTGCAACCAGAAGTGACACGAGAGGGCGGGGGCTAAGTACAACCGAACGCTTGATAAGACATTTTTAGGTGACAAAGAATGGTACAATTAACTTTCATGAACTGAAAACACACTGAAAGGGTTAAAGTTGTAAGACACGGACAACTCCCAGACCGGATAACGCCGTGGTAGCGACCTGTCAATCACAAGGTAGCCACGCCTTAATGCAGCTCCTGCTTTATGGTCTATTTGACTCTAAATGGGACCATAATTTACTAAATGAATATCATGCTGTATTGAAGAAGACTTGAAACTAGCCATTGAGACCATAAACTCATGTTTACAATGTTTACTGAGGTAATAAATCAGGTGAGAAGTACGGGTCATTTTCTCATAGACTTCTATGCAATCAGACTTCTTTTTGCAACCAGAGGAGTCGCCCCCTGCTGGCTGTTAGAAAGAAGTTTAAGGCACCTCAGCATTGGCTTCACTTCTCAGACCCGGATGATGCGCTGACGTACACTGACCTCAGTCTTCTTTTGCAGGATGGATTTGCACCACCAGAAGACGGAGAAATTGACGAAGGAGCACAAGGAGAGCAGGAGGAGTTCTGAACTGTTCTTCCTCTCTTCATCATGCTCTCCCCCACCTCTCACCCTTTAACCTACCTGATCATTATTGTCATAACCCCCTCTTTTTTCCCCTTTTATTTTATTTTTTTATAAAATTTATCCCCTTACCTGTCTTCGGCTGTCCATATCATGATGATTTTGTTGCACAGCTTCGCTTCCCAAAACTCTTACTAGCAAAAGACACTAAACCCCGACCTGTGTGGACCCGGGCCCAGCAGCCTGGCTTGGCTTACTCGACTTTATTCTAACCTGTTACCAGACGGGACAGCTGCACTGCAGGGCTGGTTCAGCCTGCTAGAAAGGTTAATAGCAATGAGATTACAGGGACCCAGCACTGACAGCCTGGAGCCAACAGTGCTATCAATCACTTTCTCTCACCATGTACTTTGATTGGTGACCACACAGACGCACACATGCATCAGGGTCTTCTTCCGAATTTATACATGAAACCACAATGTTTTCACCATAATGTGACCAGCTTAAAGGATATTTTGTCTGTACATTTCACAAGGTGAGATTATAAATGGTGTTAAGCCCCATTAAGAGAGAGGCTTGCACATATATTTTGAACATATTGAATATGACACATGTGAACGTACATTTATTCCCTGAACATATCACAGACTTCTGCTCACATGCATAAAGAAGTCATCATTCCCGAGGTGAAATCAGTCTGCTTTTAATCATCAAGATGTGTCCCACCAGAGAGAGTTCAATCATCACAGCTTGTTTACGAGAGAGCATGATGTATTTATGTTATATTTATTTATCTTTTTTTTTTTAATCTGCCACGGTTTCTGACAAAAAAAAGGTGGTTTTGTATTCGGGGGAAGTCGAAGGTCTTGCACTAAATGTAGCGAAACAAACCAACTGAAATGATCCAAAATGCCAACATGCGGTGATGATACAGGAAGATGCAATTTTATATTTTGTAGATTAAAGTTTTTTATTTGCATTGAATTCATCAATGGCCAAGATAGAGGCGTCAGAGTAAGAGTTATTTATCAGACAAATGTCATGCTTTGAATTCTATGAATGAACAGTGTAAAAGTAAGACTACAGACAGACACTAAATACTAATGTTTGACTGTGTTAATGGAGTTAAACACTTTAGCTGCTATCATTATTATTCTGTTGCCGTATTTAATTTGAGTTTTTTTGCAAAGCGTTAAAAACGCAACAGTGGCTGCCGAGGAGCTGTCGGTGATTGACAGCCGGGCTGAGTGTGATTGACAGTAGTTGAACCAGCAAACATCAAACCCTCTTTCACTGTTTGTTGCCGTGGCAGCCGTGTGATTAACTTGCATCATTCGCAGTTACAGTTGGAATGAAATAAAGCTCTGATGTTCAAGAAAAGTAACAAACCTTATCGTTGTGTGTGCTTTCTGCCATGTTGCTGCTGTATTTATCAGGAGCGGTATTATCTAATTCTAATTCCCCAGGTCAAATCACACACTTTAAAGTATAACCACAGGGATGTTAAGTGTTGCCATCATGTTGCAGAGAAATTATTTGCACATGAAAACATATTTCGGGACCAACAGCGAGGTATATTGACAAGGAAACAAAAGTATTAAAGATTAACATATTGACCCAGTAGGACGTCCTCTGTGTTCATGTTGAATGAAGGAGGTCTTGAGAGAGATCCAGGAGGTTTGTGCCAAACACTAAGTGACTCATTTGAGCGACACTAAGTGCCTCTTTTCAGAGACGCTGCAGCCAAAACACACCGTATGTTCCCCAAACGGCAGCCAGACAGAAAACTGTAGCTGGCCCCAAATGGTTTAACTGGACCTGGCACTCATCAAAGACGGAGAGAGCTGACAGGAAGGAGGTTCAAAACTCCCACTATAACCTGCTCTCCATCATCTACTGTTTTGTGTTATCCTGTTCACACCTCAGCTCCAGATTATATCAAGAAATAGATTTCACAGGAAGATGGAAACAGTTTTTTTTATTGAATTTTACATATAAACATATATACACATACAGACAGACTAACAATATTAATAATTAAATTATACAATGAAATGTTTAGTCAGAATTTCAAAGAAAGAGAGACATGACACTTCATGTATTTCACAAATCTAACAAAGAAAACAGAAAATAAAAGATAAGACAAAATAAATAAATACCTCAAAGAAGAAGAAAAAAAACACTACAACACAACAATTTCAAGATATTTGTTGATAAAAAATAATGTCGACGTGTATGGACTTGAAAGTAAAGTTTGTTAATATTTGTTGATATTATTGCTATTTTTTTATGTGTGTTTTTTTGTTTTGTTTTTTTAACTCTATTCTTTCTTTTTATTATTATTATTATTACTATTATTATAATTTTTCTTAATTTTATTTCAATTTTGAATGTTGAAGTTGTTTTCTCTAGTGTACCTAATGAGTTTGTCTATAAGCTCAACTACTTAAAAACTGTAAAACTGTAAATTGCATGTATGAAAACAACCTTGAAAAAAGGGGAAAATATAAAATACTATAAAAAGTATATATATATATATACATATATATATATATAAAAAAGATATTTGTTGATAAAAAATGTCGACGTGTATAAACATGAAAGTAACGGTCCTCAAACGCATCACTCTGACGTCACGCTGACAGAAAGACACGTTGCACGCAGACAGTTAAATGATCGGAGCCGCTGAGTCGAGTTGAGTCGGTCTGTTTCATTCAACCAGGGAGGACAGAAGGAAGTTACCCAGACCTTAAATAAAATAACACCACTATCTGGAACCACAGAGACACATAATGGCTTCTAATAATGTCTCGGCCGGTAAATGGGAGGTGGTGAAGAAAGGTAAGAAGGGCAGCAGCAGCTCCGGAGGACCAGCAGCAGCAGGAGGAGGAAACAAGAACCAGACCGAGAGGAAGACCAGCAGCGGGGCGAGGAAAGCTCTGGTCGAGTCCAACCAGACATCCAGACGTGAGTACCTCTCTGCTGAAGCTCACACGAAGAGCAGCTCCGTGTGTGTGTCTGTCTAAACGAGCTAAACGACCTCTTAGTTCACTTCTAGCTGTCTTAACGGTCAGCTAGCACTGGATGACAGCCACTAGCATGCTAAGCTAACTAGCTACTAGCTTAGCATGCTATCATCTTCATTTGACATTTATTGGTGTTTTACCAGTTCACATGAGTGGCTATACTTTGTTCTTCTCTGCTGACACATTAATTTATTAAAACAAATAACAGCTAACTATTGTTATTCTGGTCCTCCTGCCACATGCACATCTCTAGCGAGCTAAGCTTGAGCTCACTTAGCCTGCTAGCAATGTGTCAACAAAGGCAACGTCATCACTTGAGGAGCTGCATTTTATATATGAAAGTTGCTGTATAAATACAGTTTGTTATTATTATTATTATAAACTGAAAGATTACAGCTGTAAAATGCAACATACTCATTAATGCAGCAGTAATATTAATCTATAAAACATCATAGTAAAACACTGACAGGGGATTTTTTTTTTACTGCAGAATGAGTACTTTCACTTTTGATTCTTTGATACTAGTGAATTTTACTATTACATTATTACAGCTGAGTACAAATATATAATATCATGTGCAATACTACTTTTTACATTCTCATGTGCAATATTACTTATTTTTCTGTTTGTTAGCTTACTTTACCTTTTTTATTTTACTTATCCTATCTTATTTACTCATTTTACTAAATGTATCTTAATTAATTGTTATTCTATTAGGCAATGGTGCTAGAAATAGCACTTTTTTATTTTATACACTTTTTTTATACACTTGAACTTGTAATTTTATTGTATTTTTGAGCAATCTCTGGCTCAAGAATTTCCTTCAGGATTAATAAAGTTCTATTTTATCTTATCTTATTTTATAAGATTATACATTATACTTATAATAAGAATATTACATATGAGGGCAGGACTTTTATTTGTAGTTAAGTATTTTCAAAGTGTGGTATTAGTAGGCCATTTTTACTTAGGTAAAGCATCTGAATACTTCTTTCTGCCCATCCAGGGTCTGAAATTAACCTTTTTCCTCACATGCCACTGTGGCAGGTCACTGAACATTTCTACCAGACACTAATTTTTTTTGTCTGCCACATGTGTTAACAGCATGTGTGACCCTTTTTTTTTCTTCTTTCTGCTGCTGTTGTTAAACTTAGTTTAATAGTATAACGTTAAGCTAATTAATTAGGCCTAAGCTTATTTCCACTTAGCCTAGTACAGTGACAGCTGTCACTGTGCTGAGTGATCAATTATCAATGTGGTGACTGTAATCCCGTGTATCCCCCCTTTTACATGATTTAGTAAAGGATAAGGCTGGCAATATGTTATATTTTTTCCAGTTATCAACAAACCAAACATTTAATTGATCATACTAACAAGTAACTGTGTAACTACTGATATAATTTAGTCCTCATTGTTGTCCAAAAACTATTAAAAACATATTTGCCACACGTTGCACTGGGAGACGTGGTACTTATATATATATATATATATATATATATATATATATATATATATATATATATATATATATATATATATATATATATATATATATATATATATATATATATATATATAGGCCCATAAAGATTAGTGCACTAACTGTGTATTAATTTGCTATTGAGAATAGTCCCCAACAAAGTTCCCTGTTTACTCCTGTTTGAGTAGTATTTGCTAAAAGTCTAGACTAACCATCATTAGCTGTTTTAAGAAAATTATTTAGCCTTTAAAATATATATTTTGCTAGTTACTCTTTTTTTTTAAGCTTTAGGTCTGGAATCAATGAGCTTGGGGCTGAGTGACACAGACAGTGTTGGAAAGTAGGACTGCAACTAACGATTATTTTCATTGTTGATTAATCTGTTGATTATTTTCTTGATTAATCGATTCGTTGTTTGGTCTATAAAATGATAGAAAATGGTGAAAAATGTCGATCAGTGTTTCCCAAAACCCAAGATGACGTCCTCAAATGTCTTATTTTGTCCACAACTCAAAGATATTCAATTTACAGTCATAGAGGAGTAAAGAAACCAGAAAATATTTATATTTAAGAAGCTGGAATCGGATAAATTGACTTTATTTTTTCTTAAAAAAATATGACTCAAACCGACTAATCAATTATCAAAATAATTGATAAATTTAATAGTTGACAACTAATCGATTATCTTTGCAGTAGCACCATTGGAAAGTATTAAGAGTTTAAGAGCACTGCAGGTTTTCTTGACGATAATATATATATTAATATATATATATATTTATATATCTATATAATAAGGCCAGTCTTATCCTTTGAGGAATTAAGAGTGGACAATATAATTATCTATACCCTAACTGAAGTTTTTCATTGTTATATTATTGGTTAGATGATGGCAATGCGCATAAATTTGCGGGATTCTTTTTTTTTTTCACACATTAATAATTAATAGTTTGGTTTTCACCTGTAGATCAAAGTGGAACTACAAAAATCTGCACAGTCCTCTGACAGGTCTAGAGCAGGGATCAAGGTTTGATTACCTACTGGGTAAAGTGGGCGACTGACCTGTAGTCCCAGAACTCCAGGGGCCCCAAAAAGCCCCAGGTTTACTGTGTGTAAATCAATTTGAGCCAATTTACCTCCACAAACAAAGCACAATGTCAGCTGATGATAGGCGTGAGGATCAACTGAAAGGTGTGTCATGGATTATTACCTGATTTTAACTCCCTGTCTTGAAGACTGGAGCCTGTGTTAAAATCTAGTTTCACTTCATTATAAGTTTTGTGCTCCCATTCCTGAATTAATTTGTGTTTAATCAAATAACTATACAGCAAACCTGGGTCCAGGTAGTGTTGAGGGCTAATCTACAAAACCCCCAGCAGGTTAATCTGCCCGTGGAAAACAGTAACCATATTAACAGTTTACTGTGTGATGATTCCTCATTGGCCCAACTGAGTAGAACATAATTACAAACCTTTGATGGATTGTTTGTTTTTATATTCAGCATACATTACATTCAGTAAACCTGGCAACAACAACAAACCGTCAACTACCGCACCCTCTCACAACGACTTCAGATCTCACTTTGCCAGCACCAGTTTTATCAGCGAATCAGCCGGTCCAAAGTCTGTCTGATCACAGTGACCGTGGCTGTGTCAGTCTGAAGGTGGAGGAGGTGAAGGCTAAAGGTTTTGTCTAAAAGAAATAGGGATGGGAATTGACAAGATTTTATTGATACCAATGCCAATATTGATTCTTCTTGTCGGTCCGATTCTTATGTTATTATTATTATTATTAAATCTCAGTTCATTCCCATGAAGGCCTCCAACAACCATGAGATTGTTATTGTTGAGTTTGTGGTTTTAGCACAAAAATGTCAGCTTGAGGCTTTTGTATCTGTTAGAGCAGGCTCCCGAATCTTTTGTGGGCGGTGTCTTCAGAAGTAAACACAAGAACGAAAAATGTTAGAAATAAAACGCCTGATTTTACTTGACCTATTATTTGTCATTGAGCCAAGATATTTTTTCTTAAATCCCTTTATGTGTGATTGCATGTTACATACGTACCTTCACCTTGAGAAGGTCATGTTTATTTAACTTAATTTCACATTACATGTCTGGACAAGTTATAGGAGATCTGATCAGCGCGTACATCAAATCCAACATGTTATTTGACTGATTTTCATGCCGCATACTTTGAGGGCTACCTTAATCTAAGGAGGGTAATAAAAAAAAAAACAGACGTCATACCAGCTGTTATTGGCTTAGCTTTGTAAAATAGTCCTGTTTCTTCCACTCAGTTTATTTTATGGCCTCTCTCCACTTGATAGAAATTGTAAACTCAAATCTGACTTACACTAATGATCTCTGTAGAACAGGTTGGCATTAATCAGTTTTTCAGCTCTCTCCTTAAATTACAGCATAATCTTTTACGACACAATTCATATGTGTCTTAAATAATCCCAGACAAAGAACTGTGATCAGATAAGCAAGACGTGCCTCGCTGCAGTCTGTTCTGTGTTGTTGTGAAGTGTCTGAACGAGGTTGCTCTGTATCTATATGTGAAGCATCCAGTCAGCTATTCTTCTGCTGGTGTGAGAATCCATTCCCAGTCCACCCACCCTGTGAGAGGTGCCTTGTTGGGTACATGTACTCAGATTACACCCCACCAGACCACTAAGACCCTCTGCCGACAGACGCCAGGGCTGGAAAACATTTTTTGAGCAATGTTAGGACATACAGTAGTGCCAAGATTATGTAGGTTTTCGTTCCAACCTATGACTACACTTTGTGACATAGATAGTTTTATTCAAAGACTGTAGATAATATACTTAAATCCTTCAAGGTTTTCACTGACATTTGAGGACGTCATTGCGGGCTTTGAGAAAATAATCAACAGATTAATCGACAATGGAAATAATCATTAGTTGCAGCCCTAATTCAAAGACCGTATATATATTTTGTGTTAAAGTCATTCAATGTTTTCACTGAGACAGTAGGTAGGATAGAATATGAATAACAACCTCCACAAGGTCACAAGACTCATATTTTTTAAATTAATATTCACACAGTGTAACGTCTGCTTCCCAGCAGCTACCAAAACACTAACAAAGGTTACATGTTCCCTGTGAATGGATAATAAAACAGTGCAGTGTTTTATTTCAGAGTAAGAATCAGAAGAAGAGCCCAAACAGAATAAAGATGCATCATAATTCAATCAGAATAATTGGGCCAAGTTTGGTCAGGTTTTGACTTCTCTAGGGCTGCAACTAACGATTATTTCCATTAACGATTAATCTGCAGACTTTTCTGGAGTAACCAAAAAAAATATTGAATTATATGAAATTGTAAAAAATGTCCATCCCAATTTCTCAAAGTCCAAGGTGATGTCTTTCAATGTCTTGTTTTGTCAGTCCAAAACCCAAAGATATTCAGTTTAATATGATATAAAACATTAAAAAGCAGGAAATCTCCACATTTGACCGGCTGAAAACAGCAATTTCAATTTTTTTTTTAATAAATGATTGTCAAAATAGTTGGCGAATATTTTTCTGTAGATCAACTAATCGAATAGTTAATCGTTGCAGCTCTACACTCCTCCATATTGCGTTCTATTGTTTTTTTTAATTTATTTCTAAACTCCTCCTTTGCATGCTTATCTTAACTAACTCCAACACGTTCAACGCACCTTTTTGTCTTGTGGTGTTTGACATTTACAAGAACTGGTGGCAAATCTCCAGGTGGTTGGAGTATTATGGTTCTTCTTCTTTAATTTAGTGATGTTGTTGACTAGATTCTTGGAAACTCAGTGTTGGCAGTTACTGCAAGTGGCTCACTTTGATCTGTTTAATTACTGCAGGAGTACTGCCATCGGTTTCTTCCTTAGAAAGTACCGTAGTAAACAAATCTTGATGCCAAGTGCTTGACACGGGTGAGTTTGGTACACCGTCGTTGTGATTACTCACTGCGGACTGGAGCATGTCAAAACTGGAAACCTTATCTGATTTTGTGTCGCGCTCATAGATGTACTTTCATGGGAATTGTCAACACATTGATTCCATGAAAAAATAAATTTCAAGCTCAAACCCTTTTAGTTCAGGGAAGTGAAGAATAGTCCTGACTGACCAACATTTGAACAGGGAACTGAATCCAGTATGTGATGAAACGAGTCCCGTGTCTGCGTCACAGCCCTGTGTTGTACCGACACACACTCAGACCAGATATAGATTTAGGTTTGTCAGCAACATGTACAGCTGAATGACCAGTGAACAACTGGTGACCTCTGTCAGCACAGAGACTCCAGTTTGTGGGTGGGTCTGACAGGGAGTCTTGTGTGCAGTTTAGGGCTGTCCTCGACCAAAGAAATGTAGTCCTAGTCGACTAACACTCATACGATTTTGACGACCAATTGATTAGAGTTTCTCCACAAAGAATCACACAAAAGCGCCACTGTAAAGGACCAGTGTGTAACAATTAGGAGGGTATATTGGCAGATATGGATGTTGTAAGTATGTTTTCTTTAGTGTATAATCACCTGATAATAAGAATCTTTGTGTTTTTGTTACCTTAGAATAACCACATGGTAAAGCCTATAGTATACTCCTGTGTGAATTTAATACTTGACAAATGAAAAGTATTGAATATTTTCTCATTTTAAGAACTTGAGTGCAAAATAAACATAACATTTTTAAGTGAAGTTATAGAGAAAAAGAAATGTAGGCCTAGCCTATATTGTGCTGTCTGAAATACTCACTAGAGTACAAAATGTATATCAATCCGCGTGTGAAAATAGTCCCCAACAAATGCACTATTTCCTCCTGTTTGAGGAAATATGTAATCAAAAAAAGGAACTATATATTTGTGACCTGTTCGTAAAGATTTAGGAAAGAATGAGCTTTGGTCTGAGAGCTACAGACGAGAAAGGGAAGTCAGAAATGGACTAACACATTGTTGAGTTTAGTCTTTTCATGAGATTTGTTGACAATAAATGAAATATAGAATGATACCAGCCGTATCCTTTCAGAGGCTTTTACATCTTTGGAATAAAAAATAAAACTTCTGGGGAATACCGGATACTTATTATACCGGATACCTAAAATATCTGTTCTTTGCTACCACAGGACACAAAGTATACTGGTGTTGGCCTTCAAAGATTAAAACTGGTCAAGCTCTAATGAGAACTAAGTGGACACAGTTTGTTTACAAATGGGATCTTAGCGAGTAACACGCAGCTTGAAATGCTGCTGGTGCTTAACTCTGTTCCTTTGTGGATTGTAATGAGTGTTGCATGAATATTGTCTGGGATAATAGCGGCCTATTATGCAAGCCATAGAGGGAGGGAGGAGGCACTGAATGAGAGGGGAGGGGAATGCCGTGGTTTCATGGATTAACTTATTCAGGACACAGGGTGGATATTAGAAAGTGTCATAGAAGTTTGATAAGAGGCTGCATTCAAAAAAGAAAAAAGTGTAGATGCTCATATCTGCACAGAGGCGTGTCTTAACCTCGGCTGCCTTGTTTCTTTTCAGCGCCCATAGTGATGTCAGAGACTCTGTACGACAACTTTGAGAAGATGGGAAAGAAGCAGAACAAGGAGCAGGTTCCCCCGCCAGCCGAGCCCGAAAATAAGAAGCCCTCATCAAGTAAACCATCCAAGAAATCACACTCCAGCAGCCCAGTCGCCCCCGTTACTCACAAGACCCTCGAGGAAGCCTTCAAAACTGTGAGTAATGCACTTTCTCTTATCTTATCAGGCCTTTTTCAAAACGTCCTGGTTGTTAGACGTTGACATTTGTTTACAATATAAATGCTTGTATCAAAAGCTTAAGGCTCAACATTTTTATTAAGAGAAACAATTATTTAACTATTTTGAGGAATTTGTGAGTGCTTTTTGCCCTAAAACACAAATAATCTGCAGATTAATCGATAATATAAATAATTATCAGTTGCAGCCCTAGTTTGTTGCTAACATTTAAGATTAAAACTGATAATTTATTATCCTCAATATTGGTGTGAGAACTTGGCTGATCTTTGTCAGTGACTGAAAAGAAAAATAAATGTAATCAGCTTTTAAAAGCTATAAATATCTTCAAACAAACACACCGAAACAACGCTGCACTGTGGCATCTTCCAAGCCAACTATCACATGCTGTAACACGATCTCCTCTTTACATAATGGAGGTGTTGTTTCTGAATGTACATGCTATAAAGTTTTCTCTATCTTGTTCCCTGTTTAGTTGGATGTCGGGGACCTGAAGCAGCAGCTGGCCCGCAGTCAGACCTTGTTCCCAGAAAACCCATCAGTGTGGGTCAAAGACCTGGCGGGATACCTCAACCTCAATCTGACAGCGCAGGAGAGCGAGCCCACACTCAGCAGCTATGCTCACGGTCGGTCAAACTCAGACTTCATTTCATTTTATGTGTAAAGGAAACAAACTGTCTGGTATTAAAAGTTTCTGTAGGACACTGACCCAATAATCAGAAGACTTATTTCATGTCCACTGTTTCTGTCTTTTTGTCCCCAGACTACCCATACTGCCTTTCAGGAAAAGAGCTGAAGGCTGTGATTAAAGGCCTCATCGGGCGCTGCAGCGACATTCTGCCAGATTTCTTCGACCACTGTGTTTATACGATGCTCAGGGAGCTGGACAGACAGACAGGTAGGTGTAACGGAGGGTTGGAAGTGGAGCGAGACATAAATGATGCAGTAATGAGATGCAACATCTCTCTTCTCTGCTGTTACCGGCGTTTCCCACCTATCTTTACTGTTGTTTCCAGTGTAGGTACTTTGTGAAATTTACACTCAAGTCACCTGGCTCACTTCTGAAATTCATTGTGGTAATGCATCATGGAGTGACATATGGAAGAAAACTTTGTTTTCATAACAAGACAGTGGAGAAACAAACATTAACTGTAGATGCTGTTCTGTGCATTGAAATCAGGGTTAAGTTGGCAGCTATTTTAGATTTAGTCTTAGTTTTAAGACCAAAATGCCTTTTACTTTTAGTCACATTTTAGTCATTTTTATCCTTCATAGATTTAGTCCAGAACAGACACAAACAGCTTCTTTCTCTGTTTCCAGGAGAACCTCTGCATGGCTACAGAGTTTGCATCCAGGCAATCCTGCAGGACAAACCCAGGATAGCCACCATAAACCTGCCAGAGGTGAGTGACTGTGTGTGTGTGTTTGTGTGTGTGTCCTTGAGTCCTGCAGATAACTGCTGCCTTGCCCTTGTCTGCTCTGAATGTAATCTAATTAAGTAACAATACAAGTTTTGCAACCTTGCAATAATATGTTGTAATACCCTCCCTTCCTCCTGTCCTTCCTCTCTAGTATTTGGAGTTACTGCGATCTGTTCAGAATCGTCCTGTGAAGTGTTTGACCATCATGTGGGCTCTTGGCCAAGCCGGGTTTTATGACCTCAGCCAGGGATTAAGAGGTAACAGACAGTCAAACACACGAAGCACACACACTCCTTTTAAACATGTAGACACAGTATTTTATCATCCTTTGCACTGTGTCCCACTCTGTCTCCCCTTTCTCCCACTTTCCCAACAACATGTGCTGACATAAATTCTGGGTTAGGGGTTAATGAAGCAACAGTTGCATATTAGAGTCACTAACAGCCATCTGTGAGCTTAAACACATGATAACTTCAAAACCTCATCTGCTGCTCCAGGTCTGCCGCCTGGTGTTTGGTGAAGCTGTGGGGTGGGTGTTAGCATGTGGGCAGGAGGAGGACGAATGTTCTTGGAAGATTACATAACAAGCTTCTTCTGCAAAATAAGGTTATTGAGCAGCATTTGACTCGCCCCAAGGCAAAGGAAAGAAACAAGTTGACTCATTCTGAGGCAGTTTACAAAACTACAAGTGCAAAATGTCCTGCGTATTATCTCTCAAATGGGATTGAAAACCCCGTTAGGAAATCTAATCTTGTTTAAAAAGCAATCAAGAGTTTCCTGTCTGAGCCCCAGACTTTGATGTGATTAGATTTGGCAAGATATTGACCTGATATTGAAATATTTCCAGTGCCATATGCGATAGAAGTGGCACAAAATTATATCTAAAATGGCAACAGTGAATGTCACAAGAACAAAATAACATCTGAGTGCATTTAATGTCACAGACTTATGATATATAACAGTGAAGTATCTTTGTTTTCCTTTGTTAATACACAGAAGAAATGCCTCCAGATCATGTTACTTAAGTAATGATTAAGCATGAAAGAATAAAAGTCATGTTTAGCTCTGGGCTTCTTTTTTTTTTTTTTTAAATTGAAAGCTGAAAAGGCCGACTGTTCACACGTTTCATGCCAGAAGTAAAAGTTCCTATGATGTGAATCAAGTTCTTTATTTGTGTTTCAGTGTGGCTGGGTATCATGCTTCCTGTGCTGGGAGTGAAGTCCTTGTCTTCATACGCCATCGCATATCTGGAGAGACTCCTCCTGTAAGTCTCTCTGAGAAACATGTGGCTCATTCTATTTTTGTGTTTTCTTTAGATGATGTAAAATACAACCAAAACTTTCTTTTTTCTTTTCATTATTACCTATCTAAGATATTCATGTGAAGTGTGACAACCAAATATTGTCTCTCTTGGGTAAAATATCACTTGGTAAATATTATTACATATCCGTGATCTTGCCTTTCTTTTGAATTAATTGTGTGTAATTAACTGGTATTTTTCAACGTGGACCCTATTTTTCCATGTTTTTGTGTCTAACTTAAATTTGTTGTCCCTATTAGTCACTTAGACACAACAACATGAAAAAATAGGGTCACGGTTGAAAAATACCAAAGTTACCCTTTCACAGTTAATGTTTATTTAATGAAGGACGTCGTGTTTTTAATGTCTGACTTAGTTAAACCTTGACTCCTAAATTTGTGCTTCATGTTTCTTGTTTCCAGACTGCATGCAAACCTGACAAAGGGATTTGGCATCATGGGTCCTAAAGAGTTCTTTCCTTTACTGGATTTCGCCTTCATGCCCAAGAACGCCCTGTCATCAGGGTACGTGTAACATAATGCAAACACTCAACCCCAGTCATGTCATGTTGTCATGATTTCATTGTCCCATGTGCACAGCATAGATACGCAGTGTAGGAGGATGTGGGTGTAGAGAACGGATGGTTGTGCATGCTTAACCCAAAATTATACTCAATCAAACAACCACAAGTCGTGACTTTGGGAAGAGAAGAGCAGAGTGACTGTGGTTGATTTGCATATTCACTGAAGCCATTTAAGAAGATTATTGGGAATTTCATCTCTCTTTTAGTGGAACATTTTGAATATGAGGGTTTTTGTTTTTATCCTCTGGTCACATGGCCCATCGGGCATTTCTTCCAACAGTTTCCACCTGTAAAATTACCAGTCTTCTGTAAAACATGGATAACAGCTGACAGCATTCACAAAAGGCAATTGTTACGAAATATGTGATTTTCTTTATTATTGTTTTCATTAGTAAAGGCACATGTATATTTAAACACTGACAACAGCTTAGTGTGGCTTTGAGTGTTTTTCTTTTACCTCCCAGTGACTGTTTACTTTATAAAAACTAATAAAGTAACACGTTTGTGTTTGTGTTCAGTCTGCAGGACCAGCTGAGGCGTCTGTACCCTCGACTGAAGGTCCTCGCATTTGGAGCCAAACCTGAGAGCACATTACACACATACCTGCCATCATTTCTGTCCAGAGCCACACCGCACTGTCCAGACGACATGAAGAGAGAGGTAAGACCCTCCTGGTCTGCTTTAATAGAATTTGATTGTAAAAAAAAAATTTTGGTTATCTAAAATGTCAACAGAAAACAGTTTAGTGTCCATCATGAATTAAAGAGCAATAAAATAGCTGAAAAATTGAGTTTTTCTTCTTCTCTCTCTCGTGTTTTCTGCAGCTGCTCAGCAGTATGACGGAGTGTTTGTGTGTGGATGTCCAGAGTCTAGGAGTGTGGAGGCAGCTCTATACCAAACACTTACCCCAGTCCAGGTGAGTTATATGATTTTTCTTTCTTTTAAAATGTGAAAAGTAGAAAGGAAACATCCAGTTTGTGACGTTCTGTGGCAAAAGCATGTCACAAGCACATTTTCACAGAAATTAATGAAAAAAATTCTGGATTTCAGCCATTTATATTCTGATAGATCGAGCTGTCGTTCTTCTCTCTTCTCTTCTCCAGTCTGCTGTTGAACCATTTATTTAAGTCCTGGAATATCCTGCCACCAAAGGTACGACTCCTGCCACCAGGTCTGATGGTTCAGAAACCAGATTAATGAGAGCATCAGGGCATGTTTACACTCAGAGAGCAACGGCTTCATTAATAAATTTAAACTGAGTCTCGTGTTTAACAGTCGTGATTTATATTCCATCTTTAGCTCCGGAAGAACCTTGAAGAAACAATCCAGTCTTTCAAAGTGACCAATGAGGAGATGAAAGACACCGTGGAAACTCAGGAGCTTCAGGACTGCAATAACCTGTGTCAGGTGAGACAAAGATCACTGTAGAAGCCTCTAGAATATATACTATGAATGTACTGAACACTTAGATTGTCAAACACAAAAAACATAGAAGTTTGGATTTTTGTGTCAGTAAAGTTTTTACTCAGTGTTTCTTCTTCTGTCTCCAGAATCTGCAGGTAAAGATGCGTGGTCGTGGGTTCCCCTGGTCCAAACTGCTCATGGTTCTGCTCGTGTTCGCCGCCGGCTTCATCGCACATGACATCAGATCTCAAGGCTCCTTCGCAGGTCCGTCTGAGTCCGGTTAACCCATCATAATCACTAGTCTTAATTTTTATATCAGAATGTGTGCAAGGCTGTTTCCATTGACGTTTGAGGTCTTAACAAAGTGTGTTGTGTGTTTCAGACTCCACCACAGCCTTGTATCTGCGCAACTCAGGGGTCACCGCCGTATCTCAGCAGGCCTGGAGCAAAATAAAGGTCTACTCTACACAGGGTTTCAGGTACGACCTCACAATTTGTTTCTGTTTTTGTCTAAAGTTTGTCCACGTCTTATGCAAGTCTGCTAATCCTGTAACAGACTTGTGTTGTGTTGTTGTGATGTTGTTTCTACCCGCTCTTTAAACTCGCTGGATGATTAATTATGCGAATAAGTAATTTAACTTGTGTTTTTATGTTGTGTTTTTTTGTATCCTCTGTAGCTGGTTGGAGACAAACACTCCTCATTACTACTCTGAGTGTGCGCGGGTTCTGGGGCCACTAATGGAACAAGGTTTGGAAAAGACGAAAACAGCCGCCATCTTCATCTCTGAAAACACCACGCAGTTTATCCTCTGGGTCAAAGAAAAGACGCCGCAGGCCATAGAATGGGTAAGGCTGTGTAAATGAATGAATAAGTGGCTCTAAAACTCCCTGATGTTCACCTCATTTCCATTTACCTCCACTACAGTTTTAATGACAAAGATTAGATGTGTTTTCTGTTGAAGCTAACAAGATGAAACCGTCGTATTATATGTCATTAACTAAGTGTCTTACCTCTGTGTGTCTTTGCCCAGGTGAACACCAACACGCCCGACAGTGTGTTCCAGGTGTTGGCGTATTTAAAGGAGCTGCTCCTCTCCCTCCATCACAACTACATCCTGCCAGCGCTGGCGTACATTTCTGAACTGCTACAACGAGCGTGGGCCAACCTACAGGACTCCTGCAAGTCAGTACTTTGAAGCATCCTTTAAACATTTGTTTTGTATCCATATTTCTCTGAATGTGAGCTGGTTTCATCTGGCGTTGAGAAAAGTGTCAGGAGCCGGTAGCTGTAGTTGTTCATAAATTCAAATTTAGCATAATGTTAAGTGTAATGTAGTGTAGTGTTGGTGGAGATTTATGTCTATGTTTACACACAAACACAGTAGTGGATTTATGAATAGCTCGTGCATCCCGATCCTGGTATCCAAATCATAAAGCTGCATTTAATAATATTATTTTTACCAGTAAGTTGAAGAGCAAACCCTCAAAAACATTATTTTCTTCTGTTTCCCTGCAGCGGCAAGGTGTCTGTATCGTGTCTGCAAGGCCACGCTGTGTCCTTCACCAACTCAACGTGGCAGCTGCTCCAACACACGACGTCTGCCATCAAAACGTGGGCTCAGGAGCTGCTGACACGAGTGTGATGACATCACAGATGCTGAATAATTAACACACACACACATAATATATACACACATGAAGTTATATACACACACGCACAGACACGCTGACCCAATCTGAGGCTGCCTTTCAGTGCGTCGGCTCCCGTCTCAAGCCGTGATTGGACGCTGTGGGGTCAGACAAACAAACTCTCACTCAAAAGGACCCCTTCGATCTCTTCTATCTCTTGTTTTGGCTACATTTTTAAAAATCAGTTTGCTGTTGTATAGATGTTTTTTTCTACCAATCTTTTTGTCACTGCTGGACGCAGAGGTCGTATCTCTCTCTCTCTCTCTCTCTCTCTCTCTCTCTCTATATCTCTCTTTCTCTTTCTCTCCCTGAGTTTTCTACTGCAAATTTCAGCTGTTGGTTTAACCTTTGGGTTAAACAGATTGTGTAATTTATAGAAAAATGTAGGTTTGTAGATGATTTATAAACCATTTTTATTTAAAGATATATATATATATAAAAAAAAAGTGTTATGTGAAAACTTGGTAAAGGGCAGGGAACAGACCAAAAACGATATTCCAGACTTCTCTAAGCCACTGAAGACCTCATTAGCTGACTTCTGAGCGCCACTTCATCTCCGGATCAGATGCGGTATGTTCGTGTGTGTCAGGCTCAGTAAAAAGCCTTCATCAAACCTGAGAATCTGTCCAGTGGGCAGCTCACAGTGTAACGCCTTCAACAGGAAAGATATCGTGGGTAAAAGGGTCAAAACTGCTGGTGAAACAAGTCTCTCATCAGTCACAAAAGGTCCAGAAGAAGAAGAAGAAATCTACCTGCTGTCTCGTTTTTGCTGCTTCGTCATCTGTCTGCTGTTTCTCGTGCTTTTTCATTTGCCATCAGTAGCTCAACACCGGAGCTGAAAGCAGTGTTCTCATTAGTGAAGGCTGATGATATTCTGTGTGTGTGTGTGTGCGTGTCTGTGTGGATCAACAAGCTTATTCTCAATAATGGGATCATGATTAACCCCCGTGCCAATGTCCTCCTGAATAACCCCCCCGCCCGTCTGGGCAAGGCAAACATTTCTGACCAGCTGATTCACTAACCCTTCCTTGTAAAACGAGATGTTATGATGGATATGGCAATGACTAATGTCTTACTTTGTAATGTAAATGATTTATAATAAAGAATTCAACCCCACCAGTTGGTTTATCTGTTTTTCTCAAGTCTCATTTAAATTGAACATTTTAGCATTTACAGCTCCATGACAACTCTGATGAAGAACATGTGGTATGATCAAAAGATCCAGAACAGCAACTAGATGGACCTTGGTGTTATTCTGCATCTTTATTTTTATGCTCATTATTGTTGACATAGATGCTTTTCCCCAACATATTATTAATGAAGAAATAAGTTTACATTTTGTTAAATTTCCCACAAATATCACAAATTACACCAAACACTGAGAAACATTTTTTCCCCCCAGGCCATCAGACTCTTAAACAGATAAATCATACAACACTCTCCCTCACAAAAAGTGCAATAAACAAGTGCAATACTTCAATCAATGCAATTTGTGCAATATGAAAAAATAAATAAATGCCTGTGCAATATTTTTATAGTATGCAACCTCTACTGCTATATATATATAATTATTATTATTATTTTGCCTCTATAGTTACCATATACCAAGTACTTCCTTTATTATTTGAATATTTAAAATAAAAATATTTATTATTATACTGCATACTATTTGTAAATATATTTTTATTTGTATTTTATTATTTTTTGCTACAATATAAACTAAGGCTGGTCCTGCAACATTAGCTAATTTCATGGCTCTAAATGTTTTAGTTTTATGACCTTTATTGTTGGTTTATATTGTAGTCACAAAGTGCATATTCCTATATACATTTCCAGAAACAAAAAGCCTGGGGATTGTGTTATTCCATCAACTGAGTTGATTTTGGGGTCTCTGTGTGTACAATGGAGCCGCCACATGTATAGGGGGCACCAGGCTGCACGGTGAACAAATAGCCTGGAACACCCACTGATACATTAATACATGTATTCACCTGGAATGAACGATGAGGAGACTTTTATTTGCATTTTATTGAAACTCCAGTATCCCCTTCGATAGCTCAGTTGGTAGAGCGGAGGACTGTAGAGTGTATACATGGAAATCCTTAGGTCGCTGGTTCAAATCCGGCTCGAAGGAGGTTACTTTTCAACTTTTTCTCTACCGAAAACGCTAGCTAGTTTAGCTGCTATGGTAACACCTGTACCCTGTTAGTTAGCTATCTTGAATACCTGTGCAAAGTTAGACGGTTTCAATGTTAATTAGAACCAAAGTACATTGAAGCTGATGTTTGTTGTAGTTTTCCTACAATTTCCCTTGCGTATATTTTGGTAAAATCATATAAGTTTGTGGTGGCTACAGTTCCTAATTCGACACAATTTGTCATAACACCGGACCACATGCTTCGATCCTGCGCTGATTCTTTACGTAAGGTGTTATCAATTAACAACATAAAACAATTTCCTGTAAACTTAAACTTATCTTTGACCTTCCAAAATCTGATTAATGATAATATACTGCTACATTACAGGTTCTCTGTACCTTTATTATGGTTAATAAGGCTTAATTGTTGGCTTTTTTGTGTTGTGGAGCGTAAACCCACCAGTGCGTCAAACCTTTACGCCAAATCTACGGTAAAAATTGACGTCAGGAAAGCAGTGCATCACGGGGGATTAGCTCAAATGGTAGAGCGCTCGCTTAGCATGCGAGAAGTAGCGGGATCGATGCCCGCATCCTCCAAATTATTATTTCTTCTTTTCGTTTGTGGATATAACAACCGTTTACAGTAAATGCTGCTAACAATGTGACATGAGAAAGAAGCAGTAGACGGAACTATCACAGCCGAGGACATAAAAAGGATAGCATAATGTTGCTAATTATGTTAACGTTATTATTGTTGGCTTGTACCGAAACTCTATGCCCAAAAGGGGCACACAAAGTGTCCGTCAGATATTTATATAATTATTGCACAGCATCATATAATTATTGCACAGAGTGATCAGCATATGATATTGCACATATCCGTAACAGCTTATTTACAGTGTTTACATTGCACAAAAGTGACACAAAAGTGACCAACGTGTTATTGCACATGTCCATAACAGTAGATTTACATTGCACGTGTTCAACTCAGACAGAGATGTCAGAGTTCAGGAGGTTTATGGCAGATTGGTAAAAAGCTGTTTATATCAACAACTAAAATAATCCATCTCCCAGACATGTCTTTTTCACTGTGCCTGACTTCTAAATGTGTCCTTACAATGGTGACACCTGCTGATCGATTACTGCCATTGGAAAACCACACATGTACTGTATGTTACCTGTGTAAAGACAGCGTTGGAGTTCAAATAGTGACGTCAGAAGAGCAGCGCATCATGGGGGATTAGCTCAAATGGTAGAGCGCTCGCTTAGCATGCGAGAAGTAGCGGGATCGATGCCCGCATCCTCCAATTTATTGTTTCTTATTTATCTCCAGTTATTTCTTGTTCAGGAGAAAGGATGTCACCCGCTCTGTACTGTTTTATTTTTTACCGTTACTCCATGGATGTGTAAAGATAACTACACCCACCTGACATCGCCTTTTTCCTGGTTTACAAGGCGTCGAGATGATTCGCCTCCACATGGTGAGTTTGTAGTTTATTCCTGTAATTTTGTAAAAGCAACGTTTAAACCGTTTTTTCGACCTCCATCACAACACGAATATGACTAAAATTGCACTTTAAGAAGACAACCCAACCCCCACTCTCTTAAACCGCCCAACATGGAGTTATAAGATGGTAAAAAAACAAGTTTGCCTCGGGCGAGTCAGCTGTAGCACCGTGAAAGCGAAACAGAAGTTCAATGCAGAAATTAGAAGTGTTCACCAACTGCAAAGTCTTTGTAAATAAAGTAAAAAAAACTTTAAATAGTGACGTCATGTCTTGCATTGCATAGAGTGGGTCTGCCGACGAATCAGCTTCCAGGATTTCCATTTTCTCTCGACAAATCATGTGGCGGCTTTCCATTTTCACTGCCGACGTCATCCATTTTCACCGCGGATACAGCCAATCGGAGCTCTGGATTCCATTTTCAGGCAACGAATCGTGTGGCTGATCTCCGCCACGTCATCCATTTTTGAATAGCCAATCACAGCCGTCCCAGCGGACGCGATGCGGAGGAGGGACTTTTGAACTATTCACCGCCGTCGTCGCAGAAACGCCTATTCAGTTAAAGACAGGTAAATGTCATTATTAACATTACGTAACATTGATATTGGGTTCTCTTAGACAATACGGATTAAACGTGTTTTAGCTTTCTGGCGTTTTTTAATGTGGGCTGATTAAGAGTCGCTGTGAAATCAATGAATAGGTTTGTAATGTTACTCTGTCTAAGCTAGCCTGGCTTTAATTATGTTAGCTAGACTTGGTGAATTAGTTACCAATCACTTTATCATCTGTTCAGAGCTCTAATTAGAGCTCTGATTATTATGCTGAGGCTACGTTACAGTTACAGTTACAGTTACATAGAGGTAACGTTACTCCTACTGTATGAGCTCCTCAGCGTTGTTAAACTAACACTACCACAGTCCCTTCTTTTAGCTCAGACAGGTGAGATAACTGTGGTGTTATATTAATGATTATATGATCATAAACGTTATGTTAATACTAAAGCTATATATACATATACAGTATGACTGCTGCTGTATTAGCTTCTTAACGTTGTGAAACAAAGTTTACTATCACAATCACTGTTTTTAGCTCAGACAGGTAACTGTCAGATAACTGCTGTGTTATATTAATGTTCATGATTAATGATTATATGATCATAAACGTTATATTAAATGTTCATACTAAAGTGATATAAACATGACTGTAGTTTGCAAGGTTTTTCAAGGTAAAAGAAACATAATTATCATGTATGTGAAATTGTTTCTACATATAAGTTTTATTTCAATGTCTGTTTTGACTTCTCCAGGCTGTCAGTCATCCTGTATCCTCTGCCCCAGAAGCTCAGCCTGCAGTCCAGTCTGAATCCTCACCTGGTGAGGTCTCAGGTGGCAGAAATACAGTTGGTAAGTAATGTTTACATAAACCTCACAACAAAGCAATAGTAACAGTTGGGTCGAATCTATTTAACATACAACAGACAGCATACGGACATTAAGACATTATATGTTACATGTAGTGTAATTTCACAGCAGTTTATCCTGTTTATTTGCTTACTGATGACAAATTGTATGTTTAGGGGACGGGCATGGTGTGCCAGGTATGGATCGGGTTGACAGCCTTGCAGAGCACCTGGTAGAACTGAGGACACAGACCTCCATGACTCTCAGCAACCAGCAGGTTAGTAATATCTGTAATTTGGAATACCATGCTTAGTCCAAAAAGAATAAGACAATGTTGTTGTTTTCATTTCATTAATTACTCACATAAGCCTGTTGTGTGAATAAATATTCAGTCTCTGTTGTTCTTTTCATGTTTCTTTATAAGGGAAGCACAATTGTGGCCCTGTAGCAAAACCTGCTGGACGTTGACAGAGGGCCCAGCAATCTACAGTGGGCTGGTCACTGCCAGAGGCCCCGCTGGAGTCTGAGCTGAAGGAGTTTCTGGTGAATCTGTGTGCTGTAAATCATTCTGTCTGATGTTGCAGGGAATCAGACCCAATGACAAACATTAAGAATAGTATTATCTTCTTCAAATTATTTGTTCTTGTTGTTTCACGTGTTCCAGGCCCAAAGACAATAAAGTTAAAGCTTTAATATCATTACTGTCTCAATTCATGTGTATTCCTATGGTTATTTTTGTAATTAATTACACACAGCAAGTCCATCCCAATATTGCTCAACTATTCTCCAGTACATTATGATTTATTCTACTAACATTTTGACCTATCTTGCCTAACAGTTCATTAATCAGTCATAAGGAGGATGTATGCAATAATATTAAGCGTCTTTGAGATTACTAAAAAGCGCTATATAAATCTAATATATTATTATTATTATAATAATGCAAAACATCATCATGGATGATGATAATGTTTTGTATATTTGTTATCTGTAGTAATCTACCAGTTATATGACTGTATAAGGAAACCTGAACGATTTTCAATATTAATGTATTAGTTGCAGTGCACAAGTCTTGCATTAAAATTATATCTTGAGTCAATTCAAGTTTACACGAGCAACACAAACTATTTTTTACTGCATATTATAAACTTCGACCCTGCCAGAGACGAGATTCGAACTGCCTCTCAAGTGGACATGTATTCTTCCCCCCGAAAAGCACAAAAAATAATGTTTTTATTCTTTAACAAAAATACTATGGTGTATAAAGACTTCAAAACACCATGTGGGTGAAAATAAGAGCTACAGAATTGTGTTTTCTTCTCTCTTTTTCTTTCTTTTCCTCCTCTTTTCCTCTCCCCCCTTTCCCACGTTTTTGGCCCGCCCATCCAGACAATCGTTCCCCAGCTTTAGCTCAAATGGTAGAGCGCTCGCTTAGCATGCGAGAAGTAGCGGGATCGATGCCCGCATCCTCCAAATTATTATTTCTTCTTTTCGTTTGTGGATATAACAACCGTTTACAGTAAATGCTGCTAACAATGTGACATGAGAAATAAGCAGTAGACGGAACTATCACAGTCGAGGACATAAAAAGGATAGCATAATGTTGCTAATTATGTTAACGTTATTATTGTTGGCTTGTACCGAAACTCTATGCCCAAAAGGGGCACACAAAGTGTCCGTCAGATAATTATATAATTATTGCACAGCATCATATAAGTATTGCACAGAGTGATCAGCATATGATATTGCACATATCCGTAACAGCTTATTTACGGTGTTTACATTGCACAAAAGTGACACAAAAGTGACCAAAGTGTTATTGCACATGTCCATAACAGTAGATTTACATTGCACGTGTTCAACTCAGACAGAGGAGATGTCAGAGTTCAGGAGGTTTATGGCAGATTGGTAAAAAGCTGTTTATATCAACAACTAAAATAATCCATCTCCCAGACATGTCTTTTTCAATTTCCTGACTTCTTAATGTGTCCTTTAAAATGGCAACAACTGCGGATCGATTACTGCCATTGGAAAACCACACATGTACTCTGTTACCTGTGTAAAGAAAGCGTTGGAGTTCAAATAGTGACGTCAGAGTAGCAGTGCATCATGGGGGATTAGCTCAAATGGTAGAGCGCTCGCTTAGCATGCGAGAAGTAGCGGGATCGATGCCCGCATCCTCCAATTTATTGTTTCTTATTTATCTCCAGTTATTTCTTGTTCAGGAGAAAGGATGTCACCCGCTCTATACTGTTTTATTTTTTACCGTTACACCATGGATGTGTAAAGATAACTACACCCACCTGACATCGCCTTTTTCCTGGTTTACAAGGCGTCGAGATGATTCGCCTCCACATGGTGAGTTTGTAGTTTATTCCTGTAATTTTGTAAAAGCAACGTTTAAACCGTTTTTTCGACCTCCATCACAACACGAATATGACTAAAATTGCACTTTAAGAAGACAACCCAACCCCCACTCTCTTAAACCGCCCAACATGGAGTTATAAGATGGTAAAAAACAAGTTTGCCTCGGTCGAGTCAGCTGTAGCACCGTGAAAGCGAAACAGAAGTTCAATGCAGAAATTAGAAGTGTTCACCAACTGCAAAGTCTTTGTAAATAAAGTAAAAAAAACTTTAAATAGTGACGTCATGTCTTACATTGCATCACGGGGGATTAGCTCAAATGGTAGAGCGCTCGCTTAGCATGCGAGAAGTAGCGGGATCGATGCCCGCATCCTCCAAATTATTATTTCTTCTTTTCGTTTGTGGATATAACAACCTTTCACAGTAAATGCTGCTAACAATGTGACATGAGAAAGAAACAGTAGACGGAACTATCACAGTCGAGGACATAAATTATATACTATATTCATTTTTAACAGTCTCTTCTGCACTATATTCCCTTTTTTAAAAGTTGTGTATCACAGCTGTTATCCTGCACTATATTCAGTTTTAACAGTTTTCTTCATCTCCTTGTATTTTTATATCTGGTATATTTTTTTGTACTTTGTACTTTGCACTACTAACTTTTTTACTGCCTTTTTACTAACATGTTTTGCACTATGGAACTGTGATGCTGGAAAGTTGAATTTCCCTCGGGATCAATACAGTTACTATCTATCTATCTATAAAAAGGATAGCATAATGTAGTTAATATGTTAACGTTATTATTGTTGGCTTTTAACGAAACTCTATGCCCAAAAGGATCATATTATGAACAACATAAATCTGTAAAATGTCCTCTGATGAATAATGTCACGGCTCATAATACCAGTACATTGGTGCACTAATAGGACTCTTAAAGAAAACAATTAAAGTATTTGAAAATGAAATAAAATATCTAAAAAGAAATATGAATCCTTTCAAATACATAAATGACTGAATCCCCAAAACCAACATTTACTAATAAAGTATAGTATTTAGAAATGCTTTCCACAGGATTGCTGATTTATTGTCATAAAACAATCAACAACATCTTGGCAATTGAAGTAAATTAACAAAATTACAGAAATTAATTCAGAAGTTAGTATGATGACATCATGTGAAACAACTTAACATATTATTAATTTTTTTTTTTTACATGCAAAGCACCACATGAAACCGGCTTACATCCTCATGTAGCACATTTTCTCCACATTTAGCAGATCCTCCACAGTGAGAGTCGTTGAGTCATTGTCAAACAAACACATGTCTGTGCCACTTTAAAGAAATGTTAATAAACAGCATCAACATGTTCGACCTGCAGATCCTCTTAATGCATTAACATGGTGTAAATGAGTTGATGTCGCCACCTACAGGAAAGAGAAAGAAACTGCTACAACTTTAAAAACTGCAGTATTTTCTTATTAAACGGTTTATATTTTAAACCTGCAAAATGTACGAGTTTTGTTAACTACAGAGCTATATCTACTGAATACTAGGAAGAGTAGATAAGCGTCAAAACTGCAGTATGCGTTTTCCCCTTCCTGGAGATAACGCACATAAATCAGCATATAATACATCTAAACAGGTCTAATCTGATGCTGCTGTTACATTTCTCAGCCCTATTTGACAAAACAAAATCTTTCCTCAAGGTCTGCTTACTTGCTTTTTAGTCTAACTTTAAATCGAATGTGAGGGATTTAATTTTAAGTTATTTGAAAAAGGGACAATGTACATTAATCATCATTCAAACAAATGTGAATGTACCTGAGTTATTCAGGAGGCTTGTTTTCATCGGCAGTCCCTTTGCCAGATGTTAAGCGTCCTAGAATAATAAAAAGAATACAATATGTACAATAGTTAAGAACATACTGAACATAGATGTTTACAAAGCAAGTAAAAAAAGGCCTTGAGTTAAGATGTTTTCTACAGTTTCAAAGGTCATGAATTTACTTGCAGGCTTTATTTTCACTATTAACGGAGCTCCTGAAGTCTGGAAACGTATTATTTATTCAATGCTGTGCACACAAATTACTTCTTGTCCGCGCTGTTTGTTTTGATAGTCTATTAATCATTAAAGTCATTTTTTTTGTTTTATCATTGTAAACTTACTGTAATTTATTTGGGTTTTTGACAGGTAGTTGGACAAAATGAGCAATTTAAGACGTCAGCTATGACTGTAGGAAATGTGACAGGCGTTGTATAAAAATAATCGTTAGATGCAGCCCTGAATTTGTGCACACAAGATTAAAACAAAATATCAGGACTTCAGTGGTTCCACACACTGGGTCTGCAGTTGGATGCTGCGACTGGTTTATGGTGCTTTGTTAATCAATATAAGGGCTTGTCAATGAATTAAGGGTTTAATACATTGAATTGTATTGAATAAAATCTGACATGCAGAGAAATGAACACATAAAGAAAGTGAACAGAAGAGTTTGCAGGATTATAAAAACACCAGAACACCCAATTTCATCATACATCGACATCAGTCAAAACAGTTCTGCTATTTTAGTGTTTTCCTCCAAAATGATCCTCAGCATTCTTCTTTGTTGTCCTGTGTCTACAGTGTCGTCCTGTGATGTAGAGGCCAGCCAGCTTGGTTTGGTGTCTGAACCAATCAGCATGTGGAATAAAACCCCAGCGCTGTCCCTTACTGGCTCGCTTTCTGCTCAAAGCGTCCAAAAGCAAAAAAGGTATTTGTCTTTGTTTTTTTCTTTCTTTCAATGTCAGTTACAGCAAGCAAAAGCAGCAGGAGAGTGTCCTGACAGCAGGTCTGAGTGGTGGAGGAGAATTCGGTCCACTTGCTGCCTGGTGTTCACCTCTCACATGAAGTCGTCTGAATCATTACCATCCTGCAAACGACAGGCAGCGAAGCACAAGTTAATGTTAAAGCTTGCCCATGACCTAAACATATTTCTTTCTTTTCTGCTTCATTCAGATTGTTAATATAAATAATTGTATGCTTTGTGCCTCTTTTTCACTTGACACTGATACCATCATATATAATGAAATAGGAAAATACATTGTGGTACATCTCCGTTAAGTGACCCATTCATGAATATCCCTCATATTGAAAATTATTCTACGAAAAAATGTAGCAGATCCTCTGACCTTCCCTCTCTGTGAATTCCTAAACAAAATATAAATTAATAGATTTGTTCTCACCTCATTAGTCATCATATTTTCACTCTTCATCAGTGAAGTGTAGCTCCTGGAGAGAGAAACCAAAACATAACAAAATGTTAAATATACAGAAAATGTAATAAAAACTTCAAATATAGAGTACAGTTTTAAATTAGCAGTATTTCAGAAGGCCATTACTTTAAATGCTTCAGTAAACTATTTCACAATACTGAGGTATTTTCTTTTTTTTAGTTCAATCCAACTTTTCTAAAACAATGTCATGGGAAACAATGATTTTTTTTTTATCAGAGTTGTGGACGTACTTGAGTTCGTCCATCTCTTTTTTCCTCTTCACATCCTCCTTCTCTTTCTTTTTCTGGTCCTGGATCTGAGCTTTCTTCTCGTTCCTCTCCTCTTGGTCTCTCGACTCTTTCTCTGCCATGAAGTCGGGGTAGCGTTCGTCTTTGGTTTTCTCCAGACGATTTACGATCTCATTGACCTTCTTCTCCACTGACACGCTCTTCACCTGTGAAACACACGAGACACCTTAGAATACAAAACAAAAACAACGCGTTCAACACCTGTCATAATGGGCTATATAAATCAAATTACCATCACAGTGAACATGACATCAGGTTTAATCTAACTTTGTATTATTTTTCCAGAGTCAGACTGTTTTCATGTCAGTGCTGGTCTACTGACCTCTTTCTGTCGAAAGAAGCCGATCTGTCCTACGTCCATGTCTCCGGTTTTCTTCAGGTTGGCCCACGGCGTGTAGACAACATTGATGTTGTTCATCTTACAGCCTGACAGCACACAACACAGTTTAATTTAATATACATAGAAATATACATAAAAAACAGGAGAAAAATGCTTTGATAGGATGATTTCTCAGGGTAGTTGTCAGCATGCAGCTTTAAGGATTTTTTTTTTTTAACGCAGCAGATCCTGATACCAATCATTCTACAAATGACATGACATCATCAGGAAGCAGATATTTACCTTGGATGCTGTTGTTTTTCACCAGCTGTGCGCAGTCTATGAGCACCTCAGGGGGAATATCACTGATTGTCTGACCCTAGAAAACACACAGAGCGATCAGCAGTGCCTATGTTTGCTAAAGGCATCGGTGTCGTTCAAACTAAGTGCTCAGTGGATAGTTGAACAGTGTCTGAAAAATTTGACCCGTCCGACAATTTTGGTAACTTTCCGAAACGGAAAATCTGACAAATCCGCCCTGTTTATGCAGTGATTAGCCAGCTATGCAGGGTCGACTAACGAGTGCAACACCCTGAATGAGTTGAAGGACAAGCTATAAAAAAGTGTGGCGCATTAGGGGTGTAAGAAAAAATATTGAATATTGTGATATTATGTTTTGTGATACTGTATTGATTCTCAAAAACGCTATAGATTTTTAAATAATAGTTTACATGCAAAGATTAACTGCAAAGAGATGTGCCCTTTCAGTATATGTTCCCTCTTAAAGTAGTGCTACGATGTTGGATTGAAGGTGAGTAGGACAACTACTTTGTTGCAAGCATACCCCGGCCTTAAGGGTTACATACCATTAGATCTAGGGCTTCTTCTACATTGCAGACTTCCAGTGCACAAGACAACACATAGAAATTTACATTTTAGTGTTTAAAAAAAAAAGGGAATTTCACATTTTACCTCATAGTTTAAGTGCTCACAGTCAAGGTCTTGAATCAACAAGATTTGTCATCCTAAAGGTGGTTCTGGGAAAAATGTCTGCTGTGTTCAAGGGCTAAAATAGATCAACCTGAGCATCATTGTTGTCTCATTTGTGCTGTTTTGCTCAACGCTACATGTAAATTGACCAAAGGTAACTTATGTATAATAATGTAATACTGTATAATCAGGACTTGTGTACTTCAAATTCAGTATTTCAGGGTTGACTCTTTACCTTATGTAATCTCAGATAAACGTGAGCTGAAGACAGTTTGTCCACATGAAACCTAAAAAACAACAAGACATAATTAACTCATAATATTAATATTAATTGTTTTTACAGATTATTTATTAGAAGATATTAAATAACATCTGTTAAGCACTTGCTAAAATAACACAAGACTCACCAGATGTCTTCAGGCCATCCATACTTTATTAGATCCTCATCTGCAAAAACAATATTAGTAAGAGTTGGTGTGGCACATTACAAATAGTAGCAGCACAAGACAAAAGTTATACAAAGAGCACTGAGTGTGTGGAAAAGGTTGTGTTGTGATCTAATAATGAACTTACTTTCATATTTGTCTTTGCCCATGTAGATTGTGTAGGGAGGATTCACCTCTGAGAGAGAAACAACAAATAGTTACTGTATATACTGTATAGTTACTGGTTGAAACAGCTACAAAAGATGGCACTAAGCACATAAAAAGACACATCCAGAGTCACATTAAATGAGAAATAAAGCTTTATAAAGTGTTGGCTAACCAGGCTGCTAGCTAACGTTGCTGCTAGCTCTGTTGTAGTTTTTACTCACCAGCACTTGTGAAGTAAAACACCATTTTACAGGAATTAAAACTCTCTAACAAGATATGGATGTTTAGTGTATGTAGTTTGAAAGCTACCACAGCTAATTGTGAACGCAAAGAGATATATAAACAGCTGTGTGGAGACTGCTGCTGCTGTCACTTTTCGCATGTACAAATTGACCCGGGAAGTTGTTCAGTTAGCAGGAAGTACAGGACAGGAAACAGGAAGTACCCACATTTGTTTTTTCCAAAATAAAAGCTTGACTTATCCATACATTTTTTTAACTGTCTCTATCTAGAAAGAAATTTGAAAAAAAAACAAAAACACAAGACATACAAATAGCAGACAAATCAACAACAAATCACATACATATTTATGCCAATCACGAATTAAATATTTTATCCTGCACCCCCTGCTATTTTATAACTGTGTTTAATATTTCTTTCTGCAAATATGTTGTCTGTTGTTGCTGTTTTTGATAGCTGTCTGTTAATTTGCTGAACACCCATGATTTTTTGCAATTGTGGTTATTGTGTATATCAATATATATATATATATATATATATATATATATATATATATCAACATATGTCAATATATATCAATATATATATGGTTTTGTTCATTATTATCTATATACACACATATATATATATATATATATGGTTTTGTTCATTATTATCTATATACACACACATATATATATATATATATGGTTTTGGTCATTATTATCTATATACATATATATATATATATATATATGGTTTTGTTCATTATTATCTATATACACACACACATATATATATATATATGGTTTTGGTCATTATTATCTATATACATATATATATATATATATATATATATGTGTGTGTTTTTGGTCATTATTGTCTGTCTTTTTTCTCTAAACCACTATGAAAAAAAATAAATATATATATATATATGGTTTTGGTCATTATTATCTATATATATATATATATATATATATGTGTTTTTGGTCATTATTGTCTGTCTTTTTTCTCTAAACCACTATGAAAAAAAAATATATATATGTTTTTGGTCATTATTATCTGTCCCTCCGCGCTTTTACTGTGGTAGCTCGATTAAGACAATAATAGTGTTTCCGTTTCCGGTCCGGTTTTTTTTTTTTTAGAGATTAGCGCGCGCTGTTCAAAACACGGAGAAGAACCGCGGCAGAAGAAGAAGCAACAACTCAAACTTTATACCCACATTTATATAGTTATATACTCCACAGAAACGTGTCCGGTAAGAGATATGTATTATAACAGTTAACGTGTTTACTGGTTGTGTTTGGTACGTGGCTGGTTTCTCTCCTAAATGACGTAATTACGGAAAAAGTAACTGACATGTTGAGAACAAACAGCCGTTAAATAACCGTTAAATAACCGTTAAACAACTGCTCGATGTTAAGATGTGTTTATTAGCTTCAAAAACAAACACAAACATGGAAACAAACCGGTAACATGTGCTCCATATCGACACGTTAGCTAGTTTGTATTGAGACAGTCACCTTACGTATAAGCTAGCTAATCATCCCGCCAATTATCCATTCATCTCGTTAAATAAGCGCTTCTCTTAGCTAACATGTAATGCTAGGCTAACGTTCATGACGACATTAATCCACGTTCGTGCACAAACAAGATGATGTCATTTTTTGATGTGACATTAAATTGAGAACGCAGATCAATTATCCAATTCTAGCTACCAATAACCCCGGTGTACTAGTTTACCGGCTTCATGCACTTTAGCATTAAGAAGGTCACACCAAACTACTGTTGAAAATCAATTTAACGTCAAACATAAAAACACCATATTATACAACATCATAATTATTTTCTTGTACACCCAGTATTAGAGTAAGTGAGTTGTGACACTACAAATATGTTAGAGGGAAATGCTTCCTCCTGTTTTCTGAGGTTTTTTTAGATGCAAAATGCTTAAAGTTGTGATATTTTATATGTTAATCTAGAAAACCTGCTAATGTTAATCTGTGTGTGTGTAGGTGAAGTTTGTGAAAATGATGCCCACTACTACCAGGAAGAGGAAGCTCTCCTCTCTGGACTCTGACAGGTGAGTTGTGAACACACTGACTGGATTTAAGCATTTTTTAAAAGGTTGACTGGCTACTCTGAAAATGTACTGTACTTGTGGCACATGTGGTACATTAAGATGTATCAAATGGGGCTAGGTATCAATTACTGAAAGCTGGTTTGAATAAGTCACATTTTTAATTTAATTTACTTTGATTAGACAGTCCCTGATTTAAGTAAAAAAACGTTTGCCAAATTCAGACTTTTGTCCAATGCTAGGCAAGCGTTTCTACAGCAGTACAATATCATATTGACACTAGTATGGAAGAATCTCAGCCCCAGTAACGGTAAACAGTTATTGATATACTGTGTATCCTCATGTGTTCCATACATTTCTGTCAAACATTTTAACAGTTTATTTTCCTTATTTATTCATATCTGAAATCTGCCATTTTCCTTAATTCATATTTTCATTAAAGTATTCTGGGTTTGACATTTCTAGTTGCATTTTGTTTAATATTTGTATCGCCATCTATGGATATATGCTGTATTTTTGTTGGTTTTACAATTTTACTACATGGGTATTTGTTAAAATCTGAAGAGAGGTTTTCATCTGGGGAAACTTGGTGAAAGCTGTGTTGGATCTGTAGCATTTGCTGTTTCTCATCTCTCACTGTGACCCGATCTATTGTTACCTTAACTCCAGTAACCCGGCCAAGAACAGGGTGAGGGAGGAGGTGTCCCCCGTGAAGAGGAGCAGCCCCAGGAAGCCGCCACAGTCTCCGATCAGGAAGAAGCTTGTCGGGCTGCTGAACAAGGAGAACTCTTCCTCGCCACAGAAGTCCCCACGTAGAGCAGCAGGTAGGGTGGACTAGTGAAAGCCATCGTTGGTAATTTTGGATCAGCCGATGTGGTTTATACAGTTTTTCTCAATTGTTTACAGTATATTTCTGAGAGCATACCCCATATTCTCAGAACTCTACACACAAATCCAAAAACACACACAAAAGGCAAAACATTGCTTTCAAAACAATGCTATG
The DNA here is from genome assembly GCF_043250625.1 of Sebastes fasciatus. Classification (NCBI taxonomy): domain Eukaryota; kingdom Metazoa; phylum Chordata; class Actinopteri; order Perciformes; family Sebastidae; genus Sebastes; species Sebastes fasciatus. The sequence continues at coordinate 21,808,441 of NC_133812.1, read as the reverse complement.
TAACGTTACATACACACCATCATATGAATAGACATTTTTAATAACTAGTTGAACACCGATTTGCTTTTGACGACCTGAAAAAATGGCCAACATGCAGTGCTCAGCGCCTTGTCACGCTGCTTTTACCATAGCGAAAATGTGGTGGACACGGCCCCTTTGGCTCCTTCTTCCTCCTCCTCCTTCCCGTCCTCTCTCACTCCTCTTGCTAAGCTTCTTTCTCCTATGTCTCATCCATTGCTCCCAAAACAGAAGAGCTCACCTGTGGCCCTTTTTATTGCTAAAGCTCTGATTGCTAACGTAGCAACTATGCAACATGTGTTTGTCTATGTGAGGAGTGAGAGCGGATAGTAGGGACGTTAAGTTAAGCATTTTGAATGGCAGGGTGTTCCATGTGAACTTAATCGATTTTATCCTTGAAGATTGAGCCAAATGTAGAGTTGTGTTTTGAAAAAAGTGTGGTTTAGAACTTCAGTCTAAATGTAAAGCAGGAAATGTGCTTGTATTTTAGCAGAATTGGTTCACAGAGTTGGTATATGAGTTACAGGTTGTGGTCACTGTGTCTCAAGTTCTAGTCTTGGTGTGTAAACAATTGAAAAAAACTTAAAGTCTAAACAAATGCATTGCATTAGTAGAGTTAGGACATGCTGCAAAATGACTCCATCCTCCCCTTTTCCACATTTGTTTCTCACACATATATATCATCTTTCTAGGCTCTCCAGCCAAATCACCTCGTAAATCTCCGTTCAAACCTTCCATGGTTACAAGCTCCTTCTATGGCCAGAATAAGCCCATCTATCTCACTCCACTAGAGAGGAAGGCGATAAAGGAGTCCCGGCCTTCTCCTCCTCCTCCTCCTCCTTCCCCTCCTTCCCAGGAGAAAAAGAAGAATAAGAGGAATGTTAAAGGAGGAAGGAAGCAGAGAAAGGTGGCTGCAGGATCTAGTAATGTGGGGAAGACGGGTACCAAAAGCAGTGCGACATCTCCAAAGATGATCAAGCTGTCCAAATTTAACAGCAGGTTTGTTTCCATATAAGTCACACTCCAGTCATTGCTGTTTTGTTGGTGCTTCTGCAGCTTTCTGACCTCATGTTCTAGTATCATCATTAGCGTAGTTTTAGTTAAAATTTATCTTTAATCTGTATTTGCAATCATGCATCATTTATTTCAACAGTGTCGCTGCTAAACCGGCGTCTACTACAACCGCTGCTCCCTCTAGCAGCGCTAAGCCAGCAGAGCCCAAGAAGGCGATCACCATCACTTTCAGCAGCATGAAGCCCAAACCGAAGATCTTTGTAGGTGCAGCTTTCTTCAGTACAGGGAAGAGACCTACATCCATGTACAAGAAATCTGCACCAAAATCCTCGACCAGGTCAGCTTCAGTCCCTAAAAGCAAAGCTGTCCCGCTGCAGACGAGTGAGAAATTAAAGCCACCTGCTCAGGTGATGAACCAGCAGCAGAAACATCCTGAAGAGGTAAGTAGAGCCACTGTGTTGGTTTAGACCAGGGTTATAATAGTTATGAATTTTCAATTGGTTTTTATTTTATTTTGGTTTTGACTTTTCAGTTTTGTACTGGTTGTTGCCTGCAGAGTGCTGTCAAGACTGAAGAGAGCCAGCCGAGCACAAAGCAGAGAGTAAAGTTTGATCCGTCAGACTGGATGGACCCTGTTAACGAACAGCCTGAAACTCCACAGCCATTCAGGTGCTTTACTTCATAAACGTTTGGCTGTCTGTGAATAATTCCCCCCCCCCAAAGTAAGAAGAAATTGTTCCAACCTTTGGACCGACACATTTCTGAATGTTTTAACAAGACAAAACCTATTGAATTTGGCATGTTTACATGTTGGGGTGTCCTGTGTACAGATTTGCAACTATATTGGGGAAATGCATTGTTCCAGGTCATCAATAACCTTCATCTTCTTCCTGCAGCTCTCCTAAAATGTTGTCGGAGAAATATGGGATTACCAAACAGCTGAATATTGTGTTGGCAAGGACCCCAACAGCAAGTCCTGCATCCACAGCTGCATGCCTCAGTACTCAGGTACAGCAGACATATACCCACATTTCATAGATAGGATTTTTTTCTGATTCTTCATGTTTAAAATCTTGATTATCCAACTTAGCTTTACTTTAGCTGCAGGTCTTAATCATCACTAGACATTTGTAGCTGAATAAAAATGATGTTGACCTCAACCATACATTTATTTTTATTTTTCTTCTTCCAGGATGGTGTCTCTGAGTTTGACCTGAGTGATATAAGTCCCACCAGTGCTGCTGCCAGCCCACTCAAAGGTACATAGACACAGTTTTTACCAGTTCAACATCTGTAGCTGATTTCACTCCACTGAGATACTGATCAGCACACATCAAATCATAGACACTTCAGCAGCTTTATCCAGTCCACTCACCTTGTTTTGAGGTTTCAGATGTTTAAAATATCTCCTGTTCCATGAAAGCTTTATTTTAAATATCTCTTTTTATTTTCTCCACAGAATCTGCAGCGGTGTATCCCATCTTTGGCTCTGCCTCCAAGAGGTGAGACAGTCTGTTTAGTCATCAACAGTTAACATGGCACAATGAGAAGATTTCTTGTGTGACCCAAAACAGGAAGTTGTATTTCCAGCTTATAAAGAGGTAAAGCTTTGAGGTTCTGGCAAAAGAAGATGGAAGCATTTCTTCCAACATGTTAACTCTCTTCAGTAAAGACAAAAACAGCAGGGAGATGGGAAGCAAGATCAATGACACGTTTTACAAAACAGAATATAATGAGTAGCCGCTGGTGTCATCTTTTGTTTATTTGATTACTTCTGTCGCTCTTTAGTACCATGTTGTGTTTTGCATTAACCCACTGTTCTGTTATTTTGCTGTCCTGTAGGTTAAAGAGTGCCTCTCGGCGGCAACCAGTGTCCTGCAGCACCTCCTCTGGCCCGATAACGTCACTGCAGACTACTCCTGCAGCCAAAGAGCGACCTGTTCGCAGGAGGAAAGAGAAACAGGACGACGACCAGCTCATCATTGTACGTTAATGTTTATATTCTCAGGCTATAGACTAGATTTTGGTACATACTTGAGCCCAGAATACATATTTGAAGGCAGGTGCAGATACTATGTATTGAAGCTGGTTAATTTTATGTATGATTTAATGCCAACTACAATATAAATTTATATGCAAAAAGTAGGTTGGAAGGAGGGAAATTAGAAATGAAGTGGGTTTTTTTCTTTCGGTTTACATGCGTCAATTTCCCTTCCATTTGTCTTCCTGTGTGTGTTGACTGCATCTTTCTCTGTATTTTCTCAATCAGGACGCAGGTCAGAAGCAGTTTGGAGCGATGACCTGCAGCTCGTGTGGGATGGTGTACAGCGCAGAGAACCCAGAGGACAATTTCCAACACACCCAGTTCCACCAGCGCTTCATCGACTCCATCAAATTTGTGGTAAAACTTCCTTCCTTCCTTCCTTCAATCTCCCTGAACTGAACTCTCTAAGGAGACACCTTTATGGAAAGCTGTTTTAACATTAATAGCTGGACTGGATACGTGTCTTTATCTGTCTATTTATCTATGTTACTTTTCTCCTCCTATCCCATGCTTTAGAAAAATATTCAGAAAATACGAAAGACAATATCAAAACGATATTCAATTAAGGCTCCAGTCTCCATACCTGTCAAATCTAGACCAGGAACATGAACTTTTTAAAATAATATTCGTCGTAGATCATGATATAAATGACAAAATAAAATTCAGTTCACAATATTGACAGTCTTTCGTCTTCAATTACACCTCTGTTTCAATATGTAGTAGTAATATACCACTTCTTAACTGTACTATTTACTCCATTTTTTTTCATTTCTGCCACTGAAATGAATAAATAACTTATTTATATTTGAAGTACTATTTTGCAGAGATCTTCTGCCAAGGCTGCTGGCATGAGTTTGTTTCATGGGGAGGTGAGTTTGTAACTGCAGCTTCTCTCTGTTGTGTTTCCAGGGCTGGAAGAAGGAGCGGGTGGTGGCCGAGTTCTGGGATGGAAAAATCCTCCTAGTCATGCCAGATGATCCCAAATACGCCATTAAAAAGGTGTTGGTTTGCACTTCAGATGGTTTCTCACAGTTCGTGTGTGTGCTGTAAAGTATGTCTCCACTTCAGTCTGTTAAAATTATAGTTCCGCTAGCAGGAAATTTGAAGTCAAACATACTCCAAAGTGTGTCATATTTGATGAAGTGAGTGTGTGAGAAATGAGAGAAAGTGTACAAACTAGTTTTTCCATGTTGGTGTTCATGCCTCATTCCTCACCGTGTGTGTGTGTGTGTTTTCAGGCTGACGACGTGCGGTGTGTAGCGGACAGCGAGTTGGGTTTCCAGCAGGTGACTCTGAGCAGACCCACACAGGCCAAGACCTACCTCTTCATCAACAGGGAGCGCATGGTGGTGGGCTGCCTCGTCGCTGAATCCATACGCCAGGTAGGGCTGAAGATGTGTGTGTTTGTTGGGTTAGTGTGTGGTAGATTCAGTCCCATTCTATCTCTTCTGGTATTTGTCCATGAGGACCTTCATACAGCAGTTCCCAACCGTTCTGGCACATGGCTGCTTAAAACTAGTGACTAGTTCAACCAAAAAAGTTATCAAGTAATAGACATATTATTATAGTATATTTGAGGGAGTATTTGTGTAGTTCTCAACCTCTTTCCCTAAGGGACCCTTTTCTTTCATTGAGTAGACTGATGACCCCTGTCTAAGTGACATATTTTATAGATATTTCATATTCTATTCAATGCATAACGATAGCAGGACATAATAACTGATAACTGGTAACCCTTAATTAACCTTTGTATCCTATTTATACTCTGAACTAAAACAGCCATCATTTGCCTCCATGAATTGTCATCTTAAGTCACATCATGGGCTTATAGGTGTTGTGACTTTTCTATGTAAACATTTGACAGTAAATTGTGCTCGTTCAGTGCCTTGTGTTGATGACGATCCACTTTTTGTCCCTGCAGGCTTACAGAGTCCTCGAGCAGCCGGACCAACCCAAAGACATGACGAAGGACGACTTCATGGAGCGACACCGAGCCTGGTGCTGCTCCACCGTCCCAGAACAAGCTCTGTGTGGGATCAGTCGCATCTGGGTCTTCAGTCTGGCCAGACGTCAGGGCATTGCCACACGCATGCTGGACACCGTCAGGTACAAAGTCTTCTTACTTTTGTTGACCAAATTGGCACATATTTTCATTTTAGCGAAGAAATGACCACAAAAAACACATTCAAATAGCATTTGAACTCAACTTGACAGCATTTATATCCTACATTTAAAGAAATTGCTCTTAAAGGCTTTCAGTAATTACATCTCTCTTGTTGTTTTTTAGGAGCACCTTCGTGTACGGCAGCCATCTGACCAAGGAAGAAATCGCCTTCTCTGACCCGACGCCTGACGGCAAACTGTTCGCTACTAAGTACTCCAACACACCAACATTCATGGTTTACAACTTCATTGCATGAAGTAAATACGTGGATTAAAGATGCATGGTTTCAACTGACGCATTTGAAGTATTACATATTAACAGATCTTAAGGCAATTGTTTAATTGTCTTTTCATATGCAAAGCAATAACTGTTCAGGTTTTTTATAAGGGTGCTCCGATCAGGATTTTTTGGGACTAATCACGACCGCTAGAAGCAATATAGATCGATCGCGGAGTCACCGCTATTTCTCTGCGCCGGTCAACAAGCAATTCTGCGTCTGCCTGCCTGCTAGTATCTCTCGCACAACTGAATAACTGTTGCGGCAGATTGCAAGTCAGGCTGTTCAGACAGTATGCGTCGCAGAGCAAGAATCGTGTACGTATGTCCTGCTGTTAAAGAGCAGGCAAATGAGTATTAAAAATGTTTCAATTCAGAATCGATGAGTCATCTGATCGGCTCTAATGATCCGTCTTTAAAGAGACCACCATCTAAATCAAACTATTTAGAACGAAAATCAGCTAATAACGATCGGAGTACCCTTAATTTTTCATCTTGACGAGGCTTTAGTTTGTGTTGGTGTGTCAAAGCCTGTATAATTTCAATACGTTCCGTGTTCAGGATTAAAGGTACAGTGTGTAGGATTTAGTGGCATCTAGTGGTGTATTTTCAGATTACAACCAGTTACCCCTCCGCTCACTCCTCCCTTTCCAAGACGGCGGTAACTTGAGCTGGCGAGTGCAAAACTGTGGTAACGTCGTTCGCCTCGCTAAGAGGCCATCCTTACCATAATAGCACTAGACGGCGGCTGGCAGTACCACGGTTTTGCACTCTGCGGCTTACATTATCACAGTTTCACAAGCGCGGCGGAGAACTACAGTGGCCTTCAGGTAACATGAAAGGCTCTCTCTAGATCCAGTGTTTGGTTTGTCCGTTCTGGGCTACTGTAGAAACATGGCGGACTCCATGAAGAGGACCTTCTCCCTATGTAGATATAAACGTCTCATTCTAAGCTAACAAAGACACAATGATTCTTAGTTTCAGGTGATTATACAATAAACAAAATAGTTATGAATATTATATTCCATTTCTGCTAAAAGATCCCCGGAAGTCCTACACACTGGCCCTTTTTTAAGTTGTTTTTAAAGATTCATGATTCACCTGTTGTCACTCAGTATTTATACTCTATAATTTACTGTTGAATGTATATTAGCAGCGTTTTCTATTCAGATGTTTATATTCTGCTAAATAAGGAGCTTGAAACTGCAGCGACGGAAAATATTTCCTATTTTTGCATGAAAGAAAACTAGAAACCTCCTTTTGGTTCAAATGTTTGCTACAAGTTCGAGGTTTTCGGTACGTTTTTGGAAGGAAATATGTTGATAGAGCTGTTGTAAGTTGGATGCCATTGTTGTTTAGGGGCATTCTACTTTGTAAATACATTTAATAAACATTGCCTTTTGTTTTATGATCCTAAACGTGTTTCTTGAAAATATTTTTGCACTGACTGTACACTAACAGTTCACTTAAAATAGATGTATATAATTATATTGTTACTTCAAGAGGAGGGCCTATCATCTGTGTAACGGCAAATAGAAATCAGTCGTTCAAAATTTTGGTAGCTACGCGGAAAATATATTTCTTACAATAGTTGCATAAACTATTAGATTTTTTTTTTATAATTTAGAACTTGTGTTTCCAGTCACATTTTTTATGCATTTGGAAGCATTGCAATAGAAAAGCTGTATGGAAAAGGCAAAATTTGATCCTCAATTGCGGGAAACAAATGTTTTTGCTTGAGGTGGTTTTTTTAACGCTGCAACAGAAATGCTCCCAATCCCGTATTTGGCACCTTTAATTACTAAAAACAAAGAAAGCAGATATTATTGCATCTCAGCTCATACAATGCAGATTCCTGTTAACCAGAGCTGCAGTACAATCTACCACAATTATGCCATAGACACTGATACATCAGCAGAATATATGCAATGTAATGTAAAAGGTAAATTAACACAGGACAGCGCTAGAGTTGTATCAAGAAATATCAAAGTTTATAGAGGTGCAGAAGCAAACATACACGAGAAACTTAGAAAGTAAGAAAGTAAAAACACTTACACTAAAAGTTGACGTACATTGAAGAAAAAAAGAATACTGTACAACGAAGACAACATACAAATAAATGACAGACTAATTGCTATTTAAAGTGTCAACAGATAAAGATGGACAGTATAGAAATTACAGTGAGCTACAAAAGCTTATCGTAATTTGTCAAAGGCAACCGATACTTTGACCAGTGACGTATTTCTACGTCTAAATTGGATCCTCAACATTTACATGTCCTGGAGCTTCTAAATGAATACAAAAAAAACCAAGCAAACTAGTGAATATATGGTCAGAACCTCAATCCCCTATCAGTTTATCTCTAATATAAATCCCCTTCAGCCAGTCATTAACAATTAGCCTATTCTAAGATCAGAATTCTGAATTATTTGTAGAAATCAGTCGATAACAATCACCTCACTAGGCATTAAATCCAGCGGGGCATTGCTCTCTAAAGCCTGGACGATCTGGGCGGCTGAGGGTCTCTTCCTCGGGTCCTCCTCTGTGCAGAGACAGAATAGCTCCACCGTCCTCCGGTACGAGCTGCCCAGAGCCTTGACATCCAGCACCGGCCTCGTCCCCAACCTCTCATAGTAGGCGTCCTCGTCAAAACTCTCCTCCATAGAGTTCTCTGAAATACAAACGCACCATTTTAACACACACGCTCTGTTTGAATGTAGCAGCTTGTAATGTCAGGAAATCGACAATAGGACATTTTTGAACGGCACGGCTCTAATGCCTCGTTTATACTCCTAAACGGACGCATGCACGGACAGCTGCGGGCGCTTAGTAGTTCTGTTTATAATGTTCGCTTTTTTGCAAAGTACTATACTATGACTTATTTTTTCATCACACCATACTATGAATTTTCTTCGACATATTATACTATGACTTTTTAAAATGTTTTCGACATATGAAACTTGACTTTTTTTGACATACTATACTATGATTTATTTTTTCCACATACTATACTAGAACTTTTTTTAATTTTTTCGACATACTTTTAACTTTCTTTATTTTTCGACACGCTATACTATGACTTTTTTTGACACATTATACTATGACCTTTTTTTTTTCCGACATACTATACTAGGACTTTTTTTCGGAAAACTATACTGACTTTTTTTTCTCGACATGCTATACTAGGACTTTTTTAAAAACTCTTTTCGACAAAGTATACTATGACTTTTTAAAACTTTTTTTTTACACATTATACTATGACTTTTTTCGACACATACTATGACTTTTAAAAAAAGTTTTCAACACATTATACTGACTTTTTTGACACCGCCACAGAACTATAACTGAGCTTTAGCCTAAGTAGAACGCAAATCAGCCGGATGTGTGGAGAAAGTACGAAATTCAGGGGGGGCTTACCTTCATCCTCTTCCTCATCGTTGTCATCATCCTCCAGCATCTCCAGATGAGGCATTGCCAGCGTAATCATCTCCCACAGAGTCAGACCGTAGGCGAAGATATCAGCCTTGTCAGTGATTTCTCCGTCCTCCTCCAGAGCTTCCTTTGGTTTCCACGGCTCCGTGCCGATGTACTCCGCCTTTGGGTCTGACACTGAGGACAGAGAGAAGAAAAACATTAACTAGAAGGGCACTCGGAGAGCACAGACCTCCACCAAGGTTGTTTCCATACGTGAAAAATAATGTGTGATTTCGGAGCCACTCCAAAATCGAATGGGATCTTCCTTCCAATTAATCCCGCAAACAAAAAGAAACCAACAAACCAAACTGAAAACGTAACCTCCTTGGCGGAGACAATGAAACCCAAATTGGGCTGGATAAAAATGTAATTACAAAACAAAACATTCAATTTGTTTGTGTTTCCATAATAGACAAAATAGTGTCAAACACAAAACTAAATACAAAGCGCATGTAGTTCTGGCTTTTTTTGTTTTACAATTGCAACGACAAAGCAAAGATCCAGAAGTTTGCAATTAGTTTAAAATAAATAAAGGACACCCCCACTGGCTGACATGTATGTACAAGAAGAATCAAAGCACGAGAGACTAAAGACTTTTTGTTTCTGTCCGGGCACAGGAACAAAGCTAATCAGCTGCTATAAACAGTTGTTTCAAACCAAATCTTTTCTGCCAATTCTGTGCTTTACTCCATGATTATTCCCACTTGTAATGTTTACACACACACAAACACAACTCACGGTCAAGTGAGTGTGTGTGTGTGTGTGTGTGTGTGTGTGTGCACATTACATCCTTGTCTGATGACACAATTATTTTAGAATTGATAAAATTAGAGTTTTAAAGTTAAACTTAACTCAGAACATTTACTCGAGTACTGTATTAAGTAAAGAACAAGTACTTCTACCTGTACTTAAGATTTTATCAGTCAACCTATGCTGTGTTCACACCACAAGCGTCACAGCAACAAATCATTTTCAATGGAAGCCGCTGACATGAAGCTATAAACTGACGGCGTGACGCCGTACAAATAAAGTTGAGCTGGTCTCAACTTTTTTCAGCGCTCCAGTTTGTAGATTCATGTCACCGGCTTCCATTGAAAATGACTTGTAGCCCGTTACCGTGTCGCTCGTAGTGTGAACACAGCTGGTTTTGCGATATGACTGTATGACCTACTGTAAATAAAAATGTAGATAGTCAAAAAATCAAGTGCTATATTTTCCCTGTTGTCTAAAGCAATGAACAACTATTTTCAGCTATTTTCAATTTCAAAGTTTTTTGAGGAGCTAGAAATAAATTGTTGTTTATAAGATGTCCCTGAACTTGTGTACAAACAGTGATCATTGTGGGAGCTCCCACTATCCCTCTCACCACCCCTCACACAGAAAGTACAGTGCTGTATTTTCACATCAAAGCTACTCAGTTTATTTTTATCCTGACTGACATGAACACAGTTACTAATTACCTCTCATGTTCTCGTCCAGCTGCAGAGACACACCGACGTCGCAGATCTTAACGGTCTCAAAGTCGCCCTTGATGACAACGTTGCATGACTTCATGTCGCCGTGCAACAGCTTCTTCTCATTGTGGAGATACTGTGGAGAGAAACAAAGACTTAACAATGTCCTTCTGTGTTTATTTGGTTTTGTTAAACAATCCTCATTTCTAAAATTAAATTAGAAAGATGGCTGATGAGGAGACGAGACAAATATGATTTGGGAAAGAATGAACGACTGATGTCAGTGGGCTTGTCTACGGTGTCCCATGGATATTTTATTAAATCATATTATTCTTTATTATTAGTATAAATAAAATAATTAATAATAATAATATTGTTAGGAGTAAAGAAACCAGTAAATATTCACATTTAAGAAGCTGGAATGAGGTAATTTTCTTTATTTTCTATACACAAATACTGAAACCAATTAATCAATTATCAAAATAGTTTCCGAAAATGTAATAGTTGACAACTAATTGAGTAATCGCTGCAGCTCTAGAAGAATACTACAGGATGATTAACAAGCAGGAGGAGGTATAAACTATAAAAAAAGAGCAGCTGATGTGTGCAGTAATCTCTCATATGAAGACAAACATCATGAGTATAGAGGGACACAGGTGTGAAGTTAATCCAGATATGATGCATGTTAACACCAAGAGTGTCTGTGATTTACCTGAAGGCCACGAGCAACATGCAGCGCTACTTTTTCTATGTTGGCAGCGGGGAACGCTTTCAGGCCGTCCTCTCTCCTCTTCTCGATCAGGTCATTGAGGGACTGCTCTCCTCCGTACTCCATCGCCAGACACTTTGATCCATCTTTGGCCGTGGTGAAGGCACGAAACCCTTTAATGTTGGGATGATAAGGACACAGAATTAACAAAATGAGCTATTAATGCCATACTTGTAACATCAGTCGGCACTAGAGAGGTGTACTTGGTGGGAAATTAAAATGAGCTGACTAACAAGCCATTGAAAAGCCTAGTTTTAGCATTTGCTTCCACATTTGTCCACTCAACCTGAATCTTAAGCAAGTTTACCTTTATGTTGTCACTTTACCTTCCTACTTTTACTATCTGTGTACATCTCTGTATATACACATTTATTACTTCTCATTACATATAAACATTCACTACACTACATGTTTACATTACAGTTCATTCACTACACAATTACTGTACACAGGTCTACCACAAATATATACAACTTTACTTTATATGTACAGTATGTACATTTTATCCCTATATTCTAAGTTCTGCACTGTTTCTTCTTTTTGTACATATTTAAAAGGTACAATGTGTAGGATTTGGTGACATCTAGCAGTGTGGTTGCAGATTGCAACCAACTGAGTACTCTTCCGCTCACTCCTCCCTTTCCAAGACTGCGGTAAAGCGAGCAGCCGGGTGTAAAACCGTGGTAATGCCGTTCGCCTCGCTCAGAGGTCATCATCACCATAATAACACTACTTTAAGAGCAACGGAAGTCAGACAGCGACTGGCAGTACAACGTTTTTGTACTCTGCGGCTCACGTTATCGCAGTTTCACAAGCGTGTCAGAACTACGGTGGCCTTCAGGTAACATAAAAACATGAAAGGCTCCCTCTAGAGCCAGTGGTTGGTTTGTCCGTTCTGGGCTACTGTAGAAACATAGTGGACTCTGAAGAAGACGCACTCCCTATGTAGATATGAAGAGCTCATTCTAAGGTAACGAAAATACAACGATTCTTATTTTCAGGTGATTATACACTAATGAAAACACAGTTATGAATATTATATTCCATTTCTGCCAATAGATCCCCCGAAATGTTACACACTGTTCCTTTAATGAGTGTTGTTGGAGGGAGTCTGAGATCCAAGTCGCTGTTCCTTTGGAGTGAATACTGTGAGGCCTTTATCAACGTTACGATCAAAAATGATTCTGCCGTTTGTATCTGAAGTGTAAAATGTCCCTTAAAATATTCCTGTGGTTTACAATGATGCCAGAGACACAAAGAAGCATTAAATCATTCATCTATGTATTATTTTCTGAAGAACGTCTGTTACACTGGCCACTGTAAAGTGCTACACCACAGTGTATGTACCGTGAGCCTGCGGTCGTGTCTTACCGACAATGTTTGGATGATTGATTCCCTTCAGGACCTCCGCCTCCTCGTTCAGGCGCTTCTGGTAAACCGCCGTCTGTCCGGATGCACACCTGCTGTTGATCTTCTTCACAGCCCAGGGAGACGCATTCAACTTTCCCATTCTAGGAGAAGAAAGAAGAGAGATGAGGAGATATACATTATTATAAACAATGTATTTTTATAATCAGATAATACTACAAACCTGTTCATGAGGTAAACGTTGACTCCAGTCCCACAGCCCAACTTCTTCATGAAAGGTGAGGCCGGGATGGTGATTGGGGTCCCTCCGCTGCTTCCAACGCTCTTCACTCGGATGCTTTTAGGGGTCTTGAATGCGCCCTCGTCGCTGCATGAGGTGGGGGAGGCCATTCTGTCCAAGGAAAACAAATACTACAATAGTTAACAGGGGAAACACACATTCGGATACAGTTAATAACCCAAACACATAACATTTAATCTTAATATCAACACTAGTGACTTAAGGGGAGACCTTTTGTTTTTCATGTACTAGTACATTTTGAGACTTTAACTATTAGTTAAAATTGTTTATCCTAGTATTCACCAATATATAGTGGATTTTACAATACATATCTTTAAAGGCCTTTTTTCTCAGACTCTGAGCCAGAAATCTCCACTTCAGTAGCACTAACATCCAAACTTTCCAATTTTATTCCCATCTATATTCTGAAGGTGTTTTACAGAGGGGTTTGTTTATATATCATTCCTGATTTATATAATATTTTATTCATAAAAACATGGATTTTCTTTAAAGCTGTTGACAGTATTTTCTAAAGAGACATCCAAAACTCCCTCTGTAAAAAGCTTTGACTCTGTCAACAAAATAGAACAATAATTTTGAACCTGGCTTTATCCAATGTTCAGATTTCTGTTCTGGAAATGTAAGATAAGATAAGATAAAACTTTATTAATCCCGAAGGAAATTCTTGTGCCAGAGATTGCTCAGAAAAACAACAAAATTACAACAAGTTCAAGTGTATAAAAAGAAAAGTACTATTTCTAGCAGCAGTGACTAAAAGAATAACAATTAAATAAGATACATTTAGTAAAATGAGTAAATAAGATAGGTAAAATAAAAAAACTGAAAAAGAAATGTATGCACATTAGCACATTATTTGATAAGATAATACCTCATTTGCAAATTCAAACAAAATTTCTTAGGGTGTTGTCTGTGTTTTATTTATCTTATTTATTATTATTTGTTTTCCCCTTTAACTACTTATGTTCTTTGTATTTGTTTGCCCTTAGTTCCTAGTATTGTCTGTTTTTGTTGATATATATATCAGAAATGAGGCGTTATACACACCACAGAGAAGTCTGTATCACTGACATGCACATGCTTCCCAATAAACATATTTGAAACAAACATACAAATTTCAGAAAACTTTGTAATACAAAACTGAATCAATAAAATGGGGAAGTTTCATGGTGGGTGTCAATTGTTATCCCCTGGGATGTCTCCCCTTTAAGGTCCTAAAAGTTAATATTTATAGGAGTTTTAGGACGTTTTGATGCATGTGATGTAAGCCGAATTAAAATCTGAACTGTCTAATGTTTTACTAACTATGTATAAAGTTATTTCAGTCTAAGAATACGTAAAACAACAATAAAAAGCATTATTTTGAATGGAGTCTGGCACAGTAGTCTTCATTAATGGCGTTAACTTCGATACTAAATAAAGTGACACGTTACTGATGTTGTAATGAAGACAGCCGGATTTAAGTTGTTTTCATAGTGTTTTGAGTCAGATAAGTCCATAGTTTAGTTAATAAATGTAACGTTACCTGCGTTTTCTTTCACTGTTTCACAAACTGAACTGAACTGAACTGATGAAGTTTAGATTAAAACGCGCCGAACATTCAAAATGACACTTCCGGCTTCAACCCGGCTGCACGACGGAGGCCGCGGAGGGACAAACTGAACGGATGGCGATTGAGGCTGGAAAATGAAAACAGCAGAGTTAAAACTAATTTCTTTATTTGATAAGACTTTAGGGCAGGGGTCAACAACCTTTACTATCAAAGGAGACATTTTAGGCAAAAAATAAAAAATCTGTCTGGAGCCACAAAACATTTGAGCATTGTGATGAAGGTAACACAGTTTATAGTCTAAGTATATAGTATATAAGTCTAATGCAATGAGAGCCAAAGAGCAAATGTACTACAGAGTATTAGGGCCACATTGAGGGAAAAATAATCTGAGATTTACAGAATAAAGTCATAATATTATGAGAATAATGTCGTATTTTAACGAGAAAAAGAGTCATAATTTACGAAAATTAAAGTCATAATTTAACGAGAAAAAAAGTTGTAATATTACGAGAATAAAGTCGTAACTTAACGAGAAAAAAGTCGTAATTTGCGAGAATAAAGTAATAATTTAACAAAAAAAGTTGTAATTTATGAGAATAAAGTCATAACTTTACGAGAAAAAGTCGTAATATTACGAAAATAAAGTCATGACTTTACGAGAAAAAAAGTCGTAATATTACGAGAATAAAGTCATAACTTTACGAGAAACAAAGTCGTAATATTACGAGAATAAAATCAGAATTTAACAAGAAAAAAGTCGTAAAATTACGAGAATAAAGTCATAACTTTACAAGAAAAAAAGTCATAATCTTACGAAAATAAGGTAATAATTTAACAAAAAAAGTTGTAATTTATGAGAATAAAGTCATGACTTTACGAGAAAAATAACATGTAAAATTACTACTTTATAATATTACGATTATTATTCTCGTAATCCTATGACTTTATTCTCGAAATCTCAGATATATTTTTTTTCCTCAATCTGGCCCTAATACTCTGTCGTACCATAGACCTACAACAATGATCAATAAAAATGAAAATGTAAACAAAAAACAGTTATTGATTTCCATTTTTATAAATCCAGCCACTGGAGAGGAGCTAAAGAGCCTCATGTGGCTCAAGAGCTGCAGGTTGCTGACCCCTGCTTTAGGGAGTATAAATGTTATTAACTGTGATTATAAAGATGGCTCAGCGTTACTCTAAATATATTTCAACATGATTTTAAAATTGGTTTCACTTGTAATATAGCTTTTCACCAACAGAGGGCAGTGATGTTATAAAATAGATAGATAGATAGATAGATAGATAGATAGATAGATAGATAGATAGATAGATAGATAGATTAATACTAACTCTGAATTTATACAATAATGATGATGATGCCAGCACAAGAGATTGCAAGGATTTTCTAGCTTTTGAGAATTTAGTAGCCTACTTTATATGTTTAAAGGTCCATTTTCATGCTCATTTTCAGGTTCATGCTTTATTTTGTGTTTTCTACTAGAACATGTTTACATGCTGTAATGTTAAAAAAAAAACTTTATTTTCCTCATGCTGTCTGCCTGAGCGTACCTGTATTTAGCCTCTGTCTGAAACGCTCCGTTTTAGTGCATTTCAATGGAATTGCAACAGAATTGCATTGCTAGGAAACAGTTTGGGTCCATGTTCACTTCCTGTCAGTTGATAACATTCACATACACACTTCAACAGGAAATAAACTGGGACACATTTAGAATGTTTACGTTTAAAAACGTGTAATGGGTCTAAATATTGTATATTTGTGACATCATAAATGGGCAGAAATCCTGACAGCTTGTTTCAAATGCAGAGTTTCTGAATACGGGCTGTGTGTATTTCTCTGTGGAATGAGCGTTTTGGTACTTTCAAAGTATTCATATAGCACTTAAACCTGCTTTGTCTTAAAAAAAGACATGAAAATCTCACTTTTTACAAAATGTGATCTTTAATCTTCATCACAGCATGTGTCTGTCCTCTCCTTAATATCGGGGCATTGTACGAAAGAATTTCACTCATTCCGATGATGAAGTTGACCTCCGACCTCGACTCTCATGGTCCCATTATTGTTTCATCTCCTTCATATAGTGCAGATGTTCCCTGCCGGCTCCTCTCATTGTGTGGAGGGATAACCGTTTCATTATGAGGAAGAGGAGCAGGAATGTGGTCCGATGACAACTGGACATGGATGGAAAGCCATCCCTCCTTCCCCTAAAGGCAAATGAGCTTATGTTTGAAATGGGCTCATGCTGCCACATGTTGTGGTGTATTTTATAGAATAAGGACGGGTTACTCTCTAGTCAGAGCACAAAGAAACACCCAGAAAGAAAGAGAGGATGATGCTTAATGTCACCATCAAATTAAGAACAGTCACATACCTTAATGTAATGATTAAAATACAAAAATGAGAGGAGTATTGTGTGTCAATTTCTCTCTGTTATGTCATTCATGCAGCTTGAAGGAGGTTAATATTCAATTTACTTTTATCATGAGATACAACCAGATGTTTGCTCACATATGGGACAGAACGTATATTTATAATGACGATGTAAACAACAACAAAGCACGTAAAAATATATATTTTCAATTGTTTTGAACCACAAAAAAAGATATTTAACAGATAGGAATCCAGGACGTTCATGCACCACATGGCAAAACATATTTGGATATCTGAATATTACACCTCCGTTTTACTATCACAATGTGAAAATATTCTTTTTTAGCATGTTTTACTCACAATTTTGGGAACTTCTCTGTATGTACATGTCTGCTGTATGCTTTCACGTTGTTACATAACACGCTTACATTGCATATACAACATGTCTTCCTCTCAGCTCTCAGTAACTCCTGTGATTTATCTCTAATAGTCAGGATTACTACAGATTTAGGAGAGCAAAAAATAACATTTTTTCAAGAAATTGAGAAAACAATCTCACCACAAGGGGATGATTGAAAGCCTAAGAACAGCTAAATGGACCCTGTGGTGAGATTGTTTTCTCAACTGCTGCTTTCAAGGTCTAGAAATGAACTTTGAACCTCAGTTTTTAAAACAGACATGTTTGGTGGAAAGGTTTTCAATTAACGAACCAATCTATTTAAAAAAAAATAATCTGATGTATGAAATGACAGCTCTGAAACTGCACATGTACAGTGAAAGAAAGAAGACATGATTGAATTAGCAGTTAAGGAATATAAAGTCCAGTTTTATTCCTTAAATGCAGATGCAAATCAAGCTGACACAGCCAGAATATTAGCTCACATATGGGACATATATGTATTTATAATGACCATGTAACAACACACATATATAAGGCTGCACCCTCTTAGTCGATTAGTCGATTAATCGGTCGTTTTGGTCTTAGTCGACTAAAATTTCTTTCTAAAAATCCATCCATCCATCCGGCCAACAATCTACTGCAGCCTACATGTGTGTAAAATTGGTTCCACTTGCAGAACTGCAGTATATATTTCACTGTATCTAATAAAAACTAATATAAAGTCTTACCTTCCTGGAGGATAAGTGAAACCACGTTGACCCGAGTCAAACCGGCTTCACAGTCTTTGTTCTGACTGTCGGCCATGTGTATCGGACATCAGGTGATTTTTCATCCAATCATTTCTACATCCGCTTCACATGTGGAAACCATCATACTTGTAATTACTGTTCAGAGCTGTCAATCACGGCACATGCGTGGCGTTACATGCCCACGTGCTTCAGGCCGCTCTTGTGATCATGTGTGTAACTGAAACACAAGTTTAGCTTCCTCCTTCTCTCTTCACCTGCTTGACGTCTTAAAAGTGCCTGTTTCCAATCCACCGCTCAATGTTATCAAGAATAACAAACTTCACCTGTTTAAACAAATCTACATTTTATTACTTCAGCAGTGCATATACAGCATTTTAGTGGTACAAATCAACAGAACATAAAGTAAAAAGTGAAGCACTGTGTTGAGTATGTTCTTGACATAATCATGTTTGATTTAGGCATTTATTTTTGTACGTATCTTGTTAACTCCGTAGCCCTTATATGTGTTATGACCAGCACAATGTAATAAAAAACAGACCATTATACCAACGTATAGCACAGTAAGGTCTTTGTACAACAAAGTATACATTTAAAAAAAATGACACATTTAAGTGATTAAGTGCACTTTGTAATGTGTTCTCACTTTCATAAGCGATGGCATTAGGCTGCATTACATTTTCAAAGTCAAATATTCAAGTTATTTGACCCCGTGAGGCAGAAGCATTGATGTGAGGTCAGCGGAGCCTCTAACCAATCAGGAAATCACATCACAAGCGTTTTATCCTTCTGATATCTGAGAGGCTGCAACTTCGCCGGGAAGGAACATCAGTAAAAAATACATTTAGTTGTGAGAAGAGGATCAACTGGAGGAGACACTGGGATTGCACATTTCTTTATGGTTGAACTGTGCACATATGGTTTTGGTATGTGATTGGGCTGCACATGTTGCCGTCTCCAGAATCCATATTTACCAGCATATTGTTAGAGTTAGAAGCGTATTTTAAGGGGAAATACCCCAGGTGAATAGGGTAACAATTTGAACAAATAGATATCACCATGAAACTTCCCCAGTTGATTACTTACAATAAGGCACTTATTTTTTTTGTATTACAGGTTTTCTGAAATTTAATGTTGAAATGTACAAGAGAGGCAATCTCTTATTAAATTTGTGCTAATTTGCACACATCAGAAATCTGAACATTGGATAAAGCCAGGTTTACAATTCTTGTTTCATTTTGTTGACATATTAGAGTCAAAGGTTTTTGAATATATTTGGATGGAGTAAAAGAAAAGCAGCAGTTTGCAGCAGGAAACACAAATGTACTTTCTTGGGATTTTGAACATTACAAAGATATGTATATGTACTGTATATTAAAGAGGAAAACCAACCAACCAAACTATCAAACCAACTACAATCAGTAAAAAAAACAGGACAAAGCTACTGTGTTTTTACTTTTCAGAGCACAAAGGATAACCTACAGTACTGTTAATCCTACAGGATTATTCCATACCTGTGAAATGAACGATCTACTGTACCTTCCTCCAAAAGCAGCACCTGGAGGTGACAGTGAGCAGCCATATTGTTCTGAATATTCATCTAATTTTATTTAACTTTAGGTAAATGAACCGCAGGAGGTTTTTTGTTGATGTTTTTAATAATCCGCTTAATAAAAACATATTCAAAATGTATCATGATTTCTATATCCAGTCCCATTGGAGCTCTTGACATTGAAAGTAGAACACACAAGTGTGTATCACTTACATTTCAATCGGTGTAATTGAAATTTGGGAGCTAAAAATTGAGTCATAAGTGAGAAAAATGGTACAAAAAAACAAAACAAAAACAAAACTGATTTACTGTAGCTGCTTGGTCTGCCAATCTCCAACCAATAATCTCCTAACATACCTGTAAATAAAAGGCCTAACTGATTTTTAGTGCTCCCATAATATCTTGCTATCTATGCTGTAAATACTAGACTCGGCTCACTGAGGTATAACTGTGACTCTACCTCTAAGACATTTTTATGGAAGTCCAATCTGCTGGCAAATACCTATCATCTGATAATGAGGAGACCAACTATGCTATTTTACTATAAAACATCACATTCAGAGGACTGAACACATTGGTCTGTACTTCTTCCACTTTGCACCTCGTAAATTTCAATCTGTATAATAGTTAGTTTGAAATTTAGGGGCTAAAATTTGAGTCATGGGCAAAAAAGGCTTTTGAAAGTGGAAACGACACCAATCTCCAACCAATAATCTCCTAATGTATCTGTAAATAAAAGTCCTAACTGACTTTTAGTGCTCAAACTAGACAAAATATCTTATTGATAAGCTGCTGTTGTTCGCCTCGCTGATCAGTCAAGATCATGAATGTCAAGGTCATGGATGAGAGAAGCCACTGACATGAATAATTATTAACAATATCTTGCCAATAAAGTTTGACCGTTAGCAAACTTGTCCTGCAAATACTTGACTCTGCTCACTGAGGTATAACTAGAACAGCTCTGCCTCTAAGAAATGTTATGGAAGTCTAATCTACTGGCAAATACCTATAGTATAAGATAATGAGGACGTAGATGAGATGAGATAACGTTGATCTTTACTTCTCACACTTGACACCGCTTAAGTTAAAAAGGAAATGGCACCAAATTTGATAAATTGTCTCTCTTCAGTAGCAAAAAAGAAAAGAAACAAAAGCTGGGAGCACTGCCATGTCTTCATAGCGACACTGATAGCTCCTGCTGCTATCAAAATAGTCTAACATTTATGAATATTAAAGGCCTGCTGGGATCAATACTGTGGAGTAAAACATACTCAATCTTGCGTAAATACAAAACTATTTTCTGAGGAAGTGCTCCAAGGGAATTTCAATCATATTTTGTTTGTTTCTCTGTTTAAAAAGAGGAGATGACAAATAAGCGATTGAGTGAAAATATACTGAAGCAGCTCTGGGTGTTATCTTTGGCTTAGAGCTTTAAAGTAAAAACTCCTCAACGGCCAAAGTGCTGAATGTGACGCCTCTACAAGATGAATGAGGGTCATCAGGACGAGACATAAAGAGCTGGCTGCCACTCAGTCGTACTGTCAGCACAGAAAAACAGAGCTCATATTGTAAAAGTGTGTGTGTGTGTGTGTGTGTGTTTGAGAGTATAACACTCAATCATGCACACATTAGTTGGGAAGTATTCAACTCTATAACCTTGTAAATTTCTAATTTGTTCCATTCACTCCTTTTAAGCAAAACCACCTCATGGACGACAGAAAAAGACAAACTACTGGACATAAAAGTGTAATCGTACCATATATCAAGCTGCTAATACTATAAATTAACTGTATATTGACTGTTTAATGTTGGATTGTTTGATGGGGCCTTTGATGATTTGTGTCATAAACTTTGTACTTTGGCAGAACCAAGTTGCTGAGAGATCTGTCATCTGTATTTTAATGTATGTTTTATACATTTCAATGACTCGACTGCCCAGAAATCCTTTGAGCTGGTGTCATATGTGGTTCTGTCACTGTCAGCTGCTGTATTTCACATGTCATTGTTATGTTTTATTGCTTCCTGTGCGGGGAGAAGAATTCCTCCTGCCTGATATCCGAGAGGAATTTGGGCAATGGAATTTGCTGCATTTCAGCTTTAAAGTGGCACTTTTGGATTCATGCAGATTCAGTTATACATTAAAGTCTGACCTGGTCTCTAGGGCTGCGGCGATTATTTTCATGGTTGATTGATCTGTTGATTATTTTCTTGATTAATCGATTAGTTGTTTGGTCTATAAAATGTAAGAAAATGGTGAAAAATGTCAATCAGTTTTTCCCAAAGACCAAGACGACAGCCTCAAATGTCTTGTTTTGTCCACGACTCAAAGATATTCAATTTACTGTCATAGAGGAGTAAAGAAACCAGAAAATATTCACATATAACAAGCTGGTATCAGAAAATTTTGACTTTTTTTCCTTAAAAAATGACTGAAACCGATTAATCGATATTAAAATAGTTGTTGATTAATTTAATTGTTGACAACTAATCGATTAATTGTTGCAGCTCTACCTCTATTGGTCTCTATTATAGGATACTAAGACATACACTAAGTATATGGATGTGTTTTCCACAGGGAGTTTTCATAATTGATTCATTTGCCAATTATTTTCTCGATTAATAGATTAATTTGGTCCATAAAATAGCAGAAAATATCCATTGTGCAAATATCATACTTTGTCCAACAAACAGTCCAAAAGTGATATTCAATAATATAGAACAGAGAAAAGCAGCTGAAGCCAGAGAATGTTTGAATGCTGGTACCTGATCCGATTGGATCAATCTGCTAATTGATTAATTGAGTAATCGTTTCAGCTCTAATGTGTATAATAATAATAATGCTGCTTTTATAAAACAGTTTCCAAACCCTGTGAACAAAATTAAAACTGTTCAGCATGAAGGATGAGCTAATGAAAAAGAAACAGATAACCAACTAGCTTCCTGGTGAGCCAAAGAGTTGTCAATGTCTGATAACGTTTGCATTGCATTCAATTGTGCTTGTTATCTGGCAAAAGGTTAAAAAAGAAGGTATGTGGTGATACAGATGTAGAAAATGATCACAGCTTTCTGTGCGAGAAGTGACTTCATGACAAGACTTCATACAAATTATACCTGATTTTTGTTGAGTACAAGCTATTGAGTGAGTTCTCAGATCAATTTTTGAAACCCACAATTCCCTTTTGAGTTGCCATAGCGTCTTCTGAGACTATTGAGTCTGTTTTCTCACCTCATTTTCCCTTTCCCAAGACTCCCTTTCCCCTCTTTAATTTATCTTCTTCTGCGGTTTAAAACCGAAACCCTCAACAAACACCAAGGCACTTGAACATGAGGTAGAAAAAATAATTTCTGGCTGAAATCGCCCTGAAAAGTCAAATTCACATCCAACATTTTTTTCCTCCCTCACATGGACATCACGTGTGCAGATTAATTTCCATACACATAAAGTGGGCCATACAATTCTTGATTTGTTTGAGCTAGGAGAGCTTACACAGACAGATTTCACTACAGAATATAGGAGCAGAGGGAACTCAACTACAGCTCTTTTAGGTTTGTGAGTTTGCCAAATTTTAAAAGGTGCACTAAAAAAGTTTCCCCTCTTCAAATATAAAACATGACTGAATAAAGAGACGCGTTCCTGTTGGGACACCTGGGAGGTACCAGCCTTTTTGGATTCAAGAGCAGCCGTAAAGTTTAAACCCCTCTGAGAGAGGCATAAAACTCGGAAGAGAAAGCTTGTCTGTTATGGTTGGTTTCGTGTGAGTGTGTGCATACACATATTAATGTTGAATCAACCCAACTTTTGGCAGTAAACGATGACAGTCGTAAATTGTACAGGGCTTTCGTCCATCTGTTTATACTCATCTGCTCTTTCTTCTTCATTATCGCGTCATCTGTCAACTGCAGTGACTGATGACTCTTTCTTTGTTAGTTGCATTATTTTTTCCATTTTCATTAAAAACATAAAGCACAGAGTAAACACTGATTTGGTGATTTGCAGGTCAGAAAGACGTCTGAATGTTGGGATTAAAACAGCGCTAAAAAGCTGCAATAATAAACCTCCTAAAGTTGGAGTCGTGTTTCTGTCCACCTGATGGATGTAAGTCTCCTTTTAGCTCTGTTTTTGGTCTCCACCATCTACTCAGAAAAATATCTGGCTCTTCAGCTGCTAAATAATTCCCCAGATTGTCGCTAACTTTTTGTGTCTGTCTTTTGTTGCTGGGCAGGTAACATAGAGTGGATTTATCAGAGTATTTTTGACAGAAAAGAGTGAGATTTTCGGGCAAAACAATGAACTTTGTACAGATTTACTGTAGGTAATAATTCTCTGTTTATAAAATGTAAAAAATATTGATTAGAGGAGAGTTTCAAAAACTGCAGCTTAGGCCAGCAGGTTAGACTGTTATCAGGTCATTAAATGGTTGTTATCAGTCGTAAGCCTCATAGATATGGGTCAGACTAGTAGTTTTTATCATCTATTCACATGGGCAATCACCAAAAGAAAGAATAAAAGAAGACACAGCGACTTCTAACGACCGTAGTAATTATGACAGGTGCAGAAGCTGAGGTCAGACGCTGTAGTATGGACGGCGTGAAAGTCCATACGGGGTGGATGTCGGGGGATGGATGGGACACAAAACACAGTACTTGGGTTCGCATCCCGTGTAAAACCGACGTGTAATTGTCTTTGTGTTCACAACCTTCAGTTTCAGTTTTCAAACGTAGTTATTTTAAGCCAAAACAATCTTTTTTTCCTAAACTTAAAGAAGTTGTAGTTGTGTTGCCTAAACCTAAACAAGCTGTTTGGTTTGTGTTCAAAATATAATGTCAGAAATGTTGCTTTTAAGTTTTGCTTTCACTTTTACAATGTAGTAGGTGTAGCAGGCCCAAGCTGACCCACATCTATGAGGCTCATAACGACTGATAACGTACATTTAATGAGCTGATAATCGTCGAATCGGGTGCTTCGGCAGTAATGTACAGAAAAACGTAGAAAGACAGCTAGCTAGCAAACATGGATGTAAACAATGCATGATTAAAAATATTTCAAAAAAGTCTTTGCACAGGTTTTTAGGAGGCAGTTAATGTACTCAACTCATTTGTTAGATTTCAATGATACACACAATGTGTTTTGGTGAGTAACATTGAATGTTTACATAAAACTCCACACAGAACCTTTAAAAGTAGTTGAAAAAATTAAATTTCAGCCCAAATTTAGTCCAGTTTTCGACCTGCTAATCAACAAATGAGTGCTTACTACTGTAGGTAATGCTATATGATGTATAATAAGGCAACACTGTGTATGTTTAGCATCACTCAAAAGCCATTCCTGCATAATACTGTGAAGAGCAGCTGCCTGTAAATGAATAATCAGTTTCTTTATGTGCCGTTTCAGCTCCTCAGAAACTTGAGAGACGAACGAAGACTCTGGGATTATGAAGTTGTTGGATTAGTTTCTAATCCACACTGGAGGTCAAAACAGCAAACCTGCCCCCAGACGAGCCTCTGAGGACAGACGGACCCTCTGAAAGCTGACCTTGGGCCTTCATTGAAGACAGGTGAGCTCTGTAATTCAGTCCTGATGAAGAGTCCTGTCGTGCGATCATCCCAAACTCATATGGTTGCTCAAAGTTTGAAAATGTGTGCATTTTCTTAGCTCCCATGATTCAGTCTTGTAGCTAAAACGATCATTAATCACAAACTTCTAACAAAAAAAGCTGCAGATTTAGTTCATGCACAACATGGCGGTTTGTCACTTTTTTTTTTTGCAGGTAAAAAACAACATACTGCTACTGTGACACCCCAGACGATGTGGCAGGACGTTATGCACCTTGTAGCTTCTTAAATGTTGAAGGCACCGTTTGAGGAGAAGCTCGGCCGCTGCAGCAGTACCAGGATCATGAAGGTTTTAGACGATGCACGTCACACCAGCATCCTCCACGTGGCCGCAGTTGGTTTTTCCCCAGCCAGAAAACTTACACTGGTGGATGGTGTCTTCGGTCCCTGCGCACGCTACGTCGTCCATCCAGATCAGACCAGTACCTGCACAGGAAGGAAGAAAGAATTTATAGATTGTAGTGTACAAAATGGACAATTTATTTAATGTTTAAATGTAGGACCAACTTCTGAACTGTGTAGACTCTGCTATGATTTGCACAAAGTCTCATTAAAGACAGAGAGTGCAGGTGGATGTTGGGGTGGTGGTGATATATTATATTATTACACGGCTTTGTTGAATACTCGATTCTGGTCAATCACTGCGTTCTACGGTCTGTTATTTCTTTATAGCACACCGTTGCTATGTTTAACAGACCGTTGCTATGTATAACAGACCGTTGCTATGTATAACAGACCGTTGCTATGGGCGCAGTTCTGATGTTGGACTCTGGCAGACCGTTTTTATGTCAAATTATTGATTTCTTAAGTAAGTAGCGGTGTAATAAGCATGGTAATGTACAGATAGCCGGTCATTGTTGTGAAATAAACCCCTTCAGGGCGATGCAAGGCCCTTTTGGGTAGTTCTGTTGTTAGTTGTTAGTTCTGGTAGTTCTACAGAGAGTCCGGTATATCACGTGTGAACACAGCAGTGCAGCTCAAGATGACGGTCTGAACTGGTTTGGAGGCTTCGCTCCATTACGTTGAGCCAATTGTCTTGTTTTTGTTTTCTTTTTTCTTTCCTCACATCTGTTTTCCTTTGTTTTTCCTGTCTGTTTTTTTTTTATAGTTCCTGTTTTGTTCAAACTCTGCCTTTTGTAAAGACAAAACCCAATAAATATTTATTAAAGAAACCTCCACAAATCCCAAGGGTGTAGATTTGCTTTCTGATGTGGGGGACACACGATATGTGATGTCATGTGATGTCACAAAAATATGTGAAACGACCATGACCTTTTTTTAACAGCGTATTATGTGCCGGCACCACGGCAACAATGCCAATGAAAAGTTAATGAGGATCCTTTGTTGTGAATTCCCAGGTTACAAACGACTAATAGAGAAAATAATCGTGAGTTGCAGACCTAGATTCAATAAGGTAAGACAGGTTGTATGTAGCCTGAGAGGCAAAATCCCAAATCCAAAAAAAGGATTTTGAGAAGTGTAATTTACACCCCTTGACAAATTCCCTTTTCCAAGACACTCAAAGAGAAGAACCCCATCTACGCTGCAGTACATGGATAAAAATATGGAAAACAACAACTGGAAAAAAAGTCACTTCCTAAGTTCTCTTCGTCATTATAAAGATCAAAAATCACATCTGGACTTCGACACCAGCGGTCCAAGTTCAGTGTATCCTCTGATGGCTCATTCATGCATCACTTTCCCGCTCCTTCAAAATGATGCAACTGCAGCCAAAGAGAGGGAACATGTTGGCTGCCGGAGCTGCTTGTTAATCACCAGCTGACGTTATGTGAGCACCACACACAACAGTGTTTTGGTCATAAACTGTTATAAAAACTCAACATAAACACTCCCTGAAACCCAGTCAATGATTCTGACATTTCATTTCTTGTTGTGGCATGTAGAGAGCTGATTTTTCTCCCACATTGTTACCATAGAAACATTGTATTTATGTGAGAAGAAGATTATGTGGAGGACACATCTGCATCTATATGCAGCTCAACGTGTCCTCATGCAACAGTTCGTATGATATCTTTGAACAGTTATTCCTCAGTTTTCGTGCATTTTCCCACGAATGTTAGGTTTAGGAAAAGGGTTAAAAGAACTACGAAAGTGGCCTTACATAAGTACGGAAGTTATGTGACAAATCAACATGTTCTCACTCCCAACTCGTCAAACTCTGACGTACCACATGCGTTGGTCTCCGATGAGCCTCAGCATCGGAGACCAACGCATGTGGTACCCCGTCTTACGTTACTTTGGACGGACCAGGGACGGCGTGTCAATATACGATCGTTACATGCATAGTGTCCTTTCAAAATAAATTTCCGTTTTCCCAGGAAGTTAGGTTTAGGCAACCAACCACTTAGTTAGGGTTAGGAAACGGTCATGGTTGACGTTAACTTCACTGACTAGCGACTTTCGTGACTCAGGGGACTGATCATACCGACGTGTCATGTGACAAAATAAGTCAACGTTACTTTTACTTTTAGTTGATGAGTTGAGGCCGGGTTGAATGAATCTACATTTGGGTTAAGATAACTACTGAAGTGGTGTAACTTTAGTATGGAACTTAAGTGACAAATAAATCAACGTTGACTCCTGGTTTCACACAGGTTTCAAACATCTGTCTCCTGGACAAAACTCTGGTGTTTTTTTTCACCCAACCATCCACCCCGATCTCCTCCCTACGCAGCGTTTATCACTCTTTATACTTCCTGATTTATGATTAAGTGGATTACATACAAATTGATTTTGTGGGATATGTACAAATTATAGTGCATTACTTTCCGTAGGTATAGCTACAAACAGTGTAGTTCGGTGAACTTTGTGTAATAATTTCTCAGGCAGACAAATGATTCTTCAGTTGTTGTGCTGCTTTTCCCCCAAACATTTAACGGTTACAAGAAGGTTAAAAGTTTTAAAGGCAAGTGTTTGGATGCGGAGACATAAATCAGAAACAGTCACCATTATTATTGGTATGTGTATATGAGTCTTCTGATTGAGACATCAAGTACTCCTCCCAGGATTGTTGATCAGATTATATTACATCCGGTAATAAAATACACAGTTCCAGCTGGTAATCAGAGCTTTTGGCTGAATTGTTTCGCTATAAAACTTTTGTTCCTGTTTGTAAAACCGGGAATCACTGGAGGGTTTCAGGAAAGTCCCTTCAGTTTTGCAATAGTTTTTAGAGCCTCGGAGGAGATGGCGCTCAGCTGTGCGGGAATAAGTAACATTTGGTTGTACTCACGCACTGATGATGCAGTTTAAGGACACATGACTTAATGCGCTGTAGGTGAGAAGAGAGCCTGACTCATCAGTAAAGCCCTGAAAACAACATCTGGAGTCGCGTAATCTCCGTTGTTCTGCTCTAAATCATAACTGTTTATCACTCAGGTGAACAGACAAATAAGATAAAGAAGAGAAACAAACAATACAACAAACCTCATGTTGGTAAAGTCACGAACGAGGAATATAAAAAGCACACGCAAAATAAAACAGAAGTTTAATCAAAAGCACGATAGTTCAGCATCGGGCCAGCGGTCTCATGAGGCCAAACTTAAATAGATTGAACCTCTTAATCTTCCACTTCTTTTATTTCCTCTTCTATAACTGGCAACAAGTTCAAGGCGCTGTCAACATCAGGACAACTGAAGAGAGAAGTATCGCCTCATGAGGACCATCTGATGAATGTCAGATTCTATTGTCCTTCATTTGTGTCTGACTTTTATTAACTAACCACGAAAAACAAGACACAGACCGAGAGGTTAGTCAAAACAGACGACAAAGGAAACCCAAACTAAGTGTTGCGGCTTTCTCATGTTAACTGTCCAGGTTCCTGCTGTGTAGCACAGATGATAGATTCATGATTTAAAAATGTATTTCATAGTTTATATCTTTAAACAATAGAAACTGTACATTCAAGACACTTTAAGTTCACATGTAGAAAGTGAACAAACCAAAGCATATTTCATAATATAATATTAAAGTATTTTGAATGCCACTTTTTAATAGTTTTCTTTAATGTGGAACTAACCTCGATAGCACAAGTAAATCGTGTGTTTTGCTGGCTTTCTTGTGTTTGCCTATGCTTACGTATGTGTTTATTCCTACAGTACAGGTCTCATGAAAAAGGAGATCCGGATCTCAAGATACTGGAACAATAAATGTCTTTGTCTTATTTATTCTTGCAAGAATGGTTGTTCAGCAAAACACACAGAGCATATACAGTCTGCCAGTCTGTTCAGAGAGCAACACCCGCAAATAACGGTGAGGCATCTATTTATCCAAACAAAGCAGGATGAGGGGACTTAGCTTACAGAAGTGAGTCGTACGTTTTTAAGAACATTTAGGCGTACAGAAATTAGTCTAAACCCGTCTCAAAGACAGGTGTGGAAACAAAAATACGCATATATAATAAAGAGGCGAAGTGTACTTTCTGGGTCAGCTCACCACATTTCCATTACAGGAGAATAAGGTCACAATGACACACAAGCCAGTATATTTTCCATTACACTAACTTTGTCCAAAGGTCAAGAACATGAAAATAAGAGATTTGATTGAAAATTCAACATAAACTATCAACACACTAGCACAGAAAATCTCTTCCAGGTGTTCATTGTTCATTACGTGGCTTTTATGCCTGGTTTCACTGCAAATTCCCTTTGTTAAATGACCCTGTTAAATTCAAACAGTAAGCACCATTTCTTTGATGGAAAACAAACACAGCATATGACTACAATAACATGCCCCTTAACTTAATTGATTGTTTGAAAAGCCTCCAAGATAATCAATCAAAAACTAGAAATACCGCCTTGCGGTTGTATGCTTCTCCAGACCAGTCAAGCTGCAGTTTACATCCATGTCTGTCTAAAATGTCGTCACCTCATCGTTTTATCCTGTTAAAATTTTTTTATAAATTATCATAATTAGCGTATGAATTCTTGAGTTACGGACAAAAATGTGTTTTGTTAAGTCACAGTGACCTTTGACCACCAAAATCGAATCAGTTTGTACGGACAACTCCAAAAATGAATGCCTTTGTCCATAGCTGTCGCCAGCTCAGCGGTCAGGATGGCGTTATCAGCTGTAACCTCCGTATGAGAGCAGTGAAGAGTGGCGGCCGTGAGCTAACCAACAGGGCACGCTCACATGCAAGAGCATGAATTAAAAGCCAGGCCCGGCGATGTCAACAAAGCACAGAGAAGCTCTGATTACAACACACACAGAGGAAGAGTGACTTCATTCTCTGCTCAGGTAGACATTACTCTACTCTATATCTTTACATAGACAAAAGTTGTTTGCTGCTATATTAATGCTCTGGATGTTGTATAGAGCACCTTTAAGTTGTGTTGTTCCATTAAAGCTTTGATCAGCAGAAGAAAGCTGCTTGTTTTATAGAAACTATAGTCCTAGTTTCAGCTCTGGTGTCACACTGGGCTGAGATTTGTGTTTTTGTGTTCGAAGGATTTACTGTATGAAATATGTTCCCTAAAAATGCTGACATGGGTTTGTATGTTTCCAGTCCAGCCAGTTTCAACTTGGCCTGTTTTTGTGTTTTTAACCACATTAGAGTTCAACTGGAGTTAGAAAAAGTATGATGTTTTGAAAACTTTAAATCATCATTGGACACATAAACTATCCGCTGAAATCCTGGACAAATAAAATGTAGGTTGCCTCGGGTCAATTTTATTTACATATAGCCCAAAATCTCAAATCAAAAGTGTGCTTCAAAGGGTTTACAATCCATACAACACGTGGTACTCTGTATCCTTAGACCCTCAATCCGAATAAAAGTGAGGTACTTTAATCATGCATAAACGTCTTGGACAAGGAGATGTAAATTATTTGCACAAACAATGTATGTTTCTGTAACATCTGATCATAATGTTGCATTTAAAGGCTCATATCTGCATAAATACAACATAAATCAGCATCTCAGTCAAACCATATGCTTCCAACATTCCTGCTTTGCTTCAAAACATAACAAAAACTGGCTGCAGATTTGACATCTTCAAAGCAGCATGAAACACCAGGCGCACGTGTCTCCATGCAGGCGTGCACAGGATGGAAATGAGGTATGCACCGGGGAATACATGAGCCCCAGCTGTTTAGCTGCTGTGCCTTCTCAGGGTTTGCTTTAACGGACACGGACCTTTAAACTGTTTACTCTGGATCTCAACACACTTTTACTGCTCTGCTGTCTTCAGGCCGGGGGGTCGCACCGCTCGCACTAAACTTATGACACTTCTCACAAATAAGTGTTGGATCACCAGAAACACTGTGTGGGATTTTTAAGGGAACACCCAGGGATGATTTAGAAAAGAGTCACTCAGTTTATGAGGGATTTGAAGGATTAAAATACTGTTTGAAAAAGTGTGCTGACAAAAAAAACAACCCTAGAAAATCAGTCAGTCCTGGATTTTGTTAAAGAGAACTTTTTCTCTGTAAACTGACTCTCCTTGAGGGCTGATGTCTGTGTCTCCTCACTGATTATTAACTCTGTTCTTCTGTTTCTAGTCATGGGAAACAGAAATCATTGTTCACTTATGAAGAAAGAGGTACAATTCTTCATACATGTTTACAGTCTATCTAGAATTTTGTCATCTTTATTGTCTATATACTGTAATTTGACTATGTTGGTTTATTCTGTACACATGACATCTCCCTGATCTGTCTGTCCAGGGACAGGGATCCCTCCTTTGTTGCTCTTTCCTGATGTTTCTTCCAGTTTTTCCTTGTTTTGGGAGTTTTTCTTTATCCGAATCGAGGGTCTAATGACTGAGGGTCTTGTATGGTGTACAGATTTTAAAGCCCCTTGAGGCAAATTTGTAATAAAATTAGTAGGACCAAGGAGACATTTGACAAACAAGAGAAGAAGAAGAAACAACATCAACTCGATCAAGTCCTAATTGTATGGTTAAAGGTGCTCTATATGAGTTCGGGAGCATACCTATTGCTGCCGCATGGCTCTCAACATGGCGACAGCTGAGCCGATTGCTTGCAGCTTACGGTGCTAACAGTGAAAACAACGGCAACAGGGTGGGTGCTACGTTTCCGCTACAGCACCGCCGGTCGGGACGGCGTTATCAGCTCTAACCGCTGTATGAGAGCAGTGCAGAGCGCGCTCAAATGCACAAACAGGCACTAAAAACATGCGCGGCCGGCTCAGACATGTCAAAAAAGCACAGAGAAGCTCAGATTACAACACACACAGAGGGAGAGCGACTTCATTCTCTGCTCAGGTAGACATGACTTACTCCTCTATATCTTTACATAGACAATAGTTGTTTGCTGCTATATTAATGCTCTGGATATTATATAGAGCACCTTTAATGTATCCAACAGGTAGAAGGCAAATCTGTGTCTGTGAAATGCCCTGAAAGCCTTAAAAGATGTTCTGAATATAAAAATTTAAAGGTGGTTGACTCATCTGAAAAGATGTATTTGAATTCCAGATTGTTTTAAAGTGAATCCAGCCGTGATTTGTCGTCACTGCTGTTATCTGGAGGTTGTCCCCTGGAACAAAGAAATGTTTCCCCCCCAATTTTCCAGACTTATTAGTAACAACTCTGCCTGGACAGAGACTCTGAATGATGTAAGGCTGCCTTCGTGACTGAAATGAAATAAAGAGAGAAAGAGAGAGAGAGGTGAAAGTGACCTCTGAGACTCTTTCTTGACGACATCTGGCTCGCATGTCTTGCCCCATAAAACCTTAATATTAATCCCTGCAGCATTTCAGGGCACTGTTACTGCAGGTAAAACCACTCTACTGCACAAAAAACAGCAGAGTTAGTAAAAATCAGAACTACTTCACCATGGATATGTTCTGTGGGCAAACAAAACTTAACTGATTTCCTGTCTTGATTGAGATGTTCGTATTCCACAAAACGACCACTGACGCAGAAAGAATGAGCTTAAAGGGAGAGTGACTCTATAATCAAAATATCATCTATTCATCTTTGCCTTACTGTAGTTAACTAGGGCCCGAGCACAGACCAGGCGGTAGGTGAAGGCCCTATTGTAACTGAAGGAAATATTATTATTGTCTCAAAAGAATTGTATTTTCGGGTGCTCGAAAGGTTGTGAAACTTTTGCACACTTAGAAAAAATGTACGTGTGATATGGGTCTTATGCATTGGTGTGGCAAAATGGCTCGCTCGTAGCCCCCTCGTGCGTTTCACCTAGATCTTTGAAATTTGGTAGGTATATGTAACATGGGGAGATGTACAAAAAAGTCTCTTGAAGGTATACCGTAAACCCAACAGGAAGTCGGCCATTTCGAATGTTAGGGTGTTTTTTTTTTTTTTACATTTCTGTACTTTAAGGAACTCCTCCTACATAATTAATCAGATCTACTTCAAATTTGGTCAGTACAATCTAAAGACCTAAGAAAAGTTATCCATCGTTTGTGTTTTCATGCAAGATTGCTGCGGTGGCACGACAGCGAAAAAGCCCCTTTCGCCATAAAACAGGAAGTTGTTGTAACTTCAGCGTACATCTGCTCCAAATGATAAAGGTCCAGGCCTGAGGACATTTACATGCCAATGTAGACTCATAGCCCCGTCCACTTCCATAACTCATGAACCGTTTGATCGCCAGTACCCCGGACATTCGGGAAGGTGCGAGGGCCCGTTCATCGCTGCTTGCATCTTTAATACTTTTACTGTGTTTAATACAGCTGATTTATTCACTAATTTTGACCACATTTTTTGATTGATTCAAATTTTGATTCAATTCAATGCACCCTCTGTCAATCTTGCATTTTTGAATTACAGGACAACCTGTTCTACCTTTCGGACCCTTTTTTATCACGTGACAATAATATACTTTTAACAAAAGAGGAACGACTAAATGTTCCCTATGATAGATCGATTATATAAAGCAAGTTTTAAGTTGTTGCGAGGATATAATCTCACAGACATGAGCTGAATCTAATTGCTGCATGGTTGGCAGTTAAGCAAACCAGGACAATGTACCAGTGAGACAACAGATTGTATACGTGTTTGTGTCGACCATGTCATACCTTGTCCGAAGCGTCCCGTCTTATGGACCTCGGCGGCTCCTCGGTATCCCAGCATCCTACACACCACGTCTCCGTCCTTTTTGTCCCAGACGTCGTCACACACCGTCCCCCAGCGGCGTTCGTGGAAAATCTCCACACGACCTTCGTGAAGACCTGACCCATTCACCAGCCGCACCAGGGTCTCCTCCACTGCAACACACACAACACACACATTAACGTAATGATCTGTGGATGCAAATACACATATGAACTGGCATCTATACACATTTTTTTCTATAAGGTAATGTGTTCGCAGACAGTTTATTGGAGTCTCCAAGCAATAAAATGTTTGCAGCAAAAAGCATCACGTTCCTCAGTGTGCAGAAATGCTGAGTCTTCATTATTTAATTCAACGTGACTACATTGAAAGAACACATGACTCTTTTATCCGACACTTGTTGGCGTGACTTTGTACTCACACAGAGAAGCTTATTTTCATTGCGAGTGTTTATGAGTTTAATGAAGCCCTGTAAATCAAACCAATATGAAAACAAACGGAGATGAATACCATAGATTGTTTTCAACATGCTGCAAAGGAACTTATTTTTCCAGAAGCCACAGAAATAGTCTTTGATTCAAAAAGAAAAATAAATAAAATAATTTCAAGTGAGGGGAATTTTTCTTTCTTGATCTTATGTGAATCCCCTTCTAAAAAGTTTGGGATTACAAGAATTTGGGATTGAAGTTCTGTCCAAAAGTAATTTTTCAGTGATTGCTGACCATCATCCGAACATAATAACCTATAGTCTGGCAATAATATTGTGAATTTTATTGCGTAAGAGTTGAAAGATTTTGAAATTCACAACTTCCTTCTTTGAAACTTCACTGTATGCATCTGAGAGCATTTATCGACAAACAGTTATGGACAAAACTTCAGGAATTTACTGGTACTGGTAACAAAATAGTCCGGTACACAAACCCTCGTAAAACCACAACTTGTTGTTTTTACACTTGTAAACCACTCGTGTTGGTGGGTGGATTGTTTTATTCAACCTGTATCCCTGTTTACAGTCTCTGTGCTAAGCAGGCTTCACATTTAACATGCAGACATGAGAGTGTTATCAATCTTCTCATCTAACTCTCTGCAAGAAAATGAATAAGCACATTTCCTAAAATGTAGAACTATTCCTTTAAAAACATATATTAATACATACATTATGAGAATCCACTAGAGTATATACAATATCAAACATGACAAAATACATAAAACAATAGAAAATTAGCAACAATTGAGACACAAATAATCAGAAATAAAGTGAAGAGATAAGGAAATAAATGAAGGTTATAAATTAATAATTGAATACAAAATGTCACTGAAAGGAATAGGGAGATGAAAAGTGTCTTATGTCTGCATGTAGCAGTTATCGGCATGAAATAATGCACTTGCAGCATCAAAAATATTAGGCCTAAGTGAAAAAAACAAAAGGACAATAGGTTTGTTTTTCAAAGCTGCAAAGGAGCTGCTTCTGCTGTCATATTTCTGAACCAAAGTCACTTTTCCTTGTATTAAACAAGCTGTTGGACATTTGCTAGAATCAATAAAAGCAGAATAAAAATCTTGTTTCTGCAACGACAGCCTTTGTTTTCACTGTGAAACATAAAGCGGTTTCATTTACAAAACATGGAGGCAATTTGCTTCTATTAGTTTGTTGTACATAGTTTGAGAATACCTGATTTTAACACAATATACATCAGGGTATTTAAAAAATTACTATCTAACAATAAAATATAACAACGTGAAAGTAAACTCTCTACAGCGGTCGTTTTAAGCCAGTTTGCTTGATTCAGGGTTGGAGTGCTCTGCTCAAGAACGTACCTACATTATAATCACATCATGTGTGTGTGTGTGTGTGTGTGTTTGTGTTAGCAGAGGCTTCATGGATCCACAGTACATCTCGTATTCCTGAAACTATGCAGCAGCTGTACTCGTATAATTGACTTGATTTATCACCTTTCAGAGCGCAGAGAGAAAATGAGTAAGAGGTAAACACACACACGCACACACGCACGCACGCACACACACACACACACACATAGAGCGACACTATCCTTGGTGTTAAGACGTGCTCTCGCTGATTGAGACTGTTGACAAAGTCTTGGAGAGTAGAGCCAGACACATTATCTAGACAGGATATTAGTCTCATCAGACCATCATAAATTCTAACTGTGTACCATTTAACTCTCATTAGACAGTCATGTACTCTGCTCTCACTAGCCCATCATAATTTAATACCTACCATAACAGTATACCATCATATCTGCTGCACATATTTGTATCATATTCATACAGAAAACCAGCAAATTAAAACCAGAAATTGGATGAACTTTCAACCTCCTGATGTTCTTTTTTCTAGACAATACTGAAAGAGACTGAAATAGAGGAAATCAACAAGTGCTACAATAGCACATACTTAGTTTTCAACAAGGAACTGAATACTCAATTACCTGAAACAGATGTTGAAACTATTTCACGTACAAAACAGTCCCCTTTTTTTTAAATTCCTATGAAGTTGGGTAAAAACTGGAGGACTCTGCTGGCATAAAGATGTAAAAGTAGAACAGTAATTAATACATCTCATAAAGGTTAACTACTTTTTTGAACAGGATACTTTTAAATGTCCTCAAATGAACCACCAGACAAAAATCTGCTCCAACCGTTGATGCATATTTTTGTTAAATAGTCATTTATAGTTGGTGCTATAGAGTTACCCTCATTGCTTCTTCTAGACACTGAAAAATACACTTAAATTAGCTGCTTTTATCTTGTTACATATTGTGTGCCATGCTGGAGAAACGGGATACGGACAAGCAGTGTAGTTATTTTCTAATCAGCTGAATTGATTGAATTACTGAACATATTGGATTTTAATTAGATTGCAGCCAATTTGCCACTGGCTTGTTGGCACTTCTTTAGTTATTTTTTACCACATTGGAGGTATCTTAACCATCAGAAATAAACAATATCTCCAACAGGGAGTTACTACAATTTGTCCCTGACACGAATGTGACATAAAACACAAAACCACTCACCTATAAGAGCACTTTAGACGGTCAATTTCACCTAGAAACTTGCTAGTCTTTGGACTGTAAACCCACATAACAGTCATAATAACATAAAAGGAAGAAGACTAAGAATTAGTCCCAGGACTTTTCTACGAGACAGCGGTGCTAACACATGTACCAAGAGGAAGGATTAGGATTACTCTTTGTCAGTCTGGTTTAAAATGCATTTTTATATTCAGAGGTGAAAGAAGTACTCAGATCTTTTACTCAAGTAAAAGCAGTAATATAACAGAGTATTTCTACACTGTGGTAAGTAAAAATCCTGCATTCAAAATTTAACTAAAGTACAAAAGTATGAGCATCAAAATATACTTAAAGGTACAGTGTGTAGGATTTGGCGGCATCTAGTGGTGTGGCTGCAGATTGCAACCAACTGAGTACCCCTCCGCTCACTCCTCCCTTTCCAAGACTGCGGTAACGAGAGCCGCGGCGTGCAAAAACCGTGGTATCTTTCAGGACCTTCGCATTGCCGACTTTAGGAGCAACGGAAGTCAGACGGCAGCTGGCGGTATCACAGTTTGGCACTCATGTTACCGTGTCGGAGAACTACGATGGCCTTCAGGTAACATAAAAACGTGAAAGCCATGAGCGCCAGTGTTTGGTGGAGTAACATGGCGGACTCCGTGAAGAGGACCCGCTCCCTATGTAGATATGAAAGACTCATTTTAAGCTACGAAAACACAACGATTCTTAGTTTCAGGTGATTAAACACTAATGAAAACATAGTTATGAATATTATATTCCATTTTTGCTAATAGATCCCCGAAATGCTACACACTGGTCCTTTTAAAGCATAAAAAGTAAAAGTACTCATTATGCAGAATGGCCCATTTCAGAATAATACTGTATATATTATATTATGAGCTGTCAAAATGAGACTCTGTTGAAAAGAGGAGGAGGAGGAGGAGAAGGAACGAGAGGAAGGGAGGCAGCACATGTAAGCTTTAGTCTTCAGAGATAATGAGAACCATACAAGCAATCTTCACAGGACATTCATATCTCTGCAAAGAAAAGTTGGACTTAAACATGTTTGGAGTTGTGCTGAATTATGTGGTGGAAGTTAACTTGATTTATTTTGCAGGAAATGTTGGTAGAATAAAGACAGATGCATGACGAGAAAGTTAAGGTGAAACAGTCAATTTATTCTAAAAAGCTATAGTGTAGCCAAAATGTTTTAGCATGCAAAATCAAAAACACAAGAGCCAAAGTGTAAGAAATGGATTAGACAAATTTAGCATGTCTGTGTAACTAGTTTACGACCTGCAGCAGTAACACTAACGTGGTACTATTTCCATGGACAAGGAGCACATTATCATTTTGTGGAGTTATAAATTATGTTTTCCTGGATGCTACTATATAAACTATGTTCGGCTTTGTCCTGTTTATTGGATTTGGGGAAGTTTACACTCCAGAAACCACAAACCAAATTGTTACCCGAGATAAAGTTACGTTTTCCGAACACATGTGGTTAATCCTCATCCTCAAAGCCTTTTCTCTTGAAATAGTTTAAATGTAAACAATAAAGTATAAATATAACATTTGTTGGTTGGATGTTTTGCTTGAGTAAGCTATACACCCAAACAGGGATGACGTTGGAACCAAATAACCTTACATTTTCCTCATTATACTGTACCATAATACTAAAGCTAAGTATAGCTCTACACAAACAATGTTGAAGCCCCCCCCTACTTGTATCTAAGAAAAGCTGCCCCACCCAATCTGATATTTTCTGACGTCATCACCCTTTCGAAAAAAAAAATACAAATACAAATCCTCAAAAAAATTATTAATTTGAATAACTTGATTCAATGAATTAAATTAGTCTTTTTTTATAAACAAACTTGCTTTAATGAAATAAAGGTGGTTAAATAAATGTGAATTATGGTGTTATAGATTACTACTCGACCACCCCGTTAATACAGGTGCGTGCCTCCCTTTGTGTGCGGCAAGTGCGAGAGCAAATAGGTTTTTGATCACAGTGAAAATGCGATGAAAAGTGTTTTTAAGGCTAAACGCCAACAAACATGAATTGATGCAGAATATTTCGTTAAGTAAAAACAATTATTACAAATATCTTTTTTTAATAAATGTTCAACGCTCTAGAGTTATTGGAAATGTTTGGATCACACGAGTTGGAAATAATCCTACGCAGCCGCCACTGGAATATAATTCTACAGATAGTAAAATACTAATACTAATATTAGTGTAGCCTGATATTTATCTGCAAACAGCTTTGTTGAATACTCTATTCTGATTGGTCAATCACAGCATTCTACCGTTTGTTACTTCTTTATAGCAGACCGTTACTATGTATAACAGACCGTTGCTATGCATAACAGACCGTTGCTATGTATAACAGACTGTTGCTATGTATAACAGACCGTTGCTATGGACGCAGTTCTGATGTCGGACTCTGGAGGACCGTTTTTGTGTCAAATAATTCATTCCTTATGTAAGTAGCCGTGTAATAAGCGGGATAATGTACAGCTAGCAGGGTTTATTTCACAACAGTGACCGGCTCGCTGTACATTATCCCTTCATGTGTTATATGAAAGCAGACAGCTTAACAGGCGTAGCAACGGTAGCTAAGGGCAGCACATTGTTTGGTGAAAACATTTTCTGGTGTCATTCATCTTTGTTTCCAAACTATCTTTAAATATCTTAACATGTCAAAACCATAAATTTCATTTTTGGATTCGAATATAAGAACATAAATTTAGCTGTTATTCCAGTGGTGGAAAATAAATGAATTCAACTAATAATTAAGACCTTATGTTTACATAGTTAATGATATTTCCTGAGTCAAAAAGCGAGAAAGTTAGCAATCAAAACAACTACTTATTTAAGTAATTATGCAAAAAGTCAAGGATGCTGATGTCTAACATATCCTGTCTCTTCACAGTCGAACAGCTCTCATGTTCACTTTGGACGACCAACAAAGCGCTTCACCATAAACTCACTAATTTGGACAAATTTGACATTTCATAACAAGCTCTGCACCTTTCCTGTGCACGAGATATAATGACTGTTTTTGTCCAGGGGAAACTAGACGAGTGAGCTCCAAGTGTTGGTGTTCGTCCAAGTGGTGCAAGCCTTTAGAGGCCGGGGGGAGCTCCAGCAGCAGACTGTCAATACCTGAAGAAGGCCAGAACATGGAGTGATCGCGTATTACTAATGTTTATCTGGCAGGCAGGGCGGGTCTGGACCGAACAGGACTGAGTGGCTTCGGCTCAACAGTTAACCAGCTCCATCTGTTCAGAAAATGTTCTCATTGAACCTCAGATGCTTTTGTCTTTCACATTGTTGTTGTCATTGCTCTGTTGGTGTCTTTTTATGTTTTCTTCTTTTGACTCTTCTTTCTGTTTAGTGTAATTTCTTTGCTTCTAATTTGATTTTCTTGGCCAGTCATGCACACTCAAAATTTGGCCACACAGGCACATTTTGAAACCAGTTTGTGCCTCTCGTGTGGTCTTTGTAGCAATAGTTTGACATTTTGGAAATACCCATTTCAGCCAAGTGAGAGGAAATAATGCATTAAAAAGTATTTAAAATCTGGGTTTTTATAAAATGGATTTCACTGCAATGATATACTTGATGTAGCGTGTCTGATTCACACGCTGTTACAGAGGTGATGACTATTATAGTGTTTGTCAATGGGGTGTTTTTGACCTGAATTCTACTGCGATATGTTAAAGGAATAGTTTGACAGTTTGGGAAATATGCTTATTCACTTTCTCGCTGAGAATTAGATGAAAAGTTTGATACCACTCTCATATCTGTTTGGTAAATATAAAGCTTAAGCCAGCGACTGGTTAGCTTAGCTTAGCATAAAGACTGGAAGCAGAGGGAAACAGCTAGCCAGGCGCTCTCTAATGGTGACAAAAGTAGCCAACCAACACCTCTAAAGCTCACTAAAATTAACATCATGTAGAACAAAAAAGAAAAATT
Source organism: Sebastes fasciatus (assembly GCF_043250625.1). Lineage (NCBI taxonomy): Eukaryota > Metazoa > Chordata > Actinopteri > Perciformes > Sebastidae > Sebastes > Sebastes fasciatus. Next base: position 21,767,229 of record NC_133812.1, on the reverse strand, counting down.
ACAAATCCTCTACCAAAATCCTCAGTTTGAATAAGGTGATTCAGTGTTGTATTTTATTAAATCACCTTTCTTTAATGAATATAACTCGTCACTTTTGTCAACATATAAACTGATGACGTCTTGACGGATTCGCCATGCGAATGCAGATACAAAATATAATCTTTTTTTGTAACAACTTCATTAATTTATTATAATAGTGTGAGAGCCACACTAGATTTTTTGTTATTGTGGTTAAATAAATGTAATTTATGGTGCAAGCGGGAGAGCAAATAGGTTTTCTGACCACAATGAAAATGTTGTTTTTGAAAGGCTAAACACCAACAAATATGGATTGAACCAAAATATCTTGTTAACTAAAAAAATATTGTGAATTTTTTGGAAATGATTACCATCTATCTTTTTTCCCTTAGTTTTGACTTTTAGATTTAACAATGCTCTAAAGTTATTGGATATCTCATCTGTGCAACTTGAAAGTAAAATACACGTTGTGCAAATTGAAGTAGAATGTGCCTTGTGCATTGCCACTCAGAAGATAAGTCTCCTCTCCCGGTATAGAGGAGTCATTGTATATTGATATAGCTGTGGGCAGGAATGATTTCCTGTCGCGGTCCTTATTAGGCTTTAGGCTTGCAGTGATGCCTTCAGTGGAGCAGCGCCAGGCATGTTTTGATTCAACTGAGGTTTGCTTTAGTCTCTCACGTGGCCAGATCCCGCGATAAACCAAATGCTGGCCAAGTGAGACCAACGGGGTTAAAGGTCAGGAATCTACAGGAGCAAAGGCTGGCCATGTGAGACTTACCGATTTAAAGCCTCACGCATCCACGGGAAAAGGCATATTTTAAATGATCGGTCTCTGGATTTTATGAATCGATATCGGACCATTAAATGAAGATCGATTTGAATCGGAGAAATCGATTTTTTAAAGCCCTAGATGAAAAGGTCAAACTGGGTCTGATTCTTTTGTAAAATAAAAGCAAAAGACTGACTCACCTCACTGTTTTAAAGAGTTCTCAGCATGAAGCATCTCTTCATGTGTGTTTGCTTAACTGTGTGTGCATTACATTAGAAATGAATAAAATCAGATACACTGTGGGGGAGCTGGGTAGTTCTGTTCCCACAAACTGTTAATTGAATTCAGCAAAAATAAAAAAGGGAACATAAATAATAAAAACAGAGTACATAGAAGGTATTTCAACAGACGTGAGAACTGAAGAGTAGAAAGTAAATATATATTGGCTGATCTCTGACTATGTTCCTCAGTATTGATGTTGGAGGGTGGAGCTTTTAGCTTGGCTTCACATAAAAATAAAAACATGATGTTTTTCATGAGTCCAAAGCTGAAATCATTTATAATTGGATCTCTGTAGCTGCTCAGGTCCACTGTAAAAAACAGCCTGTTAAACATTAAACCCACAACACTTAGTTGGACCCTCGAGATCAAACTGTCAGCTATGAAAGTAAGAGCTGTGTGTGTGTGTGTGTGTGTGTGTGTGTGTGTGTGTGTGTGTGTATCACTTCCAATCGCTCTTGTAATACGTCATCTGTCAAGTGAAAATTACCCTAAATGCCCCAAAAATGAAAAATTTGGTGTTTTGTTACATGTTACATGCACATGGGAAAATGTCCCTCAGGAGTTATTGTTGGACTTTGGCCTCAGCTAATGTAGGACATATTTCATGCCTTTAGCTGAGTGATACAGTACAGTTTATTATATTCTTATCCGCCTCTGTAGCATTCAGGGAAAAGATTTGCAGGAATACACAACATTACAAATGGATTCAAGTGTGTTTATCTGCTCTAACATAGCCACAATGTTTAGCATGTCCAGCTTAGTGGTTTAAACCTACAGTATTACATCCAGGCCAAGGAGCACATTAAGTAAATATATAAATTTGTGGGGTTACAGGTTCAGGCTGTTCTCATAGACCATTCATAGCTATATCTACGACATCCACGCAATTGCGAACCATGAAGTATAAAGAGCAACAAACGCCATGTAGAGAGGATTTTAAACAAAGAAACAGGCATAAGTAGTTTTTACAGCCTTTGGATTAATAGAAAAACAAATGTCAATGTACTGTTGGATCGAGAAGTAACAGTAACAGTAACAGTAACAGTAACAGTAACAGTAACAGTAACCAAACCGATCTCATGGGAAGGCGTATAAATACCACAACATTAAGACGATATTCTGCGTGTCATGAGGATGCATTTTAGCATTTTCGCATGTCATTTGTACGCCACGCAACACAACTACGGTAACGTCTGCAGTAAGTTTAAGCAACAAAACCACTTAGTTAGGAAAAACATCATGAGTGGGCTTAAAAATAAGTATGTAAACGAAGTAAAATACGTACAGAAACAACGTAACATCAGTACAGAAAATGTCACTAACAACTTAGAAAACAAAATACCGGTCTCCAACATCGGCCTCCTGGTTGAAAGTCCTGTGTTTGTTGGACCCATCCACTTCACTAGCTCTGAGCATTGCATATACATTGCAGTCAGTACAGACTACTACTTTTCGTGCAACCGGGCTGCAGTAACAGTAACTATGTGTACGAGTTGGTAAAAAAGACGTTTTTTAGTGTCTCTGTAGGACAAAACGTTCAAACGTTAGCGGATTTTAACAAAACTAAACGGCTAGTTTCTCTGCGGTTTGATGCATGTTGGAATATGGATTTTGCACGAGGCCCTAGAGACAATGATCTACAAGATACACGTGTATCAAGGACATGTTTACGTCGATTCACATGTACGTTAATCTCCCAATAACTTTCTCTTTTTTCCTTTTTGTTTTTGTTTTGTACTTTAAGTATGTTTCTGGTTACAATAACTAGAACATCAATACAAGAAAATTGTCCTCTGTCTCACAAATGACGACAAGCTGGGGTCCATTAGCTTTTAAACACTCTTTTTTTGTGTGTTGTTGAGGTTTTCAATGAGCTAAAGATTCTGATCCTCTCAGTGACATAACGTCCTGTATGGCAGGTTCATTTAGTGTTAACACCCAACATGTGTGGATGAACGTGCACTTTTCCCACACACAGAACTTCAATGGTGTTGGGTCACTCATTCTGGTAAGTGATCACACAGGTATGCACTAGTATGCTTTGAAGCGTAAAAAAGATCTGAGTCATGCATCAAACAACAAGTCAGCCAAATGGTTTGTGACAAGAAAAGTGCACGACGCTGTGATTTAATATTTCTGACAGCCAGCAGCATGTGGTCTCGGTTTCTTTCTCTGGAACCTCAAAGATCCGTGTCTTGTAAATGATGTGAGGAAAGAACCGATCTTTGACGGTTCCTTAACGGGCAGAAACAGCATTCAGATGGTCGAGTCTATTTGATGTGAACCACCACATCGCTCATCACGTGGAGAACAACCATACTGACGTAACAAAGGAAGAATAACATTTGTGGTAAAAAAAAAAGAAGAGAAATGTCTGTGGCTTTGGGGGTCATTAACATTTTTTTTTCTTTCAACCTGAACCAAGATTGGTGGTTTTGACCGAGGTTTTATCTTACCCTGACAGGACATATGTATGTACATATAATGGTTTTCAAGTCCTTTTGATGTACACTAAGCCGTGTGGCTCCTCATCATGTGTCGGAAACCGTGAGATTACGCTGAAAAGAAAAGCAGATCTACTGATCCTTTAAACTTCCCACAGCTCGTTGCAGAGGACAGCAGGTGTGGCAGAGATCTACGAGGCCCATAAAATCATCAGCTCGTAAATTTCTGGTCTTATATTGCCAGCTTTGGATCATGTGCACTGATATATGTGCTTTTATCACAGCCAGGTTTCTTTAGTAGAATGTGTAGCTGTTAGCAATACATTATTTATATATTTAACCTACACTATTTTATTTCATGATGCTTGTTTATTTAGCTTTTTCAGACATTTTTTTGGTAAAATCAAAGTTGTTTAAGTTTAAATCTCCATTTTACGACTTGGGATCTCTTCTCAAATGGACATACAGTATCAGAGTCAGAATTACTTTGTATATTTGAAATATGCTAATTCATATTTTGAATGGAAACAGTTAACAATGTCTGCATGTCTCCAAGTTTGTGCCTCTCATTTATTGCTATTGTAGTACATTTCAGTCACAAAAAAACAGCATCCAATTTACCTAAATTATTTTTTTGAAAACCAAGATTCTTCTAACAATCAATTTTCTTAATCTTAGAAAAGATTGTAGCTGGAAATGACATTATGTCCTTGCTCAATTTGTACAACATGAACCAAAATTTAGAATTGTATTATCAATTATATTGGTATATATTGATGTTTCTTTCCAATATTCTATATTTCCAAAATAACATGGTAAATGGTAAATGGACTTGGACTTATAAAGCGCTTTTCTAGTGTTCCGACCACTCAAAGCGCTTTACACTACATGTCAGCATTCACCCATTCACACACATATTCATACACTGATGGCAGAGGCTGCTAAGGTGCCAACTTTGCCCATCAGGATCTAATCTAAATACTCATTCACACACCGATGGCTATGCCTTCGGGAGCAATTTGGGGTTAAGTGTCTTGCTCAAGGACACATCGATATCTGACCCGTAGCAGCCGGGGATCGAACCACCGACCTTCCAATTGGTGGACGACCTGCTCTACCCTCTGAGCCACAGCCGCCCACAACATACGCTGCTTGTCGTTTACAAAGACTAAAGACATATTGCCTAATTTCTGGCTAAATGGATTAAGAAATATGGTCAAAACGTGAGAATTGGGTTAAAAATATTTTTTATCGTGCAACGGATGGAATATTTTTTTTATCCTGTTGTTTAGAAGAGTGTTTGAGTAGTCTGGAAATACCTTCAAAACAGCTGTATGTGTTGTTAAACAATCTTCTGTTTTTCCTCAGAGATCATCAGGTATGTATTTTTGGAAAAATCAAATGTTTATCTTCGTGACCTGAATGTAATGTTTTATACACGAGAGGCACAAACTGAAGCTACTTCTCTCCCACTACTTCTTACATGAACATGGAGAGACCATCATCATCATCCATCATCTGCAACAGCTTGGCTGAAATAGTTAAGATGTAGAATAAACAGAGTCTGGTGTTGCTGTTCTTCACATGAACATATGATCACTTTAAATGCATCCTAACGGCTCAGGTGATGCTTTATGCAAACATCTTATACATGATTCATTTCTGATACCTTTATCTGTTTGTATCCCATCTTTCTTTATAGTATTTTATCACAATTTTCTGCTGCAACAAAATGCAGTTTCTCCACAGAGATCATTGAAGTGTCATTTTTTCATTCTAATACTTAAATGTGAGTGATGCTGTGTGAGGCTTTTATAACACAAATTCAATGAATCTTGGATATCAAAGTATTAAATATTCATCCAGTGCCGACGGGAAGTTGTGAACAGTCTGAAAAGTTATTTTTTTAAGTGTATCTTAGATTTCTAGTAAGACTGTAAGCATTTCTGACTTCCAGTTTATCAAAGCAGCATGAGAATTAAAACTTTTCTGCTGTTGTTCATAAAAAGCGGTTTAGTGGGAGAAGAAGATGACAGCGGAAAAAACATAAAACAGTGTCACTGGAATTGAAACTGGAGTTTATTACCACACTAATTAGTGTGAATATTACTGTAACATAAGTTGGTCCAACTTGGTTTTCCGCGATGAAGTCTATAAAACACTTTAATTTCAGTGTTGAATATTTTAGCAGAGCACTGTTGGACCACACTGGTCTGTTTGCATCCATGTGTGTGTGTGTGTGTGTGTGTGTGGTCATCTTACATGCTGGAAGCAGCACATTAATGAAGACACTCAACCAAAAGAAACAGGATGTTTTTATTTTGGGGGATTTTAGTTTGTGGTGAAAAACAGAAAATCTTTCCAACTTCGCATTGTTTTGTTATTACTAAGATTGTTCAAGTAGAACAGTCAACAGTGTACTGTATGTTGGAAACCTAAAGTGAGGTTTATGTTCACCGAAATGTCCACGGCGCGAGGGTACACAAGCCAAAAATGACATCATCACGTATTGTACGTTAAGTGTGGCTTCGCAAGGATCCGCAACTGTCGCAGCGCTTGGTTGTGCACCTCTGAATTTTTGTAACTAGGTCCCCGCTGCAAGTGCAGGGGCTTTTCATACATAACTGACACAATAAGATAAAAGCAAATAAATTAAGAAGTGAAATAGAAAGACGTCTGATTAGCGATCTACTGTGGTTGTGTGAAGCGCATTCTCCGAACGGACAGTATAAACAGAACTACTATGGTGTCCACAACTGTCCGTATACGCGTCCATTCGGGAGGATAATCGAGGCTTAAAGAGGAGCAAGCACTGTCTTCACCCTAAAAACAACAGGTCCAGTCTTCAAATGTCGGAATTCTGTAACAACCTCATGTTTACCCGATAAGGACATCTTGTGGTCGGGTTAGTTCTGACTATTGTCTCTCAGAAACAAAGGCGGGAGTTGCGTGACGTTATACCGTCGCAAAACCTCTTGGGAAAGAGGTTCGATTGGATGGACGGTCAGGAATACTACTCTTTTAGTCAAGTAGATTCAATTGCCAAACCTTAACCATCATATTAATTCAGAGTCATATTAATTGTGTTTATAACCATCATACACATTTTGGAAGGCACAGACAAATACGTCGTCCTGCCGATATCGGTACAGGAATAGAAAATACACAGAAGTTTTTGAAGGCAATAGTCATTTGAGTGTTGTGGACTGAATGCTGTCACTTCTGTTAATCAATAAATCAGCTCTTACCTGTTTTCTCTCCTCGGTCTCCTCGATCCCCCTTCTCTCCCTTAAACCCTCTTTCTCCTCGGTCACCTGAGGACAGAATGGAAAATCACATCACAGACTTTACAGGAGTAGAAATTAATAAAATCTGAACTGGTAAAATATAACTCAATCTTAGACACACATTAAACTTGACCTCACTTTACTGTGTACGACTGTTTCTAGACTCCTCACAATCTCATCGGACTTGTGACAGCAAATGTTCTTGTGTCATGCCTCAATTTCATGTATGACACCTTGTTTGCAGTTCATGCTTTTTATAGCTTGTTGTTTGTTTTACTTTATTTAGGCCCCGTCTTTGGATGTTTTAAACATGGCCAGATCTTACACATTTCCCCTTTAATGACAGACCAACAACAGTGGAACTATTCATCAGTTAAACCCGACACTCGCAACCAAAACCTGCTATAATGTGTACCGTCTACAGACAGTGGCAACCACAACATAACACACATGGGGGCAGAAATGTGAAATAACACACAGGAGCAGCTGAACCATCGACAGGTTTAGATTTTAAAACTGTTCCGCTACCTCACACCCATTTCCTCTCCTTTGTACTCCTTTGTATATTTTTTTTCCAAAAGCCTCTAAAATAGTGTGCCCTATAATCATGCCCAGTGATATGGGTATAACATGTGAAACATTAGAGGATACCCACCCTGCGTCCGGTGCTTAATTTACCTCTTAAAGATGTGTTTTTTGTGCGAGGTGAATGAGGTCGAAAGAGAGGAAGCAGAAGTAGGACTGAAATAAAGGTACCAGGTATAGTTTCTTGGAGTGTCTTTACAGCGTTTGCATGCTGAAAGTAGAAAATCCTCTCATTTGTGGTTTCCTCAAAATGACGGTACGTTTAAACGCACGACACCTCCCTCCAATCAGCAGCTTGGATACGACTGTTTCTCATTTGTTTTCATTTCAAAACACGATTTTATTCCAAACTCCGGGGAATAACCTCCAAAGCGGGAGAGAGCGTCTGTTTGAGCGCCATTTGTTGCTAATTTTCAGCCATGAGGTTTGAAAAACCACAAGTCTGTTTTTGCCATGAAGCTATAAGAGGATTGGCTTCAAGTCGGCATTTATCCCACCTTTAATTCGACTCCTTATTTCACATCCAAGACCACAGGGGCAGCTGCCAGACGAGGTGGCACTCGGTCCCACCTACCATGTGTTACTGTATGTGTGTGTGAGTGTGTCCATGTCTCTGAGTAGTGTATCTAACACCACACCCTGCCTGTCAGTGTCACTTCCATCTTGACCACATCCTTAACGACTAAATAACACTGTAGGAAAAACCCAAACACACTGGTAAGCTACTGCTGAGCCAAGAGAGACAACAGATGCATTTGTTTTCAAACTGCACAAGTAATGTTACATGCTGGTCGCCCCTGAATGGCAGCAAAGCGTTAATGTGTGAAGTTTAAGCACTTAAAGCTTCACTAATGAACAGTTTTAGTCACATTAGTGGCTGTATGGAAGGTAAAGTTGGCCTATTGGTCCACCAATTTTGTTCAGACTGAAATATCTCAACAATTATTGGATGCATTTCCATTAATATTGGTACATAGAGTATATTCATGGTGGCCAGAAGATGAATCCTAATGACTTTTCCTCTATAGCACCACCAACAGGTCAAACATTTTAATTTGTCCATTGATATCATTTTTTAATCCAATCAGACCAGTGGGCTCAGCATTTGCATTCATCACAGTTCCTGTAACATCCAACATCATAGCACTACTTTTTGTGCAAACTGAATCAGTGTCAGTCTGTTTAGCCTTTTTCTTAGCTCATTGTTTTGGGTTTACAGCTGGCAAAATGACTGTATTGTCTCAGTACTCTAATCAGTTTCAGTTCCAGCAGTGGAGCTTTTAGCAGCTAAAAACCCAGTTGTTTTTCTGAGGAGTTGGTGGAGACCAAAAAGGAGCTAAAATATGAGTGAATTGTACTTATAGTCAACAGCTGCACAAAAACAAGACTCCAAACCAATTAAAATATTTCTGAGCTGAGTGTGTGTGTCAGCTTGTTTTGGAGTTTTCTTCCCTCAAGTGGCCAAGAGAGGAATTAATCCAGCTTTAAACACCAAGAAATGACCAAGACAATATTTTCGGCTTGTTCAACTCAGCTGATCTGTGACGCTTTACAACCAAAGAAAAAAGCCAAAACCACCTAATGCACTCTCCGAGTCTATCCACCATTCATCTATAAAAAGAAGCCATGAAGCTTCCCGGTGCTGTTTTAACAAGCTTTCAGTATCCACAGCTGAGCGACTGCTTTCCGCTGAGGCTCCGTTCACCTCAGAAAGTCTACAAACTCTTCACCCTTCGCTGGTTTGTTAAACCCACAACCAGACCCCAGATGGGTGGAAGCACAGACGGACATTGTTGTAAACTGCCAAAGTGTAGATGGCCAAACATCCGCGAAGATCATCGTTTTCTTCCTCTTGTCTCCGCTTTTCAGGAAAAACACTTTTGAACTCAAACAAACAATGTCACCAGTACAAGAGCCTTTTCAGGTTTGTTCAGCCAAGGCGGCTATTGCTGACCGAGCTAACTTTCCATGTTCTCTTCTGTTTACTCCAAACAAATCAGAGGCCTGTTACACCAAATTACAACATGCAAGCTATGATATGCAACAAAAGACTATTTCCTCGAGCTTCTTTTTTTTATTATTTCACTGATTAAAACAAACACAAGTGACAATCACTTGTGAAATACGATGTTTCCGTCATCTGAGATATGTGTCTAAGCAGTGCTTAAAACAGGCCCGATACATAAAATGTGTCTGTTTAAAAGGCATTTACACACCGAAAGCGTGACGAAAATATGAAATGCTCGCCTGCGAATGTTATATGTTTAGGGCTTTTATTGTGAAAGGTAAGAGCAGAAAGAGTGGATCTGGTCCGAGCCGCCTTTGTCAAGGTTGAAAGGAGTAATAAAGTTTGCCGTCTTGGTTCCTCTGTGTTGTTGTTTGATAAATATAATCGCAACTCAACCAGTTCCACACAATGTGATTGGTTGTGGGGCGGCTGTGGCTCAGAGGTAGCCCAGCAATCGGAAGGTCGGCAGTTCGATCCCCGGCTCCTCCAGTCACACGACAAAGTGTCCTTGAGCAAGATACTTAACCCCAAATTGCTCCCGAAGGCTGTGCCAAGGCTGTGATCCTGATGGCAATGTTGGCACCTTGCATGGCCGCCATCAGTGTATGAATGTGTGTGTGAATGGGTGAATGCTGACATGTAGTGTAAAGCACTTTGAGTGGTCAAAAGACTAGAAAGGCGCTATATAAATGCAAGTCCATTTACCATTTGATGCCTTTATTTGAGGTGCGAAACCTCGGAAAATCGACCTCGCTCCGAAAAAAAAGTATGCCGCTTTTTCGCCCTGTAATATTTGCGTTCTGTGTGAAAGTATTCCTTTACAAAAACAACAGTTCGAGAAAAAATATATTGATGTGTGAATTAATCGCATGAAAAAATGTCTCTGGTGTGTAAAGGCCTTAGCAGATTTTTTTTTTTTCCAGTCAAGAGTTTGCAAACACTAGTTGTCTGATCGGGCATTTAAGGTCAATCTTTTCTTGTGTTCTTGTTTTCTTTCCTGTTTTCACAGTTTCAAAATTGCTTCCAGCAAAGACCTCAAAGGCAGAGTGCTGCTGAGTTATAGCAGCACATCTATCTGTATAAAAATGCACCAAAACTAGTCTGGTGCCGAGTGTTGAGCCATAACAGCCAAGGACATGTGCTCACACAGGAGACAACAGATCAGCCTGGTCCAAGGTTTCAGGAGCTACTGGCCAACATGGGGACTGTGGGACTCAAAACACTGGACACTTCAGCCAAACCCAACTCTGATCAGCAACAGCTGTTGGCTGAACACACACATACTATATACTTACAATACCATGCCGACACAAAAGCGCCTTATCACATTTGTCGTGGCTTTATTTTCCCCAACAGCGCTCTGTGTGTGTCTCAGTGTGTTTTTGTTATTGCTGGCACCGTCCAGCTGGTGATGCCAGCGTGGAAACATTTACACCCCGGAGGGTTATGTAGATACAGACTGGTGTGGATAAATGGATTTATGGGTGGATTAGTGGATGGAAGGAAAGGCAGAAATTGTAGCGCTAGGTCATCAAGTTATTGTGTGTTTAAAGTTGTTTTTTTTTCCAAAAGTTGGCATCTGATTCTCACGTCTACTTAGAAAATCTGAACGCTGATGTCAAAGAAATGTATATTTGTAGTGTGCAATGGAAAACTGCTGGAAATACAGAATGGTGAAGAATTTCCCGATGCTCTCCTGCAACGCATAATAGTATATTCAGCTGTCTTGACACTATTAAATGCTCATTATGGATTTTTAATCATATATAAGAATGACTGACCTACTTAAACACTCAAAATAGCATTGGGCTTTCTACAAACGCATATAGGTCACTGCATACCTTTAAATATGTTAAGAAAATAATAATCAGCTCTGTTTTTGAGTCCTTAATTCACTGACTGATTTATCAATCTATGATGTGATTTGATTAATTTAAGGCCTGTTTCTTGAATCACACATGACAAGTGTCTATATGGATCATTTTAATGCTAATATAGCTATTTATATAAGTGTTTGCCTCCTAATGAAGACACTGCAGTGTTGAAACATTTGTCGACAATTAAAGGCTGCAAGCCGATCTGTGTGCTCTAGTCGATTTTTTTCTCCTTGGAAGTCATTTTGAAGTGTTTATGATGCTCAGAAGAAGGTATTCATTGTTTTACAGTTTATTTTGCAATGATTATATACTGTATGGTAAAATATTTTCTTGCATCGACTCATTTAAAAGGGACTGTTTGTAACTTTTAAGCGTATAAATGTACCGGGTCGGGACACATGCGCGCTCGCATATGCGCGTTCGCGTGTAGCCGCTGCCTCTCCTCCTCTGGCTGCTTGCCTTCACTCAGACAGCGCGCGCGTTCTCGCTCAGCTTGCTCCACCTCTAGACGTGAATGCACGCTCACTCCACACTGCAGAAGAGTTAGTTTAGCTCTGAGAATATCTGCTGAATGTACAGTGGACGTTTGTGCAGAAATAAATGCTGCAGCTCCTCCAGACCAACAGAGGTTTCCCGTGTCTTGTGAAGTGACGGAGCTCTGTAGAGAGAAACGTTATTGTCTCGTTACCGACCGGGTGCCGGTGTCTCCCTGCTCTCTCCGACTGCGGGCGGAGAAAGCAGGGAGACTCGCTGCAGAGCCCCGCTGCCTCAGCCTGCACTGAGACAGGAAAAGCCAACACTAGGATCAGATCTAAATCATGTTCATGGAGAGACCTTCGTCTGGTCAGCTAACATTACTGCTAAGCAGCTGAAATATAGAGTGATATTGTGGTTTTAGCTCACTGTTTTGAGCGATGCTCGTTCAGGTATATTTAGAGCGAGTAAGCGCGAGCCCGACGCTGACTTTCGTTGATTTCACAGCCACAGATGTCGCTGTTAACAAGCATTTCTAAAAGTTACAAATACTCCCTTTAAAACAGCTGATTTGATTAGTACAGACAGCTGTTTCTGTGGCATGAATAAAGGAAGATCTGGATAGTTAAGCAATTACAGCTTCCATTGCGAAACATAAAAAAGAAAACAAGTGCCACCTGTTAGTGATGGAGGAAGAAATTTCTACTCTGGCAAATAAAGCAGCCGTCTGAAAAGTCTGAAATGATTTGAGCTGTGAACGCGTTGACAACATTCAGCTGTGACTGCCGGGAGTAAAAGGCTTTTTCTACTGACTTGTGGATGATGAACTGTTGGGCGAGTGAGTAAGTGACTCACTTTAATGTGACTACTACCGTTACCCTATAAAGCACACAGCATTGTGATTATTGTATTATAATTATAATAATTAATCTGTGCTATATGTACTGGTGCTTCAATATGTTTTCTAGATGAACGTTCTCGGCCGTGACCTCATGGACGGAAATGAACAGAAATCAACTGTTATTTGCTTTTATAAAGTAGCTAAGCTATACGTATGATTATATATATAAACATGTATTGATTAATATGAGAATTAAAAGACATACCTCTGGGACCAGCTGGTCCAACGTCTCCTTTTTCTCCCTGTAAACCTTCGACTCCGACAGACCCTTTAATTCCTCGGTTGCCCTGGATCCCTTTTTCTCCTGTAAACCCTGAAACACAACAAACACATAGGAGCTTGATTCAATCAGTGATTAATAACCATCCAACAGGAAAGCCGTGTGGTCATAACATCCTGCAATATTGTTCATCAGACTCTCCTCGACATCAGCTATGACACAAAATGCCTTAACTACCGTGGCTTTTACCAACGGACGGATTATGAGACAATGGACCATGGGACATGTGAAAGGCCACCCCTACTACAGAATCCCTCTTTGTAGTCGTTTTGCGTCTCTTTTTGGTAGTTTTGCATGTCCTTTTGGTCGTTTAGCATCTCCTTTTGTATCTCTTATTGGTAGTTTTGCATGTCCTTTTGGTAGTTTCGCGTCTGTTTTTGGTAGTTTAGCATATCCTTTTGGTAGTTTTGTGTCTCTTTTTGGTAGTTTTGCATGTCCTTTTGGTAGTTTAGCATCTCCTTTTGATAGTTTTGCATCTCCTTTTGATAGTTTTGCATCTCTTTTTGGTAGTTTTGTGCCTCTGTGGTAGTTTTGCATCTTTTTGGTAGTTTTGTGCCTCTGTGGTAGTTTTGCATTTCTGTGGTAGTTTTGCATCTTTTTGGTAGTTTTGTGCCTCTGTGGTAGTTTTGCATTTCTGTGATAGTTTTGCATCTTTTTGGTAGTTTTGCATCTCTGTAGTAGTTTTGCATCTCTTTTTTTTATAGTTTTGCATCTTTTTGGTAGGTTTGTGCCTCTGTGGTAGTTTTGCATCTCTTTTTGGTAGTTTTGTGGCCCCCTAATCTGTTGGGCCTCTGGGCATGTGCCATGTAGACCCATTCAGTAATCCGCCCATGGGTTTACCTGCTTTAAGGGTAAATCATGTTAAGAGTATTTAATACATTTCTTTTTAGTGCAGAGATGATCAGATTTGACTTTCAGAGGTTAAAGTTAATATCACAGTACTTTCAAATCCATCTTTGTTTCCTGGCAGTTTTAGAATAACAACTGGAGTTGGTTGTGATTGGTTCCACTAAATAAACACTTTTCTAAACTCCTTCTAATTAGCATTTGATGAGGAAAGCATCCAATCAAATCCAATCCAAGAATTAGGGAACTGCTGTGGTGCCAAATCATAAATCAATATAACGAGGACTTTGTCTTCTTAACATTCATTAACAAACTCAGGTTAAATTTTACTTGCAAATAATTGCAAACCCACTGTATACCATAGCAATTTAAAAAGAAAAGTAATTATATGATTTTATGATACATTTCCAAAAAGCCTTACTGCTTCCTGTCCTCCCTCCCATCCTGGCTTAATTTATAGGGGATTCAAAGATGTTGAAAGTGATTGTTAACGTCCACCATCTGCCAAAGCTTCAAATCTCTGAATGCTTGCTGACGCTGGAAGAATAGCACTATACTTTGTTTTGTTCCATAAGACAATCCAATTCAGATTTCCTGCCCTGTGGCACACAATGAGAACTTTTGTTTACAGTAAGCACACTGAAACGTCTCAACATTAATGTGGTAATGAGTTATTGATTGCACCGTTGGAAGTATAAAGCACAATCTTTGTCAAATGTCGCTGTGCCCCGATACGCTCTGATTACACTGTTGTGACTACTCAGCAATCTGAAAGAAATAATAACACTGAGACAGAGACACAAAATAAAACGATGATGGATGATGTCATGTTTTCTGTGGGTTTCTATCTTTCTGCCGTGAAGGGTTAATAACTTCTTTCTCAAAAAAAAAAAAACAATGGGAAAATGTGACCCATCATATTCTGATGTTCGTTCAACAAGAGCCTGGATGTGATGATGGTTTCTTTTGGTTTCAATGGAAATGGTGTAACAGAAGTACATGTGCTGCATTAATCGGTTATGTACGGTTATCATCAAATAGAACTGTCAGCGAAAAAATAAATAAATCTGATAATAACACTGATTCTAATCTTTATTAAAGATTGTTCAATGTCCGGGGGACTATATTATGTTTTCATGCTAAAAATTAAACAAGCCTTTTTCCTTCTTTCCCTACAGTTAGAAATTCTTTTTATTCACTTTTTCCTGGAACTATAGCAGCGGTGGGGGGGTTTCCTTTCAGCAAGAAGATAATGCTTCTTGGAAATGTCATGTGAGAGCTGCAGTTCGTCGGCCAGGGAATGTGGGATGGATGATGATGGGGGGAGGAGCTGAGGGGGTGATGATTCAAGAGGTACCAAGCTGGACATGGTCCCAAAAACATCTGGACTCATGTTGTTGTTGTTGTTGTTGTTGTTTGCATCTTACAGGATCTATGAAAACTTTCATGGTTCTGAGGTGCCAATTCTGCCTGGATGAGGGTTCATGTTGTGGTTTTTGGTGGACATACCTACAAGACAAAGATAGATGACCCGTCCCGCTGGTCCCGTCCACACCCGGTCTGAAAATAAATCCCCATCCAAAGTCTGGGGCTTTGTTTTCTTAAGTGGATTTATATGACCTTTTATATCCTCTGCGCTCGCTGCATTATTAATGCCACTGAATGTAATCACAGAAGCAGAGGGAATATCACCAGAAGTCTGTTTTGCGTTAAAGGTAACACATTCACCTTTCATGCCACTCAAACCTAAATCCTCTCCCGTAAAAAATGCTTGTAACTCCAAACTTCTTGTTTACATTGGACATTTGTAGGCCAAGGACATTTTATGACCTGTGGGCTTTTAAACTCATCTAAAAAAAAAAAAAAACAGTCCGAAAACACAGGGCTTTATTTGACACTGTGTTTGTGCGTCTCTGGCTTCACATTCATTAAATCAGAAATAGCCACTCAGAAATTCGTGATCATTCCTTTCTGACATATCACAGCATTTCCCGCAGGTTGGGGATTTGTTTGCAGTGGTTGGCGTAGAAGTTTGAAACAATGGCATTTAAATTTAGTATTGGGGCAGACAGGAAATGAGGGGAGAGAAAGGGGGCGGGATACAAAATAAAGGTCGACACTGTGGTTATGTGGTATATACGTCTTAATCTTTCGGGCTATCAAGACGTCCATCAACATCTTCATATTTAACAGGCAGACATGAGAGTGGTATTGATTGTTTCATCTAATGCTCTGCTAAAAAAACTAGTATTTCCCAAAATCTCTAACTATTAAAGGTACAGTGTGTAGGATTTGGCCGCATCTAGTGGTGTGGTTGCAGATTGCAACCAACTGAGTATCCCTCCGCTCACTCCTCCCTTTCTAAGACTGCAGTAACGTGAGCCGCCGAGTGCAAAACTGTGGTAACGCCGTTCACCTCGCTCAGAGGCCATCCTCACCATAATAACACTACTTTAGGAGCAACGGAAGTCAGACGGCGACTGGCGGTACGGCGGTTTTACACTCTGCAGCTTAGGTTACTGCAGTTTCACAAGCGTGTCGGAGAACTATGGTGGCCTTCAGGTAACAGAAAAATGCAAAAGGAGCAACATGGTGGACTCTGTGAAGAGGACCCGCTCCTTATGTAGATATGAAGAGCTCATTCTAAGCTAACAAAAACACAACGATTCTTAGTTTCAGGTGATTATACACTAATGAAAACATAGTTATTAATATCATATTCCATTTCTGCCAATAGATCCCCCGAAATGTTACACACTGTTCCTTTAATAGGTCTTTTTTTAATGCAGTTCAATAACTGATGAATGGTAGTCTGGTTGTACCCACCTCTCAATCCTGTCAACCCAGGAGCTCCGGGGGGCCCCAGTGCTCCAGTATCACCCATCTCTCCCTTTGGCCCCGGAGGACCTGCAGAAAGAAACATAATTATGGTCACAATTGATGACATTATGCATTGGTAAACAATGCAAATAGTTACTAATGCAACATTTTTCAGCGATGGTAGATAGTTTTCAAGTCCTTTATGACCTACGCTGCATTGTTTTTATATGGGACGATCAAATGTACTGAAAAAGCGAAACTTTGGTCAGTCAGCTTGGACTGCTGGTGTTTTGTCGCACATGTTTCAGATGCTGGTGGAGATTGTAGATTGTGAAAAACAACATCAAGTGAGTTGAAGAGAAGCTCAGTAATCTTCTTACTGTTCAGTAGCAGAACAAAAAATTACTTTACGAATTGCAGCATGTTATTCTTTCCAAGGAGGATTTGAAAGTTAAGTTGAATTTACAACAGTGTACGGTTTTATTTAAGTTTAAAAATGGCTTCATATATATGTTTTTAATCCATTTACTTTAAAGATATACTGTAACTCATACCACATCCATGAAAATAACCCATTTTTTATCTTGACTTTACTGTACTTCTCTTGGAGAGGAATAGAAGCTGCAACAGGGGTTTTTGAGGAATAAAAAGAGGGTAGAAATATAAGAGTCACTCAGTGTGTCTTTATTATTACAGCATGTTGGACCGCTTACCATCAAAGGTGCTGCCAGAATAAAGGGAAGGGAGGAATCATGTAGATTATCACTTGAAAAGGGAACACATGGGACCAAAAGTTGTTTCAAAGAGCAACATGTGAGCCTTTAATTCCTTCAGATAATGATTTTATCAATGTCATATTCATCATTTACTATAGCTAACACACACACACACACACACATGCGCGTACACACACGCACACACAAAATGTAGGCCAAACTGGTTCTTACAACTGATCTAAGGATTCAATCCAAAAAGTTTGCTGTACTTGGAGAGCGTGAGTGAACAAAAAGCCAAATAGTGAGTGAAAGAGGACGAGAGAGATAAACGCATACATACAGTAAAGAGAGAGAGCGAGAGCGAGAGAGAGAGAGAGAGAGAGAGAGAGAGAGGCCTGGCCACAATGGGAACCACATGTTTAACAAGGTGGACCACAACACAGCTTGTGGGAATGCTTAAAAATTCAGGGCTTGTTATTGTCCAGCGGTTCTGATCCTTCACAGCCTCTAATGTTCTTAATTTGCAAGTTTCTGATGCCGAGAAGCTGCCGAGCGACTTTGAGATACCGATCTGCCTGCTGCCGCCTCGAGGAGCTTTACAACTGGACACACTTTACGGGTGACTTCCAGGTCACGAGCCTGTGAAAAGGTCACGTTAAGAGGGGAGGCTGGGTGTCTACTACAACTAGTGATGATATCCTTCAGTAATAGAAAAAACAATTGGCACCTATATAGATTCATTATCGAATTCTTTTTTTTTAGAAAACAATGCCAAACTTCCTCATCTTCTTCATTGTTTCTGTTTTTGTGAATGAAATATCTTTCTGTTTTGTGGCATTGGTTGGATGAAACTTGATGAGATGTAGATTTACAACGTGGTGTTTCTGTAGGGAACATCTTCCTATTGAAGGCCTTTGTACAGAGTTGACCCGAGGACCTGACCTGACCCGAGTTAACCTTTGGTTCACAGTGTCTTGTCAGCTGTGGACAGACTTAATCTGCTACAGATCTTGGGGCTTCTGCTCACGTTTGACTGGACCCCGTGGACCCATGAAAGGTCAGCAGACAGATAAATAACATGAACAACAGATGTTGCAGTTTTAGTCAGTTGCGTCAGTCAAAACGTAACGAATTACTGAGTAAAATCACCGTGTGAGTGTTTTCTGCTTGTTACTTTAAGAAAGTAGCATTTTGGACAAAAGTCGGCTTTTCTGGCTATTGGGTTTTTGTTTTTATTGGGTTAAGCCAACATCAGTAACTTTCACTATGGGCCGTTTTATACATACGATATCTTGAGGGGAACGGGAATATTTGTGCCAAATTTTGTCCAATTCATCGACCCACTTTTTAAGAATGACAAACATATAGGCCTAGAAATCGTGAAAAAAGCATATTTTTGCATAAATACACCGATCAGCCATAACATTAAGATCACTGAGGTGAAGTAAATAACATTGATTATCTCGTTACAATGGCACCTGGCAGTGGGTGGGATATATCAGACAGCAAGTGAACATTTTGAACTTTGAACTTTGTGTTGGAAGCAGAAAAAATGGGCAAGCGCAAGGATGTGAGCGACTTTGACAAAGGCCAAATTGTGATGGCTAGACGACTGGGTCAGAGCATCTCCAAAACTGCAGCTCTTGTGGGATGTTCCCGGTCTATAGTGGTCAGGATCTACCAAAAGTGGTCCAAGGAAGGAAAACCGGTGTATCGGCGATACGGTCAGACCCGAGGCTCATTGATGCACGAGGGGAGCGAAGGCTGGCCTGTGTTGTCCAATCCAATAGAAGAGCTACTACTTGATCGCAAATTAATCGCACATTTTTTATCTGTTCAAAATGTACGTTGAAGGGAGATTTGTCACGTATTTAATACTCTTATCAACATGAGAGTGGACAAATATGCTTGCTTTATGCGAATGTATGTATATATTTATTATTGGAAATCAATTAACAACACAAAACAATGACAAATAGTCCATAAACCCTCACAGGCATTGCATTTAGCATGGAAAATATGATCATATCATAACATGGCAAACTGCAGCCCAACAGGCAACAACAGCTGTCAATGTGTCAGTGTGCTGAATTGACTATGACTGCATGTGATTATCATAAAGTGGGCATGTCTGTAAAGGGGAGACTCGTGGGTACCCATAGAACCCATTTTCATTCACATATCTTGAGGTCAGAGGTCAAGGGACCCCTTTAAAAATGGCCATGAAAGTTTATCCTCACCAAAATTTTACGTAATTTTGTAGCATTATTTAGCATCCTCTTCACGACAAGCTAGTATGACACGGTTGGTACCAATGGATTCTCTAGCTTTAAAACTGAGCCCGCTACAACCTCCGAAAGCTCAATTGTGTTAATGCGTTATTATTGCGTTAACTTTGACAGTATAATGAAAACATAAACACGTGTAAATACTTTATAAATGAGACCAAATAAATTCATTCTTGCAGATTCTTTGGCAAAATTGAAAAGTTTTTGACAACCTTAATAAAATCTCCTACGATTCGTGGGTCCCGACCCAGTCTTTGGGAATGACTGATCTGAAGTGAAAACTTTGACCTGCTGCGGGATCTAGATGAATTGTCAGAAGTTCACAAAAGTCAGCAGGATTCATCATCTGGGGACCGTGAACTTCTTTACATGATTTCATGGCAATCCATCTAATAAGTGTTGAGAGTCAGGTCAGATAAGGTCAGGTGCAAATTTTGGGGCCCATGAAGACGTCTGGTTCCAATTCCCACTGATTGAGTTGATAAGATGCTATAGTCTTCTCCTTTCTCTTTGGCCATGCTGTTTTTTTTTATTGTGATGTTGGATATCTGGACCGTAGCGCAAAATCATCTGTGGTCACAGGAATCTATAGATCAAAACTTAAGAGTTTCCCTGAGAGAAAGCTGAACTCACAACTAATCTCTGAACATCTTTTGACACATTAACATCCCTTTATAAAATATAACATAAAGTTATGGGTGTCTGCATGCGTCAGCTTTGGTAAAGACAGTTCACCCTGGTGGTCCTGAAGAGATGTGTCCTCCTTAATAGTTTGTTTAAGCAGAGCTTCACATTATTAATCTCTTGGCTTTCAGAGTCCCATGTGTTCGTTCAGCTGACAGCGTTTCAACAATAACAAGCCCAGCGGCCCCTTCAGGGTCAGCCTGCAAACATCTGACAGCACCGAGTCCAAGAATACAACACTAGCGTGGAGTTCAGGCGCCTCCATCCAACATCCAGTCTCTGTTACTAATGTAATGCAGGGTGGAGCAACAGGGCAGAGAGCCAGACGGTCTTAGCGGAGATCACACCACGCCGTGATGGGACAAAATGTACTGTATGTTAAATGTAAAAGGAGATAAAGAGCGCGTTGTGAAATCCATCACTATGACGAATGACAGAGGGTATTATCAGGGTTTATGTTATTTGAGGATACAGTCATTTTAATAAAAAACAGACGGACAAAACTGTAGTCAGAATGAGGCTAAAATGTTCAATGTATATCCCTCATTGAAGAGGACAGGGTTGTGTTTAAAAAGTGATTCCTTCTGGAGGATTTAGAGTAGGGGCTTTCTACAAAGTGCTTTGGCTTTACAGATACTGTTACACAGAGACAGTTTAGCATATTGGCCCGGACATAAGGCGATATTTATTTACTTATCTACCCTTAGAGACATTTTAGGTTATAAGACTTCCAAAGGACAGTTAGATATTGTATCTTCGATTAGAAATGCTGCTAATTGTGAGTTGAATGTGAGTGTGTATAAGCCAACCTCGTCTGAGCGATGGGACTCTTCACTAGTAAAACAAACATGCCACTCAAAATGTACATTAATGGTCATCAGATGACACCGAGGGCTGTAAATGTTTCCAGGCCTCGGCGCTGCTCAGAGCGACTCGTAACGTTTGACTAACTCAGCAAAAAACTCCCGCAGCTCAGCAGCTTTCAGCAACAACACATCATCCATCCAAATGTGTCACCGTTACTGTATGAAAACCCTGCGTATGAAGTTGTGTCATCTTCTGGCACAAGCTGGAGAAACATTGTGAATTAGAAGGAAAATGAGACATGTTGTTGCCTGTGAGTGTAGATCCATCCAGCAGTTGGTAAAACTGAGTAGTCTCATATGATAGATTTGTTGTCAAATGTAGGTTACCATATAACAGTAAACTTAAAGCCCCTGAAAACTCGGTTACAAGCAACAAATTTAAGTTTTAACAATCAAAGTATAGGTTTGGGAAAAAACTGCCTTAGTTAAGAGTTTAAGCGGCTATTATAGATATTTTTTTTATAATAATAGTGTAATATTATAGTGACATTGTGAAAGGGATCGCTTATAGTGATGAACCTACAGAGAATTACCACCAGTGTTAATTTCATTAACGAAAACTATGATGAAATACGTTCGTCAACGACCTTTGTTTCTATGACTAAGACGAGACGATGATGAGGTACCGACGTCTTTAAACACTAACGTTGACGATATCAAACATGCAATATCATCATATCTTTACCAACATTTTTATCACCTTCCACCTTCTCTTATTCTCTCTCTGTCTCAAACACAAAAACGTGCTACGGTGGCGACGCTCAGTCCGTCTCTGTCCTTCTTGTCTCACAATTAAATAACAAAAAAAAATAGCTGACGAGAGAAAACATTGACTAAAATCAAATGACTGTTCAGTGACTAAAACTGGACTAAAACATTTTGAGTTGTCATCGACTAAAACTATGAAGGATAAAAATGACTAAAATGTGACTAAAACTAATAAGCATTTTCATTTTAAGACTAAGACTAAATCTAAAATAGCTGCCAAAATGAACCTGAATCTGCAGCTTCCCTCAGCTTTACTGAGCTTTATAGCACTTTATAACACTTGTTTAGCTGTCCTCTACTGTTTTGATTCACTCTCTTGTAAATGCGAGGTAGTCCAAAAGATGGTGTTTTCTTAGTTCCTTAACAGTTTAAATGTTGGATACAAGAGATTTATTCTCACCGTAGGAGCAAAAGATCAAAAAGCTCTAACAAAGGACCTAAGTCTTGTTGGTGACCTTACATAACAGCGTGTAGGCCTATTCATAAAATGCCAGCAAATATCTCCACACACGGATAGAGGGAACTTGAATGCATGTGAATACACCATTTCTTTCACACACATACACACACACACACACACACACACACACACAGCTGTCAAATTGAAAGATAGTTGTGAAACCCAAGTAGAAGGCGTTTGCTTCATGCCAATTAAACACTTAGAACAGAGTGACACAGTAACAAATGTTCGGAGCAACGAAAGAGACACCGTCGACCACAGCATATTACTGGAAAACTGGGTGGGACTTTCTGACCCAGTGCTAAACTGGTTTAACTCCTAGTTGAAGGACAGGGACTACATTATGTCAATTGATATGAATATACAAAAAACGACGTGGCGTTCCCCAGGGCTCCATTCTCGGGCCTCTTCTGTTCAACATCTATATGCTCCCACTCGCTCAGATTATGGAAAACAACAAAATATCTTAAATCATAATTATGCAGACGACACACAGATTTATATAACGATGTTATCAAGCAGTGTGTAAGTTCAAACGTAGCCTAGTTTGAACGTAATTTCTAACTTAAGTCGGAGTCTACGAGCTAGTAACATCTTAATGGTTGCACCAGCTGAAATAGTTCCAACGCAGGCATAAATTACAACTTAAATCTTATGTAAAGTCCTTCATAACATAGCTGTTGACATAGCGCATTGTTTTGAAAGGTGGGATTGACTTTGTTGGATGAGGAGGAGCGATTTATACCAGCTGTTATACCGCCGTCAGCAACGCGCTCCACCCTTGGCCTTTCATGATGACCGATTTATACATCCCACTTTCGTTTTCCAAGAGCGGATACAGAGGATTACCGACCTGCTGGCAGCAAATTTGCAACATAACACAGACAGAAACGGGGCCCTCAGTCCTTCCCTACAAGTGCTACAAGTGTCTCTGTCATTATTATTTTTCTAAAGCTATCGATAACCTTTGAAAATACAAATGGATAACGGATGAAAAATAGCCTTTTGGCTAATTCTTTTTTATCTATTCTTATTCATTTTGCATTGTCCCATTTCGAATACACAAAACTAAATGTCTCGTCACTATTAAAACACTAAACTGAGGATAACCTCATACATACACACACAGTATTTAAGTTGTTATTGAAATCATCTGATTTCCCCTTAGTGGCCACATTTTACTGTAAATAATACCATGTTGTACAATAATTTACCACCTGGAGAGGTAAAACACTCCAGGCGACATTTTAAAACAGCTTCTCATGTGTCTTTATCATTAATACAACATGTGCGGCATGAACATCACTGTGAGTCACAGAGGAATTAAAGGCAAATGAACTGAATAAGGAGGAAAGAGGGGAGAGGACGGGAACAGAACAGAACAGAACAGAACAGAACAGAACAGAACAGAACAGAACAGAACAGAACAGAACAGAACAGAGGAGGATAAACATGGAGAGAGATGTAAAACACTTTTTGGCTAAGGTGACTTCGAGCTGAGAACAAACAACTGGGCTGCGGAGCGAAAACTAATGACAGAGCTGAGTGGTCGAGTTTTCACCCGTCTAAATTTAACCTACAATTGTTTCCAGGCTCAGGAGAAACAGCATCCCACCCACATGTGAAGCAGACACAAGATCAGGGGTCTCGTTGGGTTTGAGTTGCCATCAATCAGCTCGGGCCGCGTCCCCGGCCAGCATTACGTCACAGCATACCTATTCTGATTGTAACAAGCTAGGGAAGTCATTTTGTGCCCTGGCAGCGAGAGTCGTGCCACGTCGGGACTAATCAGATCCAAACAGACCGGAGGAAGAACATTCAGCGTTGCTCAATTACCCCGGGGAAGTAATCCCACGGTGTAAAATCATGTTTGCGTGCTATACGGTCACTTGCATTCAATCACACTGCAAACATCTACTGGCTCAAACGCCCTATTGTAAATGATCTTTCTGGAGCACAGAGTTCCACCCAGAGGGATTCATTATACCGAGAGTTAAAGGTCTCATGTTCTCATGCTGTGTTCACATGTCTTTCATGCATTCCTACAAAACCGCATGGATGTCTTGTAAATTTCACTTAACATGAAGTGAATTTTCTTTGTCCTTCTTGTGGGAATTTTGCACACATGCATGTTATCCATAAAGTCCCTTCTTTGTCTGTTGTTTTCATGCTCTTTGATATATATAATTCCTCTTTTCAGCTGCAATGAGCTAATTTCTGCAAAACGACACAAAAGTTTTGTTGAAAGTCTTGTCATAATTGAATTAGGCTTGCCGTAGTAGTCAGTGTTACCGGTGTTACACGGTGGTCGGGCACACACCGATTACATTACATACCAACCGCCCCCACCGTCGTTTTGCCTTTTATTTAAAAGAAATAAAACTCATTTAGTTCATTTTCGTGTATCGGCGCCATATTATCAATACACAGTCGGACGATGGACACTATAATTATAAAGTGAAAGTGTCTGCTCCGTACGGAGTCTCAGCACAAAGTAGCAGGAGTCAGATTTCACACACACGGGATGAGAGAGAGTTGACAAACAAGACGATGGCGAAGGATTCGGTGTAAAAGCGAAAAGCAAAAGCGCCTATTTGGCAATACTTCAGATTCAAAACCAGCACTATAAGGGAACCATAACATTAATGACGAGGCAATCGCCATGCGGATTACGGAGCGTTCATGGCAGGTGTGCGTGATGCTGCGACACCGGGTGGAAACCCGCGGCCCGCAGCGAAAGCTCGACCAGAACGTTAAAGATCAAAGTAAGCTCTTTACATACATTAACCGTCATCTTTTCTTGTAAAATGTCTAGTGTAAAACCGATGTTGTCACAAGTTTATTAACCAGTGGGAAAATTTCCTCACCGTGACATCCCTAAACTGAATTCAATTTGACATATCTATCTCAATATATCATCAAATTTGAACATTGCAATTACTCTTTTATGATTTTGATTGAATTTTTGACATTTCCATCGTTGGTTGTTGCTAAATTACCTTATATGTTGTATTCAGGTACCTCTTCCCTGTGCAGGATTTGGATCAGGCTTCAGATTGAGCTAACTTTAGGGGCATTTGAGACAATCATACCCAGTAACCTTTTCTGTTTTTCTGTACTGGTGATACTGGACTGAGCCGTGAGCAACCCCAACCAGCCAAGCCATGCATCAGCCGTAACTTAAAACAGCTCCAACATGGCTGAAGCATGTCGAATCCTTAGGATGGATATTTGAAAGTGCTGACAGGTATGTAGGAGTGAAACTAAACTTAAACAAAAGTACTGATAAATTGAACAAAGAGCTTTCTCTTTAGTCACCAGCACGAACACACACGTGTTGGTGCAGGACATGGCTTTGGTTAGAGGGAGAACACCGTCACAGGTTGACCGCTACCAAGCAGGAGCACAACAGCGCGGCTCTGCACGGCTATCACCTGCAGTGAGGTCTAAGTGGAAACACGTGTTCACGGCACGACGCGCCTCGGCCCGATTAAACAGTATTAGGTTTTGCTAATTTCAAGATGACAAGATGGCTAGGGGTCTAGATCAGAACTGGGCTAAAAAGTCTAGATCATCTATTGTTTGGATACGTTTTAAAGTGTATTAAGGACTTGCTTCATATTAGAATATAATCATTTAAATGGTTTTATGTAACCCTGATGTTTGAAAAAAACTTTTCAACTCAATTTATCCCAGTTCTATCTCAGACATCTTGACGCCTTTTGACCTGCAAATCACTAAATCATTGCTTATATGGACAGGAGCACTAAAGCTAACCACAAGGGCACTTAGGGGAGCATTTGGGACGACGAGAGGGGCTCTCAGGCTTCTCAAGTGCCCCTCTGAAGCGTTGAATTGTCCCCTTTGGGAACAGCCAAGTCCTGGTTAAATAAACGTTTTAAAAAGGGGGCTCTTTTCCACTCAGCAATCTGAACATTTTCGGAGCTGACCTTCGAATATGGTGAAGTTCTTCATGGCCAGAGAGTGCTCCCAGTCCTTCAGGCGGAGGTCCTCCGTGATTGTGTTGAGGATCTCCATCTCGTTCCTCAGCTGGGCCTCCGTGTGGACGTGGGTCACCCACAGACTGCTGGTGTCCTCTGTTATGTTGCTGATCTGGATCTGAGCAGCAGCAGGAAGACGGTAACAGTAAGATTTCCTCACAGTGTAGTTAAAGTTAGCTTATAACACGTATTGTGTATGTATAGATGTTAACTTTGTGCTTCCAAAATGTGTCTTAAAAACATTTTTTCAGTAGTAGATTTAACGTATAGGACATGTTTGTGTAAGCTGTGATGAACCTGCAGGTCTTGTATCTTCAGGTGGTGAATGCTGATGTCATTGCTGAAGGTGTGATTGACAGCTCCCACCGTCCAATTGACCTCGTCCAGTTTCTCTCTCAGCCCGCTCACCTGTCCTGAGGTTTCCCTGAAAGAGAACAGAAATAAACAGAACTTTATTCTTCTAATTCAATCATGGGCGGATTTACTGTAGAGGTAATGGGCCCCCTGGGCACAGACATGCAAAAGGCCCCACCACCTCTCCTACATAGGAGCAAGACACACAGATGTTATAGTGGTTTAACCTCTTTTGGTAGTTGTTTTGTGTGTCGTTGTGGTCATTTTGCGTCTCTTTTTAGTTGCTTTGTGTATCTTTGTAGTCGCTTTGTGTCTTTTTGTGGTAAATTTGCATTTTTGTGCAGTTGCTTTGTGTCTCTTTGAGTGACGTTTTGTAGGTGAAGGCCAGGGGGGCTCCTGACACTTCGGGCCCCTGGGCGTGTGCCCGCTAAGCCCGTTCAGTAATGCGTCCATAAATTCAATTCATTATATTCTACTTCAGTCTTCATTGTGATGCAGTTATGCTTCCATATTTTGGACATGAGGATTTTCACTGTAATATAAACGTGTACCTGAACAGGAGGTCCTGGTCGTGGAGCCAGATGGAGGTGCGGGACACCTCCGCAATCAGGCCCGTCAGGTTCCTGCCGGTGGAGCTGCTCAGGGAGGACAACCTGTCGTCCAACTGCACCAGGTAGCCCTCTGACTGAAGGGAGTGAGCCTGGATGCTCCTCAGCTCCACCTCCAGGCCCTGCAGGTGAAAGAACTTACAACTATCAACGTAATTCAACACAAGTATCATTTATAAAGATAATTACTAACTTGGAAATCACAGTAAAACCTAAAAGTCTATGTATCTATCCCTTATCTATCTTTAAATGTCACTTTCCCAGTCTCTCGGTGTCGTACCTTGATGAGGATCTCCAGCCTCTGCAGCCAGTCGCTGTGGTTCTGGAAGAGATTCTCCAGTTTCCAGATGTTCTCCAGCAGGTCAGCCTGAGTGGACGCCTCGCCCAGGGTCTGCTGGATCAGCCGAGAGCGCTCCGACATCCGGGTCACGTTCTCCATCAGCACCTCCTGCCGCTGTGAAGACACCTGGGAGCGAGAGACTGGGGCGGGAGAGAGAAAGAAAAGAGAGTGAGAGATTTGTTCTGGGTGTTGATTCGTTGATCCCTCAGTCCCCAAATCGAGTATCATTTACTATCCATCACTACTGCCAGCTTGGACCCAGCCAGCACGTTAATGCAGAGCAGATGTTGACTCAGTCACCCGCACTAATTTTGATGGTCTATTCTTGCTAAATGTATTGTTTTGTTAAATTAAGACCTAAATATTTTATGACTTCAAAACCAGTTTCCAGAGTTGGCTCGCTGTGAGGTTCTCTGTGTTTACTGACGACATATTTTGGAAATTCTGTCTCCGTTTTGACTGATGTTTAAGTTGGCCTCCACATGTTGCTGTTCGTCCAAGGAGAGAGAGCATTAGCCCAGAGCGCTTTTTAAAAAGATATGACGTATGGATTCCCAGTGATGGAAAGTAACTACTGTAAGTACGCTGTACTCGAGAACTGTACTTAAGTACAACTTTGAGGTACTTTTATACCAGTTTTCAAACAGTTATTGTACTTTTTTACTCTACTACATGTATCTGACAACTATACTTTCTAGTTACTTTACAGATTGAAGGCGCTAAATACAGGATTGGGACATGGATGTATAAAGAGAACTGGATTCAGCGTTGGAGGCGGGCTCCCGTTCATTCCTATGAGAGTTGCTCAGTGGTGCATGTAGCCAAAATGGCTTAACTGCCGAGGACCTATTGATTTAAATAAGGGCTATTCAAGTGTAAGGATATTCAATTTAAGTCTATAGTCTATAGTCCACCAGAGGGTGGGTGCTATGCTTCTTTGACGACGCCGTTGTTATCAGCTGTAACCGCCGCATGAGAGCAGTGCAGATTTATCTTATGACCCTTTGGAGGCGTCTGACCCCAAGGTTGAGAACCACTTGACTTAACTACTAAACTGTAAAAAGTAGTTAAAACTAGCTCCAACTTGACAAGCTATAAAAGTAAAAAATGCAACAATCTAATAATGAAATACTTGATTATATACAGTATCAGTCATGAGGCCATTTTCTGCAGAAACAGTAATTTTATTTTTGACAATACTTTGATAGGTTTACTTAAAGGTGCAGTGTGGATCTGGTGGCATATACTGTAGTGATGAAGTTGCAAATTCCAACCTACAGAAACTTCTCCCGTGTGCAAAGCATGTAGGAGAACTACAGTGGCCGACGCAAAAAGGCGAATGCCCCTATTTAGAGCCAGTGGTTTGCCCGTTCTGGGCGACTATAGAAACATGGCGACCAGCTCCGTGGAGAGGATTCACTCCGTATGTAAATATAAACTGGTCATTAAGGTAACGAAAACACAACAATTCTTATTTTCAGGTGAATATATACTAATATAAAAAATATACTATTAATATTATATTCCATTTCTGCCGATAGATCCCCCTAAATGTTACACATGGTTCCTTTAAGTAGGAATTTTACTTGTAACGGAGTATTTTTACATTATAGTACTGCTATTTTTTCTTAAGTAAAGGATCTGAGTACCACCAATGTGGATTCCCAGCAAGTTGTTGCTGAACTTTCCTCTACATTAAAATGACAAAAAGTTGGAGTTTGGTTTTGTTTCTATTCTAATTATGAAATCATCTACTTGTTATAATGTGTAATACGCTCATTTAACCTTAAATACACATTAAATTAGAGGGACCTTTTGATGAAGAATTGTAAACACACAAATCTGAAAGAAACAGAAATAAAAAGGAAAAGTGACAACATGTTTTCCTTTAAGAGTTTGTGGAGAGTTTTGGGACGACATGCACGTGTTTATTTAGCTGTTACACCACATTTGGTGACAGTTAACATATTACTGATGAACCTTTCTTGTCTTGTTTCTGGCTGTGGCATAAAGGCCACTTCTTCTTTTCCCTTCTCTCTGTTCTCCACCGTGCCTAATGAGAAAAAGCTCCTCGGTTTCATGTTATGTTGAGAGCATGTTGCGTGGTAACGGCTCGATAGCCCGGGAGATATTTTGAAACCAGATCCTCAGCGTTACGCCATGACGACATCCTCTCCGCGGGACAGCAGGGACCAGTGTGTGCAAAATACTTTAGATGGAGAGAAAAGGGAATATCTTGGGAAACGAGAGGAAGCAGGTTATTCGCTTCACGCAGGCTTTTCGACACGTTGATGCCCCTAACAGCCCGATGTCACAACATTTCTGTTTCCACGTATCTAAGAGAGATAAAAGTGTGTTTCTGTGTGTGCTGGCATCGAGACCAAGAAACGTCTGCATGACCTCAGAGCTAGAAAAGTGCTGAGAAACCACAGTGCTGCAAACAAACCATCTCAATCCCCGCTCATTATGTGTGTTAGGTTTATTCCTAATGACCTGAAAAACTAAATAAGCCAAAATCTCTCCACTACACCAGGAAGCTTAATTGCCAAATGATGGTCTGTCAGCAATGGGATTTTTTTCAGAAGAACACACACACATTCAAGAGATCAACCAGAACATGATAGTATGGAGTTTCTCAGCAGTACTGGTGCTTGAAAAAGAAGAAGAAAAGGAGCATTTAGAGGGCCAATCTTATTCTAGATAACTTGTATTAATTGCTTTATTAATTGTGCATGTTGTGTCACCTGTTTGTGTCATTAACCAAATATAATAAACTTGAATGTGTCTGTAGCAGTTACCTGAAATATGTCATACAAGTAGGCACTTGACTACTCACAAATACTGCAAGTCTGTGTAATAAGACAAAACCTAATGCCGGGTTCAGACTACACGATATCAGCTCGAACGTAAAGCTCGAACAGGCAGACTTAAGGCCTTTACACACCGGGAGTGTGACGAATAAACAAAACGAAAATGCGAAATACTCACCTGCGAATATTATATGTCTAGGGCTTTTATTGTGAAAGGTAAGAACAGAAGGAGTGGATCTGGTCTGCACTGGAGTAGGCTCATTTTCTCATAGACTTCTATACAAATAGATTTCTTTTTGCAACCAGAGGAGTCGCCCCCTGCTGGCTGTTAGAAAGAATGCAAGTTTAAGGCACTTCAGCATTGGCTTCACTTTTCAGATCCAGAGGTTGCCCACTGCTCTATAATCATCTAATCTGATACAGTGAACCATTGACAGAGTCCTGAACAGACAGGATATTGTGTGGTCTGAACCCGGCATCAGATCAGAAAGTTTAAGAAGAAGAAGGAGGAAAATGAGAAGAAGGAGGATGAGGAGAATAGGAGGAAGACAGCATAAATTCCTAAATCCAACTTTATGAACTCAAACATCCATTGTGGTCGGTAAGAAATCTCATCTGTTTAACTTAGTTTCTGAAATGTTGACACTTGGTAAAAAACAGTTTTCCCAACAGTGATAAAGTATACGTGGATACCACGTTTCTGTCAGATAATCTTGTAAGGATAATTTAAACATTACAGATGGAGTGGCGGCAAAGAGCTTAGTGTTAATGTAATTTAAGAATGGTTTCCAAATTTTCTTAAATTTGTCAGGGGAACTGCAGCGTGGTCCTGCTAGTTTAAGGTGCAGAATTACGTTTCTTAACCACAGACTGTTTGGGGTCTGTGGGTTCTCACAGTTCAGGACTGAGAATTGTGTGCTATTAGAGACAAGACATATAAACTTATAATCATATCTTGTTGCCAGAATGCATTTGAACAGATTTTCCACCTTGTGTCTCACTTTGTTTCCTCTGGTTTCATCGCCTAAAGGAATAATCAATCAGCATTAGGAATCACTCTCCACTAATTGATGTCTGTTAACATAGAGAGCTCTGCATATACAATCAACCAAACTGCGGAAGTCACTGTCAGGGAACTCAATGGAGGTTTAAGGCTTTTCTATTCACACTATCATTCCTAGAGCAGGAATAATGGATTGTTTTGGCCATTTGAAGGCAGCGGAAAAAGACACAACACTGACATATTATCACTTGATATAGTTGCTATGGAACATGTTACACAGAGCGAGCATCATTCTTTCTGCCAAAGTTAAGAATAGTTTTACCCATTGAACAAAATTTAAATGGACATTTATTAGATATAAATGTTTAGGGAGGCAGGCAAAGTGTCTTTAGTTGTAAATCAAACTGCAGGAGGTTAAAATGTATAGTTTTATCCAGAAAACATGCTGGATCTCACTAGCAAAAAAATATAAATACGAAGGGAAAAGATACTGTTTATAACAAACTGAAACTTATCCTCATACAACGGTTTGTATGATATCTTACAAAAAAGTTATTCCTCATTTTTTGTGCATTTTTCTGCATACAGTCTTTTCAAAATAAACTTCCATCTTCACAGGAACAACTTGGTTAGGTTTAGGAAAAGATCCTGGTTTGCAGAGGTTGCATCACTTAAGTACCGAAGTTACATGACAAATAAATCAACGTTGACTTCTGGTTTCACTTAGGATACGGATGCTGGTCTCCTGGGCGAAACTCTGATGTTTTTTTAACTTAAGTACAGAAGTTACTTGACAAATGAATCAACGGTTGGCTTAAAATAACCACAGAAGTGGCGTAACTTTAGTACGGAAGTTATGTGACAAATAAATCAGTGCTGACTTCTGGTTTCAGACAGGATACAAACGCCGGTTTCCTGGGCGAAATTATTGTGTTTTTTTTAACCGATTACATACAAATTGACTTTGTGGAATAAAGTGCATTACTTTTCATAGGTAAAGCTACAAACGGTGTACGAGAACAGCCTGCCCACCGAGCTGTAATGGCCCTTCTCTTTCAGTCATCAACCCTCATAATGTCAGACTGAGTTGAGTTACAGAAGGACAGATGAGTCTTTAAGGTGAGTGTTGTGACTTCATGAGAGGGTGATGAGAAATTGACTGAAAGAAGATACGTACATCTGACAAATCCATTACAAAACCTCTCAGCTCAGCTCTGGAAGATGGGAAAGTCATCTCTTGTCTTTTCCATTCTCCTCCTATTCTTTCCTCTTTGTTTCACACACACATACTGTACAGACATGGCAGCAAGACTCAAAACAGATTAGTCCCAAATTCACAGCTTCATGGTCTTCTGTGGAGAAGAGGACACTTTCCACTCATGTATCAAATGCTGGAGGGCGGTCCAGCACGACAGCTGGGCTTCAGGGTATAATGTGAATGGATTCTGCATTGTTGCTTCAGTCCTCACACAGTCTCCATATATATAATATTGCTATGGACTCACATTATTTGCAGCATTTCATCTGCATTCAACATGGTTAGCCCTTTCAGTAAACAAACAGCACAGTACCTAAAACAACTGTTGGCCAAAACAGGAGTCACTTAATTGATATACAGTATATGATTAAATTCAAATGACCAATATGGGGCATACAGTATTGTAATGTTATAGCTAAAGGACTAAAGCTGGTAAGGTGAACTGAAACTGAAGTGGAACCTGCTCCAAATGTATAATGTAGTATTTATTGATTATCAATTCCACATACCTTGTCTCTAAAACTTCTCTTGCCATACATGTGGGGACTTTCCATAGACTTTTCCAAGCCTCTTTTAGTGCACTTAACATGAACCTCAACCTACTTTTGACCTAAAACCAAGTCTTACCACCAAATAAACAATTTAGGTTCTGGCACATTTTGGTCAACACAATGTATGTGAGGTCCTACAACGTGACTCCAGGTCAGGGTCCCCACAAAGTCCTGTGTAAACTGGTGACCAGGGCAGGAATTTCCCCTCCGTCTGGCCTTGATGCCCCTCTGAAAATCCCCGCCCGCAGCCCCACACTGCCCCAGCTGATTTCGTCGTTTTCTCCTCTACTTCTTTCCTGTCAATACGTTATTTAGACACCAATGTCTTTTGTTGAAGTTCATATTGGGCAACATCAAGTGAAACGCTGTTTACATAACCAGAACTTTTACCCTATATGAACCGCTGGAAACTGTGCTATTTATGACGATAGTTTGACATGCGTGCCGCATAGCTGATCGCGGCCACGCTAGACAATGCTTGTGTTTCCACCAGATGTTTTAGAAGCGGCCCAGAAGTGGCTCTCCACTCTGCTACGCTTAAAATACGTGCCAAGTCCATTTTTGATAAAAGCTGTGGTGCGTTGCACAGAGTGTTCCCTTTACTGGTTGAGGGGATGCACCCAAAACCGGCTCCTTCTCCTTCTACCCCCACCCCCCGTAGTCCTTTAAGTAGGAGAAGAAATGTGAGCATTCTCCTCCTGCTAACGAGCACTGTATGTTAAAATATAGATATAAAATAATTATGAGGATGAATGCATTTTTAACTAAAACACAGCAATAAATCTTTGATCCATGTCGTTTATAACTGGACTTTAACTGTATTAACTTTGTCTGTAGGTTACAGCACAACAAAGTAGGAAATAACAACAATAAACTTATAAATACATTACTTTGTGAAATATACAATTTTATTTATTTCACTGATAGATATATTATGTATTAAACATAAAATCATCGTTAACACTTAAGTTAAATTCAATATTTCCATCCATCCATCATCTGTAACCGCTTATCCTATTCAGGGTTGCGGGGGTGCTGGAGCCGATCCCAGCTGACATAGGGCGAAGGCGGGCTAAACCCTGGACAGGTCGCCAGACTATCACAGGGCTTAGCTTCATTATTTCTGAGGACTTATTTGACGGCCTTGCTGCCCTGGCATTTGGCCTTTGCGTCCTCAAAAAGTTGACACCAAAGGCCAAGTGGCCTTGCTCCTAAAATGAAGAATCAGTCTCCCCGTGAGACAGACACGCCGGCTGGACAGTGTCATGGTGAGGGCGTAGAGAGGACAGAGGGAGGTCTATCAAAGCTGCATTCCTCTGTTGGCAAGCCAAAGACAACATGGTGCCTTCATCATCTCTTTATCTGCAGCCTGTGTGTGTGTGTGTGTAATGTGGATAAACGTGTGTTCAGGCGGCAGTTAAAAGAGTTGTATCCCATGAAATATTTCCTCTCCCAGACTTCCGAAATATTTGATGTCAAACTACACACTACACACACCATGCAATAAATCTATGTTCACTTTAAAGCTGCCTAAAATAAAAAAAACATAGACTGTATATAAGAAGTGGACGTAGTCACCAAGACATCACCCATTGGTCTGTGGCCGTTTTGAAGCCTTGAGTTCGGCATTTTTTCCTTCACCATCTTGGTTTTTTGGAACCAGAAGTGACATGTGAGGGTGGAGCTAAGTACAACTGAACGCTGAATAAAACATTTTTAAATGACCAAAATGGTTATAAAACACAAAAACACGTTCAACTCCCAGACCGGACAACGCCGTGGTAGCAACCTATCAATCACAAGGTAGCCACGCCCTAAAGCATCCCCTGCTTTATGATTTATTTGACTCTAAATGGGACCATCATTTACTAAATGAACACCATGCTGTATTGAAGAAGACTTGAAACTAGCGATTGAGACCATAAACTCATGTTTACAATGTTTACTGAGGAATCAAGTGAGAAGTAGGCTCATTTTCTCAAAGACTTTTATACAATCAGACTTCTTTTTGCAACCAGAGGAGTCGCCACCTGCTGGCTATTAGAAAGAATGCAAGTGTAAGGCACTTCAGCATTGGCTTCACTTTTCAAAATTCCTTTGTTCCTTGCAAATACTGTATATATATATGTTTCTAAATTTGCAAAGTTGTTAATTTGTCTTCTGTCTTTGGTTTATTGGTTGGTCTCTTGATAATATATTTATGTATTTATGTATACTGTCTTATGTTATACTTCTAATGGCAGCTGCAGTAACAGTTTGATGCAGTAACAGTAATAAACAACGTCTTTGTTACTTTACAAGCTCACTCGTCACCATATTTCTGTTTTAATGATATCTCTTTAAGTTGACAATTTTCTCATGTTAATTTCCTTTCATGTTGTTTCATAAACTCCATATGCTTTATATTCATCCGGCGTTTCTTTGAAGTTGTTTTCTGATGTTAAAGTATGACTTCATTTCCTGTTGGGGTCATTAAGGTTTCTTCTAATCTAATTAAATTAGGTTTGTACTGTATGTCATCAGTATGAATGTGGTGGGGGTCTGTACATGTTTCAATTTACACACATTCTTGCTTGTTCTCTATTAATTAGAAAGAACAGGATATGGTGTAATGGTTGTGTGTAAGTAAATAGCTTTACTCTTAACCTGTCTGTCCCTCTAAATTACACGTCTTTATGATCCCTGTGATGTGTTAAAAATGTCAAATGTCCTGCGGTGCTCTGCCGCCAGGCCTGGCACCCATGGTTACTAATCTCCCTGTTTAGCTCTCACAGGCTTTTTAATAAAGTTACTTGAGAGGAAGTGTCCGTGGATATGTGTTTGCATGTGTGTGTGTGTGTGTTACCAAAGAAAGGAAGCAGCTTCATTTCGCTTTAAAGGATACTGCCATTATAAACCTGTCAAGTCAGGTTTATTTGTTTAGCTCAATATCATAGACTATAATATGTCAGTTGGCCTTACAGGCCTACAATGATTCCAAATAAATCCCAAACTACAAGAACATACCCTCCTGGAGGGCTGGAGGTGTAAAGTTCACATATAGCTGTAAGGGTGTGTGTGACTTGAATTGAATCTACTCATGTGTGTGAGGGTCCGGTACTGCACATGCATGGAATATTATGACTTTATTCTCAAAATATAACTTCTTTTTGAAATATTACAATGTGGCTTGTTCTCAAAATATTACAACTTTTTATAGAATCATTATGACTTTCTAAAAATATTATGACTTTATTCTCGAAATATTATTGTTCACAAAACGTTTTCACAGACTATTAATTACAAAAATAATCTTTGTAATTAAGAATGGACTCATGGATTCTGTGTCAGGATATAAAGTCCATTTCGTTTCTGGTTTAACGGTACAGTGTAGGGTTTTGGCGGCATCTAGTGGTGTGGTTGCAGATTGCAACCAACTGAGTACCCCTCCGCTCACTCCTCCCTTTCCAAGACTGCGGTAACGTGAGCCGCTTAGTGCAAAACAGTGGTAACGCCGTCTGCCTCACTAAGAGGTCATCCTTACCATAATAACACTACTTTAGGAGCAGCGGAAGTCAGACGGCGGCTGGCAGTACCACGGTTTTGCACTCTGCGACCCACGTTACTGCAGTTTCACAAGCGTGTTGGAGAACTACGGTGGCCTTCAGGTAACGTTAAAACGTGAAAGGCTCTCTCTAGAGTCAGTGTTTGGTTTGTCTGTTCTGGGCTACTGTATGAAGGGCTCATTCTTAGTTAACGAAAACACAACAATTCTTAGATTCAGATGAGCATACACTAATGAATACATAGTCATTCCACTTAGCAACCACCAATAAAAATAGACATATCATCATGTTGGACCTTGCTCAAACAAATTGTTAATGCATACCCAGCATGAGCAACGTGGGCATTGTACTTTTAGAAGAACTTCATGTCAAGCTGCATTGTTGTATTGTAGAATAGGACACAAGTATACCGAATCAGATTTTGAGTTTTACTCTTACGATAAGTTTGCTGAATGCGTCAAGTTTATATGAAAACCAGCCTTAATTACAAGAAATGTTTTTCCTATTGCCTGTTTGTTACACTTCATATAAAAGGCTAAATTATTGTTCTTACTGTTGCAGATCAGATTGTAAACAATCCCACCGTAGCTGACGAGAACCTCCTGAAACATGTCAGACCACACTAACTTTGACTGGTCAGATTGAGCTTCTTTGTGTGTGGTAGTGTTTGTTTGCTAACACTGAAGAGAAGATGAAGTGTTTGAAAGTAGGCTATTCTTCTTTGTGACCTAGAAAATCCATTCTCAGTGCAAACCATGACCTCACCACAACTGTGGCTCACAAAATGAGTGAGAGAACATAAACCTGACTACTTTGATTATATATCCATTTATCCATCATCTAGTATGCTCAACTACTGTACAAATCAAGCCCCTACGCTTATACAATTCATGGTCTAACCAGGGAAAACACCTCAATGGAGAAGCATAATTGGGCAAACCCCATTGTTTGTTTCACAGGTCTTTCATCAGTCGACCTCCATGAAGGAGCCAGACACTGCTGATAAGATTTGTGACACAACTTCAGAGCCTCAACCAGCCTCTTGTGATGTTGACCTCCGCACAGACATTCATCGTAAAGGATAAGCGACTGACACAGAGATGTTTTTGACCTGTCATTAACCATAACATCTTGTTGGAATCAAGCTTCTGCAAACATGCCGTGACCTTCCAGTTATCCGACCCAGACACAGAGACAATAAAAAGCCAGAACAAACAGTTCTCGTGTGTTGAGTCTGGTTCACGGAGTACCTGGAATGACCCGTCTGAACAAAACAGGAATCAGGTGTTAAAACTTGGACAGAAGACAGGACGGAGGCAGTTTTATGGGCTGATCAAGACTGAAACATTGAGCTTGGCTGTTGCTAAAATGTTGATTAAAATCTTGGCATGTTGATTGGGTTGGTTGTTCCAAACTTTTATCATCTAGTGACTCCTTGGATTTATCTTTCTCTCACCAATGTATTGTTCTATAAGGTCTACGTTGTTGTTTACTACGACGGCATATTAGGGCCATTGTAGGTAAAAAGTAATTACGGAGCCTGGGAGGAGGGTAATATTTTGGAAAAAAACCTAAGAATTTCCAAGATTAAAGCTGCAAATTTACAAGAGAAAAAAATGGATACCCTCTGAGATTAAAGTGGCAAATTCACAAGAAAAAAGTCTGAAATTTGCGAGATGTAAAGTCATAACAAGAAAATTACGAAAAAAAAACGAAGAGAAGTTCTGAGATTATAAAGTCATGCATTTGTAAGAAAAAAACTATTCCCAAAATTCTCTGAGATTAAACTTACAAACGCGGCAGCGATGCCGTCGTGGCGCGTAAGCGTCCCCAAGCGCCTATTTTTCGGGGCACGACGGCTGCGCCCCAAGACAAAATTTGTTAAACTCTTGGAACGCTGCAGCGCGCACTGCATGTCACATGACGAGGAACAACCTATCACAGCCGACAGATAGCTTTTCTTTCTTCCATAAATATCAGTCTGTGGTAAATATATGGAGGGTAAGTCAATCCTTTTAGTGCAGGACTACTCATCTACATCTACATCATACTACTTCAACCTTTCTGTCCAAGAACGTCACAACATCCGGTTGAAAGGTCAGCCGACTTGACAGACATATCGAGCAGTAAAGTTAAAGGATTTACAATGCTGGAAATCCACTTATCTTTGTTTTGACTTTGTTTAGTCAGTGAGGCGTTCACCGCTAAATAACCGCAACTTCATCATCGTCATCGCAGCGTGCAGGTTTTGGTTGCTTAGTAACGGCAGGCGAGACAGTAGTAATTCCTGCACAATTCCTGAACAACTACACATGTCTCTGTAAAATAGCTGAAACGACTTCAACATTCACAGACAATGTAATGTAACTCTGAATCCACTTCAGGGCAGGCTTAATAATTGACCATCCAGAGGTGGAAGTGATCTGACCTGGGAGGAAATATTAAATATATTAAAACAGCTGGTTCTCAGTTAAAAATAGCCAATTTACCATGTGTGTGTCTGCTCTGTGTTTGTAATGGACACACACCAGCTGTCTCACATTTTTATGGCAATCATTTTTCAATATCCCTCTAATAATAATAATAAGAATAAAGTCAGATGTGGACACCGCATCTGTCACATCACTGTGTTTTCATGTGTTTGTGTGTAAGTGAGAGACACAAAGCGATACCAGTCACTTTCAACCAGACAGAAACTGACCAACATCCCACTTCACTTTGAGGGGATGCCAGCGGCAGGAAGGAGGGAAGGAAATAAAGAAGAAAGAGTCTTTTTGTGAACTGCAGACCTGAAAGTCTTCCAGCAGTGAATGAGAATGAAATTACAGGATCTTAAAAAGCCGACAGGCAACAACCTGCTTTCTTTGAGATCACATCAAAAGGCAGTCATCAGGTCACTTTACAATGGATGAGAGCAAAAGGCTAAATTGTATATCCATAATTGAATTATTGCAGCAGTAGCCTAAATAAGAATATGATATAGCAAAGGAAGAACAAAAATAATAATAGGAAAGAATGTGACACTACTAGGGCTGGGCTGAAATCAATATCACAATAATAACGAGAATATTTACTACTTTCCATAGCATTCGTATTCCTATTAGCAATATTAGCATTCATTTGTTGTGTTTCTGTTCACCTGTCTAATATTCTCTCTCCTTTTAGCTCTGTTTTTGGTCTCCGCCAACTCCTAAAGAACAATATCTGTCTCTTTTATAGTAACTGAAAAATGCTCCGCTATGTTCACGAGCTAGTCGCTAACTTTGTTTGTTAGTTCACATCGGGTTAACTTGACAGCTGGCAGAAATGTCACAACGTATTTATCAGTGAATGGAAATCAGTGTTTCCTGCTCTCAGTCCTGTCTGTGTTGAATCTGAAACAGCTTGGAGGAAACTGCTTAGCAATCAACTGCGGTCGATTACCAAAATAAAACAATCACACCACATATTGGACACTGAACTACAAACCAGAACAGACACAACACAACACACACCGTCTCGCTCCAGCAGTCCAGCTGCAGAGGAAGAATGTACTTTGATTGTTTAGTGCTGATTGTTTGTTTTTATTGTAGGTCAGGACCGGGAACCAGAGGGACACCAGATATACATTATTAAACAGGAAGTAATTTGTCTGTCGCTCTCTCATGACCTTATTTGGCTTGAAGCATATCTGCATGTGTACTGCTTATTATTTGAGTATGATGAGTATGATAAGATCCTGGACTCACCCTTTCTTAGCATTTGTGACCAATGTGACCACTAGAAATGTGTTAGCTGTTTGGTTCTCTCTCTGCATAGTTTTCTGTGTCAGGTTACAGCAGATACAAAAAAAATCTATAAGTTCAAAACTACATTAATTATCATTCATAAAAACAATACATTATGTATTTGTATCGTAGTATGCATGCACAGTATGGTAATGTCAAAGGAGTCGATCGCTGTGATGAACCCACAGCAAATTGTTGCCCAAACACAGGACTTTTTAGCCTCCTTTATCTCATTGTTTTGGTGTTGCGGTCCAAAAATCTACTTTACGTTTCAGTATTGTTGTTTATAACCCTGTTTTCAAGGGCCAATGTGTATCATTTAGGGGGATCTATTATCAGAAATTGAATATGATATTAATAACTATGTTTTCATTAGTGTATAATCACCTGAAAATAAGAATTGTTGTGTTTTCGTTAGCTTAGAATGAGTCCTTCATATCTACATAGGGAGCGGGTCCTCTTCACAGAGTACGCCATGTTGCTCCGCCATGTTTCTACAGTAGCCCAGAACGGACAAACCAAACACTGGCTCAAGTGAGAGCGGGATTTTACATTACTTGAAGTTCACCGTAGTTCTCTGACATGCTTGTGAATCTGCGGTAACGTGAGCCGCAGAGTGCAAAACCGTGGTACCGCCAGCCGCCGTCTGACTTCCGTTGCTCCTAAAGTTGTGTTATTATGGTGAGGATGGCCTCTGAGCGAGTTTTGCACTCGGCGGCTCACGTTACTGCAGTCTTGGAAAGGGAGGAGTGAGCGGAGGGGTACTCAGTTGATTGCAATCTGCAACCACACCACTAGATACCAAATCCTACACACTGTCCCTTGCAGTACAAAAAAAAGTGCTAATCACTTTATGCTACCTGCCCAACTCCAAAATCACTAGCTAGCCACTAGCTGGTGGATTAAATCGAACATTTGGAGGCTATAAAGAGTCAGATATGAATTGGTGGAGACCAAAACGGAGCAAATATTGGACTCACAATCATTAGATGGACAAATACGCAACAACATTGAGAAAATACATTTTAAATAAGCAATCATTTGCTTTGTTACACCGTGTATTTTTTTTAGCTTGTTAATATATCAATTATGAATTAATATAGCTTTAGTCATATTGAAATTCAGATGAAAGGTTCTCACTTTTTAAGGGTGTAAAAAAATTAGTTTTTCTGTCACATCTTGTGTCTCACTGAGACAACTTTGGCAGGAAATGTGCTGGACTCTTTTACAGCAGTAAACAGCAAGAGGGCGCCGTTATTCTGGAGCAAAAGGCCAATGAAAAAGTAACATGTCATGAGTTTATCCTCTTCAGTAAAAGACAAAGACATCAAGAAGGGGGAGGGTGGAGACAGGTTTTATGGGAAATGTGGTCTTAATTTTGGTAAACCACTGGTGTCACATACAATCTGACAGCCACCGGGAATATGATCTCTTTGGTTTTCCGCTAATATAAATAAGGAATTCAATTAATTTGACAGTGATGTATTTATGTTTTTGTTATTTTCTACAATATGGCTCCATCTGAAGAAAGCTGATCAAAGCTATTTTGTTGAGTTTCACTGGGTCTGGTACCATTATCACACAGACCATATGTTTGGCACGAGGTCATGAACCCAGGCTTACTCCGCTGCATTCAACCCACTCATATATATAACTGCTGTCATGGGTTAATGCCTGCTCATCGCCCGGCTCTGCAGCTGCGGTTACATACGGTAAACATCACTAATAAACCACAGAATTACATTAGATGTAATGTAAATATATTTCCTAAACAGAGCTGTTGAATTTTAGTTTATTAAAACTGGCTGAAATGTTTAAAGTGCACATTCAACGTGGCAGATGTTGCGGAGGAAGAAGCGTAATTTCTCTGTTTATTTGGTCATTTATATGGAGGGTTAAACAACAACGTCTCTACACTCTGAAGTCATGGTGGAGGTTGTGTGTGTGTGAAGTTCAGCCAGCTGTAACTCAGCTGCAGGAATGTCCGAGTGAAGTGACAGCGGTGGCGGCGGCGGCAGCGGCGGGGGTTTTGTTTGATTGCTAAGCGTGGACCCTGTCTGATGTGGCAGACATCAAAGTGAGGCTCTCGCTGTGAGAGGCTGAATGACTTAATAGGCGTGTGTGTGTGTGTGTGTGTGTGTGTACAATAGAAGTACCTGTTTTCTGCCTCTTGTTGGGGTGTCTGTGTGTTTCCTGGAGTGTGACGTTGGGGGGATTTAGATGAATGGATCACCTGACTTTCACCTCTAATACCACAGTTTAAAGTCCCTCTCACTACCTGCAATTCAATTAATAAATACCATAAAAGCCAAACTGCATATTATCAAGATGTTTTACTGGTTGATTTAAAAATGTAATTCTGACACCAAAAATGAAAACACAGGATTTGAGCCTGCTTTGAATCCTTAACTGATTGACTTGATGGTCTTTTGATACATGAACCAACATGGAAAAACTAAAGTTATTAAGGTTTTCTATGCTGTGAAAGGTTTGTTAACATCAGTAATCTTAGAAAACACAAAATACACATATCTATAAGTAAAAATCCCCAGTGATTAACTGTATGGGAACATACCTGTAATTAAAAACAGCATTTAAGTCTCGACATACTTTTGACTTCTTCCTCCTTCACTTGTTTACCTACACATATATTGGAGTATTGAGTTACTTTCCTACTTAGAGAAGCACTATGTAGGTAGTTGGCTGCAGAGTTTCATCACTTAACCTAACTGGTTTACAGCAGCCATAAAGCACGGGTAACGGTAACACGAATGCAAACAAAGTAGTAAAAATGTTTGGTTTCATGGGCCATTTCAGCCATTAAACCTAACAGGCTTTTGCCCTCAGTGATTAACCTTTTCCACCCCTTAAGGGGGTCGGGGGTCTTTAGGGGGAGATAGCAGGTCAACAGTAGATGTCACATAGAAGTGGTGTACATGATCTGAAAGCTGAGAACCTGAAGATTAATTTGAGATGCATCTCAGTACTGTGTGTCAAGTTGTTCTTATCATAAATCAGATTTGGTGCTAAATTTAACAATTTTTTTTCGACTCGAGAATTGATAAAAAATTATCAATAATCCCTCCAAAATTCCACATTAAGACACCAAGACTTTTAGGAACACCATAGAAAAAGCCATGCTGTGATTTGGTTTCAAAAACTTTTTAAATTTCTGCAAGAATTGTATTTTTCGGCAATTGGATAGCGAGCACTTCTGTTGTGTAAACTGCTCAGAAACCCCCTTATTGTCAGTCTACCTAGGAAAGCCATCCATCCTCTGAATGCTCTAGGTCTCTAGTTTGTGGTTGTAAAGTTTCATGAGGCTGTGATTATCCTAGAGGTCACCACAGGTCATTTTATACAGTGAGGTCGGGTTTCACAATATGTCACAATATATCTCACTACAATAAAATGTCTACTATGGAGACTAACAGTTGGACTCATTGGATCCACAAGAGGCTCAGCTTTACAGTGATACACAATGTATGCAATCTATAATATTTCATATTCACAGGTCAATCTGCAAACTGATCGAGTACAGTATGAATGTAAGAATAGTGGTCAATCAACACATCATAGTTTACTGTCATTATGTGACATATTTCTCTCACTATATGTTGTTTTACAGCAGCTACAGAGAGCAGCATGAATTCAAACGTTGACTTCATTCTTCTGTTTCAAGTTGTCGTCCCACCGAGCACAGTTGGAAACTAACAACCACTAAACACTGAGGTGCCAGCGCTGATAATTTTGCATTGTATGTTTCTATACAGCACTAGATGTGTGTGTGTGTACCAGACTTGAGCTCAGCCCAGACTCTGTTGTTGCTTAATTAGGCTGCTAAAAAACAACTAATTTAGGCGCCTGCTATGGCGCTCTTTAAACCCCTGAAGCTTCAACACTCCTCTCCTGCAGATTAAAAAACACTGTAGCTGTTTATGGAGAGCTACATCAGTGATGCTTGCTGTTTTTATTTGTGTTGGAGTTGTTTATGCGCTGCAGTGTTCCTCTTTATTGCATCTCATGAACTTATTTGGCTTGAAGCCGAACTGAATGTGTGTAGCTCTGCATGTTTACAGCTTATTCTTTTCATATCAAAGGTGTCAGCTGGGTATGATAAAATGTTATTATTAAGGAGAGAAATTGAGCCAAAGGGGATATTTATCAATATCTAATCATGGAGAATCATCACTTTTTGTTCCACTTTGTTTCTAGAAATTCATAGGAAAACGC
Organism: Sebastes fasciatus; assembly: GCF_043250625.1. Taxonomy (NCBI): domain Eukaryota; kingdom Metazoa; phylum Chordata; class Actinopteri; order Perciformes; family Sebastidae; genus Sebastes; species Sebastes fasciatus. The sequence goes on along the minus strand of NC_133812.1, from coordinate 21,722,383 downwards.
ACAAAAAATGAGGAATAACTGTTCGTAAAAAGCCATACAAACTGTTGTATGAGGATACATTGGGTGAGTTGTTGTTGTTCTCTACTCAGTAATTACTCAGTAATGTTGCCCATGTTCCATGCTTAAGATGACACCAAAAAACAAGACAAACGTTGCATGATGCATGTGACACCACTTGCTCTAACTATTGCAATATTTCTGTACTGAGTGCAAAGTTTTCTGTCTCACAGAAGACACTACAACAATTCTTTACAACACTGAAGAAACACAGAGAGACAGACAGAGAGAGAGAGAGAGAGAGAGAGAGAGAGAGAGAGGTCCAATTAGTCTTGACATGTTAATGGCCTGTTTGACTCTGACTGCTTGAATGAGGCTGTCCACTGACTTTTGGACCTCTCTTGTTGAAGAATGAAGGACTGACTTTTCTCTGTATGTTTCTGTGTGTGTGTGTGTGTGTGTGTGTGTGTGTGTGTGTGTGTGTTCCTCCTATGATGGGACTCCTACTGGGAACATTGGATCCCCTCCAGACTCTTTTCTACAGAAAGACCCATGACCACAGTGCAGAAACTCGTTAGAAAAGGCTTTATGTTCTCAGAGTCAATTTAGGGGCCCCGGGACTGTTCGTATATGTGACATACAGTACGTGTGTGTATGTAGCGCCAGTCATGCATGTGGTTTGTGGCTGTGCATGTCTCTGAATATGTGTCTGAGTCTGTGTATATAAATAACTGTGTGTGTGTGCTCTTGTGTCTGTGGGAATGTGTGTGTGTGATTATTTATGTGTCATGTACATGTCAGTATGCAAATGTAGGCTGTTTGTGTACATGTTTGTGATGATTGTGTGTATAATCAAATGTTTGAGAGACTGTATTTAAGAAATGAACGTAGTCACCGTGACGTAATCCAGTGGTTTGTGGACTACAGTTTTGAAGCCTCGAGTTCAATATTTTGGCCGTCGACATCTTGTTTTTTTGCAACCAGAAGTGACACGAGAGGGTGGAGCTAAGTACAACCGCTGAATAAGACATTTTTAGAAGACCCACAAGGTTTTAATTAACATTCATGAACTAAAAACACTGTGAAAGGGTTTTAAGACGAAAACACGGACAACTCCCAGACTGGACAACACCGTGGTAGCGACCTGCCAATCAAAAAGTAGCCACGCCCTAAATCATCCCCTGCTTTATGGTCTATTTGACTCTAAATGGGACCATAATTTACTAAATGCTGTATGGAAGAAGACTTGAAACTAGTGATTGAGACCATAAACTCATGTTTACAATGTTTACTGAGGTAATAAATCAAGTGAGAAGTAGGCTCATTTTCTCATAGACTTCTATACAATCAGACTTCTTTTTGCAACCAGAGGAGTCGCCCCCTACTGGCTGTTAGAAAGAATGCAAGTTTAAGGCACTTCAGCATTGACTTGTGTTTCTGTGTCTCATAATTATACTTCTTGCGTGCACATGTTTTTATTTGCCCGTCTCAACATATGTGTGAGGGTCTATGTGTCTCTGCATGTGGACATGAAAGAGTAAGTGTCTCTTCTGGCGCACGCTCTGCGTCTGGGATGGAGGATTTACTGTCCTGCAGGCGATGTGCGTCTGGGGAAGGAATTTCTCACCCGTGTCGAACATAAACAGACCCGAGATCAGAAACACCTCATCTTCAGCAGCAAAAAATGTTGATTGTTTTCACTAGGGTGTGGTTTAAGTTCCCCTTTAAGGTGTCAGATTTACCCTCTGAAGAGTTTTTCTACGGACAAACTTAGCCAGACACATCTGGTCTACATTCAGGACAGGTTTTTATCTGGTATCATGTTGTGATGAAGTGTGTGCTCTCTTAAATAACCTCAAAGGAGCTGAAATAGTCTAAAGGTCGTGGGTTTGGTAAAATTAGCCTCTCACTGTTTTTCTAATGGTCAAGTATGTCGATGTCCTCCGCCTCGCCAGTGTCCCACAGACCCAATAGTTGGAGGTTTTTTTATGGGAGAGCAAGTATCCTCTGCAGCAAAAAATATCCTCCAGGCCTGGACCAAAAATATATATAGGTCTATACAGAATTCGCTAAATGTGGAAAGACAGCATGTCCCACAAATAAAAACGTAATAAAAGACAAAGAGGGGACTAGTGAAACTTTGATCTCCAGCCCAAAACTGAGGTTCAGGTTCAGGTTGAATAAGGTTGAAAGTGTGAAGCCCTCAGCCCCAATAAACACAATTTCCTATAAGCCCTAGACCTTCGCTGGTTAAACATCAGCTCGGCAGAAGAGACAAGTCCATGGGGAAAGAAACAGCACACAGATTTTGAGAGCAATCTCAAACTTTTTCATGTCAAGGACCTCCAGAATAGATGTCAAATAGACCACAGACCATGGATGTATAAGAGGTTGTGTCCTGTGCTTTTGCCCTGCGTGTTAGTAAATGGCTTACAACTACTTTTAATTCTGCTAGCATTACTAGCTACTGGCCAATAGCCGGTTGTTTGGGAATGTTAATACATCCACTACGGTACAGGCTTACAGCATACATCCCATGGGTGTATTATAAGATAATAAAAGGGATGAATTACAGCCAATATATCCATTATTACAGCCGCATACAGCTAGCAGGAAGCTGGCAGAACCAGATACGTCATATGAGTGTGCAGGGCGGTGCAGTCCCGTGGGTCTGATGCAAGTTCATTATGATGAGGAAAATAACTCTGGATTTGGCTATTAGTGACCTTTACAACTTTTAGGACATAATGATTCAAATGAGGGTTATTTAAGTGTTTGTACTGGGAAGTTGATTTACCTTGAAATGATCCTCTGATTTACAGACGTATCTTTATGCATCCATGGCCATGGACTCATTGGCGTTTTCAGTCCAAAATGGCGGCAGCGCTGTTGTCAAAAAAGCACCGGAGTTTCGTCTCTTTGCTTCTAAACCCCTCACGTTACCAGATATTCTGGGCTGAACGTCGGTACTGCCCAAGGTCCCAGACCAGATTGTTCCTCCGATTGTCAGGAGGGATGAGTTGGGAATAAATCGGCCCAAACCTCCCGCAGTCTGTGGCCGGCTTTACGGAGGCTAGCTAGTACGTGACGTCATTACTTCAGCTCTTTATGGAACACTGCCAGTAGTGGTTGCTATAGCAACGGGATGTTTAACTGAAACCAACTGCTGCTACAGCAAAAAACTAAATTCTTCTGTAGCAGGAAAAGTTGATGTAAAACACAAAAAGAATCATGTTAACAAACACCAGTTACTACAAAGGCCCAGAGACCAAAATAACCCTGGGCCCAGCAGGGCCTACTGCCTGGTTCTGCTTGGCAATAACATGCCTGTTGCCTATCACTGAAAGACACAAACCCAAGCTCAGAGATTTCATAGCTTTACAGAATAATAACAAACCCACCACCAGCCACCATCATCATCATCATGTTTTCCAGCAGTTAACTGGCGGAGGAAAAAAATCACCACCGAGCCAAACCTGCGAGCTGCATGTTTGCTGGAAAACATGACTCAGTTGCACCTACAGTACAGTATAAGTTGAAGACAGGCATGTAGGCAGCGCTTTAAGATCTGCAGCATGTGGGAGGAAAATAACTCTGTAAACATAACTGTCCTCAACCATACCTGTAGAATACTTACAGGTGTCTGTAAAAACTATTATTTTGTGGATATACTCTATAAATTGAAGGTGGTTGTAAATCATTGAATTAACTGTGGCCAAAGTTATACCATTGTTCCATATTTTGCATGATTGTGCCAACAGTGTGATTAAGGGTGGTAATATACCACTAGAGCTCCATCCAGCTCAGGAACACACATATAAAATGTCCTTAAACCCCCTGTCCTAAGAACACCCAGGACAGTTATCAGCCCAAGCTCAGTCTGCAAGGCCATATATGGCCCAATCTCTGGCTATTAGATGTGTTTGTTGGGTGTTTTACACAACCTGTTATTCTGAGAACTGACTCCAGATGTAGGCAAGGTATTTGTAGCAATGTCTGGCCAAAATGCAAGGAAAAAACATCCCAGCCTTCTGCAGAGAAAGGAGGGTTCTTCTCAAAATGCTAAGAAATATGAGGAAATAATGCAGTTATATTTAGGAGTATTTAACAGACTCCAGAGTTATCTTTAAATGTACCATAAGAGCATAACGCTAGATAACTCTTCTAAAAAGGGTTCTGCTCTGCATGCTACTCTACACCCTCAGAATTACCTGACATATAAACTATATTTTTAATTTCAATCTTAAACCTCATTTAAAGTTGATCGTCCTTTGCGTGTTTGCCTATTTTATGGTGCAGGACTAATACATATTACTGACGTACTGCACAATTCAATCAATATAATAAAACTTGATAGTTACTGGCATGTATAGCCACATGTGAAAACACTTATTTCAGCGATTAAACATCTATTTCTGTACAATTATAAAAAAAAACATAGTTCAGTCCAACACCTCTCTCACCTAGCCCCTCCGTATATGCACTAATGTTTTACAGTGCGTAATAATTTGGACGTACTCCGAGAAAAAACATCTGAAAGAGCTTAGGAACTTTCTAAGAAAGAGCTGGACTCTATTTTGCTGCCGATACTTTTGGCATTTGTGTTAATGGAGACACAACAGAAAAGTGCCAGCTTTAGACAAAAACTCTGCATCTGGTTTCTTTTTAGGAAAGTTGAGAAAAGTTCAACTTTTTAGAGTATCGCATGTGATTTGGACCAATCAATAGCAACCAAGAGGAGGTGTGGTTTCCTGCAACGCAGCCAGATACTGTAGAATAAAGCATTAAAAATCAAATGCTCTGTGGGACAACAAAACCAGGAAAATGTCACAAGTTTCTGTCTCAGCCTTTTGGTTTCAGAGAGAGTGATACTATAGATAGTTGTTCATGATTACTGATTGGATGATTATCTTTGAGCATGAACGACGGAGAGATGTGAAAATGGAAAGTTGTTCCCCTTTACAATCAAGGAAGAGTGTGATATAATATTTTGTCCTCATATATTAACACCACTACATCTAAAATTGTTAAATGTAATTAAGATTACTTTATATTATATATTTGTAGTGTATAGGCCAAAACCTACTCATTTAAGTGTCCAATTATTTTTTATTTCAATCTGAACCTAACTGACTTTCAATTTGAGGACATATTGGGGACTATTAGAATAACTGAATCAAGATGACTCGTCAAAGCCTTAAATGTTTCCAAATATTTGTGTTATTATTTTACAAAATTACTGAAATGATCACTGCCATTCACTGAGAACTGAACCTTTAAATAACATGCTGGCACTTCCTACCGCGAAAGGATTAAAACTGTTCTCACTCAGGTACTGCAGGTCAGCCCAAAGGGTTTCTGGGAAGTAAAGATACATCATGCCACCATTTGGGTTGGCCAACATTCACAGTTGTCTAGTGCAGTTTTAATGCTAAAAAGACCAAGCATGTCTCCTAAGTAATGGTCCTCCTCTTCAGCTGTGTCAGCCAAAACAAATGACGACAAAGACAAAAGCTTCTCCAGCAGCAGGCGCCTCTGAGATGATAAAAGTCTGGTTTCTGGCTCAAGGCTGAGACACTAGCTATCATGGGAATTGAACATGTGAGCATTCAATCTCTCTGCTGCCACTGAGGCTCCCGATCAGAGCTGTTAGAGCTCTGTCCTATCTGTATGGAGATAAGCTTGTAGAAATAATGGACTGATAAGACTCTTGACCTCAGCTGGCTTTTTCATCCTCTGTCGCTGGTTTTTCTCCGTCTCTGTTTCTGTTTATCACTCTCTCCCCCCCTTCACTTGTCCAAAACTAAGATTTAGGATCAGATGCGCTGACACAGAAAATCCTATATTATACTTATCCTGCCATGAATGCAGATGTTTTTAAGCCAAAAACGAGGCTCTGTGATCCTGCTAGCTATGAAATATGGATGTGTTTGAATGCACGGGAGACGCTGGCCGAGCAAGTTGGTAGAAAGCCAGAGGAGGCAGCGTAAGAGCTGGAAAATAAAAAAAAATAAAAGTCAAGTGAGAACTCAAACAAAAAGCAAATGTGAAGAGTTGAATCGGTGTTCACGTCGGAAAACTGGCAGCCGCTGCGAGCGTGTTTGTGCGTGCACGACGAAGGGGCCTCCCGTGCAGTTACGCTGGAGCCACTTAGCTTTTTGGATGGCCGGCATTTCATTTAAGAGAGGCCGGTTGAAAAGCTCGGTTTGATTGCTTCTCTAAAACAACCTCATCTAAAAGCCTTAAATAACCAAATACCTCTGTGACGACGTTGAAACCGCTCCAAACTCTTAACTACATCTCTGTGCCTGGGAATACGGGCATCAGTCGTGTGGTTGCGGCGAGAGTGGGAGAGGAGAGTCTTGAAATGAAATTAGGATTAGAGCAGTCGATTCCTCCAGGATCCTGTTGGTCTGAAGCCAGGCAGCTCTTAAACCTGTCCCTGGGTCTGTCACTTATCTTTCTATCTCTATCTTCCTTGATTGTTCAACTCCTTTCCTCCTCTCTCCGTCTCTATCAGCCTCTCTTTGTCTTCCTCTCCTCTAACAACACAGCTGACATTTACTAGGAGGCCACAGCAGGGTTCGCAGAAGGTAACAGCCATAAAGTCTGACACACCTCCAAAGCTTTCTCTGGCCATGAGGCTACTGTGGCTTCACGCCAGGGTTTTTCCAAATGAACCAGGAGGAACTGCAGCGGTGTAAGCTCTGAAGACGCTGGAATTTATTACAGCACCGTTTAAAACACACCGACTGATATGAAATAACAACGGCTAATGCTAATTTCCACAAGTCACAAGTCCAATTTTCCACATTACGGTTTCACTTATTTCGTGCCAATCACTGAGACATGCAATGTTTAGAAGACCAAATCTAGCTTTGGAAGTCAGTGAGGGTGGTTTCCATTTTTGTTTTTTTTACAGCTAGGGAAATGTTTTGGTGGGTAAGTGGATGACCACTCTCTCTCCTTCATTACATAATGTACCAGTGAATGGTTCTTGAGGAAAGCACTGGTCTTTTAATCTCAATAAACAGATATCTGCGTATGAATGCAGAATCTGTAGGCAACGGGACACAATTCTGGTATCAAAAACATCTGTTCGTAGTCTGACTAGTATTGACCAATCACGTTTGAGCAGGCTTTGGTTGCATGGGTTCGGTGTGGAGAGCAAGAGAGGCGGAACGCATTGGCTGAAACTGGGAACCCACCGGCTATCGTCTCATGACGATTCAGCTTTTTATTAGGTTAAAATTAGCGTGTAAATTGGCGCCTCCAGTCTCACATCTAAAGTTGCTAATCGGACTGTAAATAATGACTGGCGCTCAGAAGAGGAAGTCTTGGCCCAGATATCCGTTATTTGGATAGATATCCAGGATAGATATCCAGATAACACCAGAACCCCAGAAATATCCAATATTAAATCATCAGACTGATAGCCGGTTTCTGGTCCTTTAACAGTTCAAAGCTAAAATATGGAACTTTTTGCCTGAAGTCACAAGTTTTAAATCCAACGCAACTCTTTAGTTCTCACCCCGAAAGTCACTCTTCTTGTCAACCTTAAAACAGCAGCTAGTATGTTGTGCGAGACGAGAGATGTAGTTCAACTTGTGACTTCTTCTTGACTTGCAAAATTATCTTTTAAATTGACAAACATCATATGAGTGATTCATGGCGTAATTCAAACAGGATCAAAAAACTATTTGTCTCTCGCCGTTGACTACCGTTCATATTTTCCATGGGGTCTACCAGAAGGGGCGGGACTTCGCCTCTCTATAGTTTGAATGTGGTACAAAAACAGTATCAGTATGTAATGCATATATTGTACATGTGCATTAATCTACAACTCTTTCTTCAAACTGTTGCTGTAAAAGCGCACTACAAGTGTATACGTACTACAACCCCAAATGCATCAAATTTGGGCTAAATGTCTCTAGGTTGCATGCTAAAAATGCTAAATCCAATCACCAAACAGAGTATCATTTAACCCCACTTCCTGTACTTTTCTTGCAGTCAACTGGTTTTGACTTGATCTACAGTCAAGAGATGGTAAACGCTGAAAGCTGAACCTTTACAGACCACATTATCATGGCCTTGATCTCCCAGAAAATCAGTAGTGATGCCAGCTCATGTTTTTTTCCGTCCCCCTGAGAAGCCCTCATGTAAACCAGTCTGTATGTTGGACTCCTCTGCAGATTGAAACCTGGTACTCTCGCAGCCATGCTGCAGGAGAGTATGGGAACCATGCAGCACAAAGGAACCAGCCACCGTCACGCTTTATCTCTCCTCTGTCCTCTTTCATGTTGCCGTCTCGAAAGTCAAGCTTGTCACGCTTCCAAACTACTGTGACATACGCAACTTCACACATAGGAATCAAGTTTAAACCTTTCACACGTGCACAGAGCCACACTTAGAAAACTGATTTCACGATTCAGATTAGAAAAATCGCCCAGGACATTGTGAAGCTGCATTATACACATACATTCATCTGTGCTACTTTTGGCATAGAAGCAATACATTACCAACCTTTCAACAGCTATGGCTGTAAAATTGTCAAGTGCATAAAGTCAGTAAAATCACCATCAGGACTTTTACATGACTGAAGTTTAGCTTATGCTTCAAATGATCTTTTATTTATTGTGCGAGTGTGTGTTCTCTCAACGCTAAACTAGAACAGACAGTTTAAGAGGGGAGTAAGGTTTCAGACCACGTCCCTGAGTGTTACCTTAGACTAAATATAAGTGGGTTTTTGTGGGTCATGTGTGTATACGTGCACGTGTGTGTCCTTCATTATAATTCCACCTTGAGGAACGACTGATGTCATCTGCATAACTTGAGCTCTGAGAACAAAAGATGGAAGATATGCTCTTTTTCTCAATGTGTACATAACAGTACTACACTCTGCTTTCCTTCCACCTTTCTTTATTTTACTCCTTAAATTTTCACTTCGTGTTGGCTAACGTATAAACAACTATTGTTAAAATGTTTGTTGGGCCCTTAAAAGCATCCTAAAGTAGTGAAATTGTTCTTGTATTTTCGGAGCTCCCCAGCTACCAAAATTCCCACTGAGGATTAAAAAAGTGTTTTACGATTGTCAAAGACATAAAGCTAATGGAAGACCAAGTCCCACCCTACCTGCCAGGCAGAGTCCGAAGATGGTGAGAAGAACCAGGATGTAGAGAGAGACGATGGCGTACTTGATGGCTGAGAGGGAGTTCAGGTGAGAACAGCACTGATCCTGCTTCCTGCGACGCTTACCAGAACCTGACCAAGACAAAGAAAGGGTCAGAAACAATACAAAAGTCCAAATAGGAGGTGCAAATATGTAGCACTCACAATATGCCAGGTTCTCTAATGAATAAATCAGCAAGAGGAATCTGGCTTTTGGAATAAACATGGTGTTTATTAATGCCGTTTGAAGATTTGTTTGCCTCCTACAAAACAAAGTCTCTGAAAGCTTGTTAAATTGATGTGTGTGTGTGTGAGGCAAGAGGCTGTTCACAACAACAAAGCTCATGTTTTCCAGTTACTTGCTCAGTCGTGATGCAAAAATGAAGTCCATAAAAGCAAAGGATTGGTGGTTGAAGCTAAAACAAATAACTCCAAAGGCTTTTATTAGAGAGCCTGACATTTACTGGTACAATGACTAATACTGTGTGAACACAAAGTAAGATCGTACACTAAACACGTAATGACTGCAGTGCACACAACACATGAATTAAGTGACAAAACAAGTTAACGTTACTTTTAGTTTCACGTGGGACACGAACAGCGGTCTCCTGGTTGAAAGTCTTGTGTTTGTTTGACTCATCCACCACCCTGAACGGACTCTCACGCTATTAATACTACGCCACTTGCTCCGACCGTCAAATAAAGCCGCTGGTGGGTTTACATTGGAGTTAGTTGAAAGCCCTGTTCGTCACATTCTGTTGTTAAAGGGTGCCTCCGCTGACCAAACGTTGGTATTTGACAAGTTGGGAGTGAGAACGGGTTGCACAATCATGTTATTTACCTCCTAGCACACTGTAGAGAACGTACCTACACTTGGTGACAAGTTAGCAAGCAGCAATATCAAACACATTTCTTGGTTTACTGGTTTAAAACGGTCTTACTTGCATTATGACAAATATAAATTAGATAAGAAATTATATGCATGCATTTGGCACAGCTAAATGGTTTGTACATTATTGTCTTAATGCCAATGGCACACACACATACACATACACATACACACAAGTATAGATGCACAAATATAACAGAATTCACAAAATACACAAACTCAGCGAGGAGCTATTACTATAATTCATGTCACCACTTAACACTCCTCTCAGGGTCAAACAGATGTTGGAGAATTAGTCTTGATAAAACTGACACAGCGCTGTCTATGTATGATGGAAGTGTGTGTGTGTGTGTGTGTGTGTGTGTGTGTGTGTGAAAGCTTGGCAGGAGGCAAGGATTAGGCTGTTGATGTTGAGGGAACATTCCCTTCAGGTCAAGAGGATGAAGAGATTTCCAAAGGTTGTTTCTGGAGTCACATCCTTCATCAGTCATTGGGATAGGAACGCGATATTACTTTTAAAATGTTTTCAGACACCAGCACGTAAGTGTGTTGTGTGGAAGTGATTTACCTCAACACTGTTAAAGAAATGAATGTATGTTTTGCCACTTTAATACTGAGTAACACGTGGTGTTCTGGCTGTTCCCAAAGTGTTACATACCTGGACATTAATGCAACAAGAGCTACTAGAAAGACAATATAAAGTGTTATTTTTCTAAATGTAGGCTATACTTTGCAAAGCTCCACTCTCCTTAGCAACTATTGCTAAATCCTAACTATAACTGTAAATTTGATTCTTCAATCGGCACTCATCCTGTCACACTTGCATCGTCGATTATGTACCGATAAGCTACTCAAGATGGACAAGCCAAAATATCAATGGCTTTCACTTATCACTAGCTAGCTTGCTATCATTGACAAAAAAAGAAGGGCGCTAAATCGTGTCGGTGGAGGAGAGGATACCCCACCTTTTTAATTTATTTCAGACTTAGGAAGTTTCTGTTATGAAGCCCCAGCAGACGATGTGAAATATGAACACACAGGTGTCTCTGGGAAATCAGTGTGGCCATGTGACATGATGAGCATCATGATAAATATTACACCCGCTGGGATATTGTGAGGTTATAATGAGATTCTATCTTCCTGTGAACAGCCATGATGTTGGCTTGAGTCTGGGTTTTAAATATAAACACTGATTTTGCAGCACGGCCTCCCAGCAGCATGCTTTCATTTAGACCGTGACAATCTGTCAGTGGACACTGGTGGATTGTTGCTGACGCATACACACACACACACACGCACACACACAATTCCCCTCTATGATGAAGAACACACACACTCCTCCAGTAAGACAAACACAGCTGGTTCAGATGTGTCACATGGCTGGAATGTATAGGAACAGAAATTGCACTCAAAGCTTCATGCTGAACTGAGACGAAACACCCAGCCTACATACAAACAGCTTCATAAAAGACATGCAGGGAAATAAAACCAGCAGTCTGGAGCTTAAGGGGGAAATTAACACATAGTTTTCATGTTTTCTTGTTTGATGTTGTTCCAGGAGTTAGATGAGAAGATTTGATTGATACCATTCTCGTGTCTCAAGTATGGAGCTAGAGCAGGGAGGTAGCATAGCATAGCTTAGCAACACTTGAAGTGGACATTGTGACTTGTAACAGGAACAGTGGTAGTGTTCTTCTTCTTCATGTTTGTAGTAAACACTTTAGAGGTGCTGGTATGCGTGTGTTTGAACTTTGGACAGCCATGCTAGCTGTTTCCCCCTGCTTCCAGTCTTTATGCTAAGCTAGGCTAATCACCTCCTTGCTTCAGCTTCATGCTTAATGCACAGATATTGGTCTCGATCTTCTCATCGAACTCTTGGAAAGAAAGTGAATACGAGTTTTTCCCAAAATTTCAACTATTCACTTAATGATTATTTTTCTTCAGCACTGTTGTATTGGATATTTTTTATTATTTATTGATTAAAATGTACCATATAAAACGTAAACAAAAGATATATTTTTAAAACACAATTTCCAAAAGCCTAATGTGACGTCTTCAGACTGCTTTTTTTGACCATAGACCGTATATATAGATGGACGACGTATCTCCACTTCCTCCCACTGTACAAAAGTGAAGGCAAAATATCCCGGATACGGGAGCTGCCAGACCCAGAGGTATCCCACTGTTCACAACATTAAGACGACATTTGCCCCATAAACCCTGATTTCTTTGAGGATAAACCCTGTTTTTACCCATAATTCATATAGTATTTACCTCATAATGCACACTGGCCGTGTAGTTATGTGAATCCTGGTTGGATCCCACTCTGATAGAAACCTCCTAACTCTTTTATTTTGCTCTTTTTTTCCACTACACCCCAATAAAACAAACCGCCCCATGGTTGAGAATATCTCCTCTAATTGAAGAGGTGTGAAAATGTTCCAGGATTAGAGAAGCTGGATGAGGACAGTCTTTGTGATGTGTGCGGCCATTGTCCGCTTTCCATTAAAATGTCAACAAATTCTCAAGTTAATGTTCCCTAAGACTTTCCCACCAAACTCGTAGAGCTTTGGGTCGAAACCTGAGAACACCACAGGGTCAACTGTGGATTTGCTGCAGCTGCACCTGTACACACACACATACACACACACACACACACACACACACACACACACATGAAAACACACACTGACGCAGATGTTGCTCCTGGACATTCCTGGTTTACACAGATGACCATAGCGAGAGTAGAGCGGATGCCAAGCGGTGACAGCATTGCCTCTTCTTGTGTGTCTGTGTTGGTTATTAATGTGTGTGTGTGTGTGTGTGTTTCTGTGTAGAAAGTCCCTTTCTGAATATCAATCATGGTGTATGAAGATCTGCGTCTTCTTCTAGTGACTTCTTTGCCTTCACGTACACATAGCACATTCATAAAATTCTATATTTTTGATATATATTGAATAATCTGGGAATTTCTAGAATTGTTGAAGGTTAAATAAAGACAAATCAATTGAAACAGTATAAGATTTTTTTTATCTAAAGAGATTCTGGTGCATAATTAACAGTTCATTGTCCTAGTTTTTCTCTCCTGCTTCCATTACCAGAAGGTATTTAGAGATGTATTTAGTGTGCAGCCCGTTCGCACGAAAAGGCAGATAAAATACACAATAATGTGCATTTAGCGTGCAATAAGAATGCCAGTCTTGTTTTTGGCGTGTCATTTGTACGCCATGTAGTCTGTACTCACTGCAATGTAAACGCATCCACGTGAATATGCTACACTCAGAGCTAGTGACGTAGAATAAAAAGTGAGAGAAACTGCTTATGGCGGGCGAGAGGGAAGGTGGACGGGTCCAACAAACACAGGACTTTCAACCAGGAGACCAATGTTTTGTTTTGTGAGTTACATTAGTGACGTTAATGACGTGTTTTCTGTACTTTTCTTACTTTGTTTCTGTACGTAAAGGCTACTTATTTTACGCCCAACCATGATGTTTTTCCTCACTAAGTGGTTTTGTTGCCTAAACCAAACTGCGAACGTAGTTTTGTTGCATGGCGTATAAAAGACACACTAAAAAGCTAAAATGCATCCTTATGACACGCAGAATGTCCTTGTAATGTCATGCGATTTATATGCCTTCCCATGAGATCGGGTTGTTACCATAAACTACCGTGGTCAGCTTCTCACTGCAGCAGGACATATTTTCAGTGCATGCAGAGATGAAAATCAGTTTAAACCAATCTGCTCCTTTGAAAAAAATCTCTAAAAAGGGAAACAACCGGCCTTGCGTTCAGCTGAGTGTTTTCAGTCTCTAGTGTCTTCCTTACCTCCATCACACAGGTTGAGTTTGGACAAGTTGTGTCCATCGTAGGCCTCTTCATACATGGAGCCGCTCTCTCTCTCCTCATACGTGCTCAGATACATCGCCTTGTTCTCCATCTCCTCCTGACTGAAGAGAAAACATACATACACTGAAATTACCGTACTGAACAAGACACTGACATCTCTCCTCAACCAAGGTACAGATGACAAAGTTGAAGATGAATCAATTGTGAGAGCTTTGACCGTCTCTGTTGCACTTTTCAAGCTACAATATAGGCACAGGCACACACAAGCGCATACACACACACACACACACACACAAGCTAAACAAACAGGGAAATCCTTGTGGTGTGAGGATTGGGAGGGTTGTGGCTGACTCTAAACCAGCGTCATGTGATTTATTTCCTCCGCCAATAGAGTTGGACAAGAGTTGTGTTTTTGCCCCGTCTGTTTGCCGTTTAGTAGGATATTAAAAAAAGAAGAAGCTATGAATAAATGCACATAAAACATTGTGGAAAGTTGCTCGTGAGGTATGAAAGAAGTGATTCACCTTTCATACCAACCAGCCATGAGGAGGGTGTGTGCTGCTCATAGTACTGCATCAGAAACCCTTCATTATTAGCTCAGTCAAACAATATTTAAGTGCCAATTTCTGATTTAGACAAACTATAACTGCTCTGCCAAGTCTTTCTAAAACATGATACAGTGTTTGAATGTCAGTCCAAATGGAAATGGTTACTTAACAGCTATACAGCTGATAGATATCTGGCTAAAATGGTGCGTCCATCCATACACACATCTATTTATCCGGGTTGCAGCAGGGTAAGCAAAGTAGTCCACACGTTCCTCTCCATAGCCATGTCCTCCAGTCCTTACTGGGAGATCCTGAGGTGTTCCCAGACCAGCTAACTGGGTCCTTTCAACACAAATGAACACAGGTGCTCCTTCTGGATGTCCAAGCTCCTCGTCCTGCCCGCCAAAGTGAGCGTATAGACTTCCTGCACCAGAGGTGAGGATGATACTGCGTTCACATAATATGGGAAAAATTCTCATGTTTACAACTTGCGATTGTCACATTAAAAACAACTCAAGATAATTATGTAATTGAGTTGGACAGGGTTAAAAGAAATACTGTGCAGTGACAATATAACGGTGGTTAATGGTTTCAGGAAGTGTGGCCTCCATGTTTGTTTAGCATTAAAGTGCTTTCAGAAAGAGTTTTCCAGTCGTAACTACGACTTGAATGTTGATGTGACAATTGCA
Source organism: Sebastes fasciatus (assembly GCF_043250625.1). Lineage (NCBI taxonomy): Eukaryota > Metazoa > Chordata > Actinopteri > Perciformes > Sebastidae > Sebastes > Sebastes fasciatus. Next base: position 21,707,246 of record NC_133812.1, on the reverse strand, counting down.
ACAATTAATTGATTAGCTGTCAACTATGTAATGAATCACAAACTATTTTGGTTATTGATTAATTGGGTTGAGTTATTTAAAAAAAAAAAGTCAAAATTCTCTGATTCCAGCTTCTTAAATGTGAATATGTTCTGGTTTCTTTACTCCTCTATGATAGTAAACTGAATATCTTTGAGTTGTGGACAAAACAAGACACTTGAGGACGTCGTCTTGGGTTTTGGGAATCACTGATTATAATTTTTCACCATTTTATAGACCAAACAACTTATCAAGAAAATAATCGACGGATTAATCGACAATGAAAATAATCATTGACGTGATCTCTATTTAAGTTGGAAACTATTGATTATAGTAATGACTTAAACATGTTGCTAATAAATCGTCCATAAACAGTGCAGTATAACGTCCAAATCACCACGGACACGCCACAACTCCTCCCGTTGACCTCCTACTCCATCATACATCCATAATCTAGCAAGAATTTGGCATGAGTATGAATACAAATATTTCATGTCCCATTTCAGGTACAGACACGAGAATGTGTCTCCTGGGGCTTCATTTATAAAAGTGCGCTTGAAATAATGTCTTAAAAAATGCAAAAAGTAGCTCCAGAACCATAACTCCGTAACTCCCTCACGTATTTAACCCCATATGAATTACGAGAGGAGAAAAATGACGAGGGCTTTGACAGATGGTTGGATTCCAACACGTCCTCCTTTCAAAACCTAAAACATTAATCTGATGAAAACATTTCCTGGGAGAGGAAAGAGTCTCAGAGGCCACTTATCACCACAAGAATTAAGTCCATCTTTAACACAATGACATCCAGCAGGTGCAGCCGTCGATGAGCTACTGTTTCTGGTATAACATTTATGATAGCATGACTCAATTTATCATTAAAAGCATGTTAAATTTAACATTTTATTTGTCAAGTCTTCATCAGTTTCAGCCATACAGCGGACTATTTACTCTGAGCTGAGCACATCTGCTCTTCTGGTTTGGGTAGAGTTTCCCACGCTACACATGATGCAAAGCAAATATGGCCGACGTATGAATAAAGCGAACAAATAGATTAAAAAGTTGAGTCAGACATAGACATCTCTGAGGAGTCAAATTAAATCTGCTGCCGTCAGGATTCGGTGGGTGTTAAACTCCCACAAGCCCCGGCGGCAGATCTGTGGGTGTTTGACAAAGTCGTTAAAAAGTGCTCAGTCTGGACTTTCTCATTACGGAGGGGATGGAGGGGTCAGGTTGACATTTAGATTGAAGCTGGGAAGGAACCATTAGGGCTGCTAGGAGATCCCACTGAACTCCCCGTTCAACCGCCATACGTGTTTGTGTGTGTGTGTGACTGTGTCTACAGAGTGTGTGTGTGCCTGAGTTATCTTCTAATTACACTGAGTTTGGTGGGATATAACAGTTGATCACACACTCAGTTGGTCAATGCCAACAGAGGACGGTGGGAAAGTAAAGAGTTGTCTCTATCTCTGAAACGGTAGACAAAATAATAGAAACACCACATACCATTTAGGAAATAATCTAAAGTAAGATTAGAATTACCGCCTCACGGTTGTATGCCTCTGTGAGGTCACAGAGATCTTGACCTTTGACCTTTGACAACCAAAATCTAATCAGTTCATCCTTAAATCTAAGTGGGCGTTTGAGCCAAATTTTAAGATATTCCTTCAAGGCATTCCTCACATATCGCGTTCCAGAGAATGGGATGGACGTACGGACGGACAAACAACCTGAAAAACATAATGGCTCCGGCCACGGCTGTCGCCAGCGTGGAGGTATAAAAACTTCATGAGAAAGTTTGTTACACGGGTGAATGTGCACGGTTTCTCCCTTCCAGTAGAGAAAATGTGATAAAGTGCCCTCTAGGGTGCCCTTCCAGTGGAGAAAACATGATAATGTGCCCCTTCCAGTGGAGAAAACTTGATGAAGTTCCCTCTAGGGTGCCCTTCCAGTGGAGAAAACATGATAAAGTGCCCCTTCCAGTGGAGAAAACTTGATGAAGTGCCCTCAATGGTGCCCTTCCAGTGGAGAAAACATGATAAAGTGCCCCTTCCAGTGGAGAAAACTTGATGAAGTGCCCTCAATGGTGCCCTTCCAGTGGAGAAAACATGATAAAGTGCCCCTTCCAGTGGAGAAAACATGATAATGTGCCCCTTACAGTGGAGAAAACTTGATAAAGTGCCCCTTCCAGTGGAGAAAACTTGATGAAGTGCCATTTGCGGTGCCCTTCCAGTGGAGAAAACATGATAAAGTGCCACTTCCAGTGGAGAAAACATGATAATGTGCCCTCTAGGGTTCCCTTCCAGTGGAGAAAACTTGATAAAGTGCCCCTTCCAGTGATGAAAACTTGGTGAAGTACCCTCTAGGGTGCCCTTCCAGTGGAAAAAACTTGATAACGTGCCCTCTAGGGTGCCCTTCCAGTGGAGAAAACATGATAAAGTGCCCCTTCCAGTGGAGAAAACTCTAAAGTACATGCCAGAAAACTTTCTGTGCACTGGTGCCTTTTTTTTTTTTTCACCCCTGCTCCTCAGACTGCCTGAGTCTGCCACTGAGTAGATGTATACAACAGCATAAAATGAAAATACTCAAATACAAGTACCTCAAACTTGAGTACTTAGTTACTTTGCATCACTTGTCTGTCTGTCTGGTCTGTGTGCAACAGCTCCAAACAGGTTGGACTTTAGTCAGCTCCATAGTAAATGCACAGAGAGGCAGAGAGTGACAGTTTGGTGAGAAAGTTGAGATTCACTGAACAAGAGAGGACACAATTATCTTGTCATGCCCCCAACTGAGCATCTCTGCCAGGGGACCAGCCTGTGTGGTCTCCGCTATTGAAAACATATGAACATTATCTGGACATTATAATGACTTAAAGGAGCAAGCAGCTAAAACCTAATGGGCAGTTTACTGAACTTAAAAGTTAGTGCATTTATGATGCACTTGATGTTTGTTACAATGTTCCTAATAAGTTCAATTATGTCCCACTTGCAAGTCGATTTAATGACTTAATATATTAGAATAGGGAGCCTAGTTGGAGCACAATCTCTCTCTATACATAGGCAACCATCCCATGTTATTGCTCAGTCATCCGTGTGCAACATTAACCCATTTTCCACGCTTAATTAAAGGCAGAGACCCTTCACCCATGACCGCTGAAACACAAAACAACAATTTTCTGCGGATGAGTTCCATTAAACGTGCATTTCCTGCCCTGTTGTCCCTGCAGCATACCACTCTAATAGATAACATGCAGTAAATCAGCCTTTTCAACTGTGGGGCCATTCAAGCTGTAATTGCAATGAATATTTAACAGATGTCAACCAGGTTGCCACCTTAAGGTCACAATGTGGTGGTTTTAGAGAGTTTGTGTTGAACAAATGTCATTAACCTGTTAACACTCAACACAAAAGGGCATTAATCACCAAACTAAGTCCCTATGTAACATGCACAAAAGTTGCTAACATGCAAATACTTTGAATCCTAGGGGATGACAGGTGACACACAGTCAGCTGGGGTTTAAAACAGGTGCAGTCCCTGCAGGATTCATGCATTTTACCATCCAAATTAGTCATATTATGTCAAACCTGCACGATATTAAACATCAAACTGAGATAAAATAATAAAAAATAAAAAAAAATAAAAGCTTCTTTCTCTCACCTTGTCAGCTGTCAAATGAAAAAATACAAATCACAGCTCCACGTTTCTCATAATTCCCCTCAAAAAGTTGCTTCCAGACTCTGTAACTCCAGGCTTTTTCCTCAGCTGTCAATGTGCATGAAATAAACGTGCATGTAGAGTGAAATGCACCATGCACACACACATATATACTCTCTGTCTCGGTGCTGCAGAGCTCTGTAGAAGCGAACACGCTGAGACATTTGGAGTAAATATACCCACAACATCGTCATGTGACCATCACTAAACTCCAGCTGAAGTTGGCTCTGCCTGCAAACCGAGCAGCTGCTGCTGGAGGACAGAGAGGTGAAGACATATAGAGACACCTGCTGTACGAGAGCGCTCTCTGCTGGGTAAACATGATAAATTACTACTGGACTGCACAGTTTCATACTAACTGAAGCCATTGACACAGAAACAGAGGAAAAGGGGGCAAAAAATAAATCAGTCTTTGGCCTTTACTTAAAGGTCCCATGTCATGCTCATTTTCAGGTTCATACTTGTATGTTGGGTTTCTACTAGAACATGTTTACATGCTGTAATGTTAAAAAAAAACGTTATTTTCCTCTGCCCGTATTTACCCTCTGTCTGAAACGCTCCGTTTTAGCGCATTTCGACGGAATTGCAACGGAATTGCGTTGCTAGGGAACAGCTTAGGTCCATGTTTATACATCCTGTCAGCTGATGACATTCACATACACTGCAACAGGAAATAAACTGGGACACATTTAGAACGTTTATGTTTAAAACTGTGTAATGGTCTAAATATTGTATATTTGTGACATCACAAATGGACAGAAATCCTAACGGCTTGTTTCAAACGCACAATTTCTGAATACGGGCTGTGTGTGTTTCTCCGTATATTGAGCGTTTTGATAGTTTAACAGTATTTATATAGCACTTAAACCTGCTTTATAATATAAAAGACATGAAAATCGAACTTTTTACAATATGTTATATTATAATAATATGATTAATATTACTATTAATAATTATTAATATTAATTATTAATATTATATTATTAATATTAATTAATATTATAATTAATTAGATGATGCCTTCATGATCTAATCAATATCAAATTGTTTTCTTGTTTAGTATATTTAGTTTTTTTTTGCATAGGCTGTATTTTGTTTTAAACACTGTGCGTCCCCCAGTGGTTATATATGTTGGTAGGCAGGTAGAGGACCAGCATGCACCTGGGTGGACCTATGTTTTTTACCAGGCAACAATAGCAATGATTTTTTCATGATTTTCCTGACAACTGGCCACTACAATATGCATGTACAGTACATAATACCAATATATCCTGCAGCACTTGAAGGCATCGTGAGCACACACGTCTGGTGGGCGGAGCCAGGAAGAGGAATGTACCTACAGTAACACTCAGGTAACACTCCAACAGGTACAGACAAGGCTCGCCATTCATATCCTATCAAAGGTAAATATGACTCATCACTCTCAACTGTAACTTTATTAAAGTTTGTAAAGATATCAGAGTTTTGTTTTATGGATAGTTTTGGATGTTTGATGTTATTGAAAAGCAGCTGTTGATGAGTTGCTGTAAACACCCCTATCTTCTTATGTACACAGAGTAACACGCCAAACTTTATTCATATTTTTCATATCTTAACTAGGCTTAATTTACCAGAACAGTTACACACCTGCTACAGCACAGAAAACACGTCTGAGAGGAACTGCTTTAATTCGGCAGTGGTCTGCCAACAAGAACAGACTTTATTTAGTCTACAGGTCAACATTTACAACCACTTTGCTCAGTTTCGGCTGAGTTTTTACATCACAGTTGAACACAGCATCGCACAGTAAGGCAGTAACGTTTTAGATGAAGTGGTGCATGATGATGCATTTATTAAACGTTATACAATTCCTCAAAATATAGAAGTCCCATTGAGGAGTTCATGTTTTGCCATTTGCTAAAAGGAAACACAAAATTAAGCTGTAGAATTATTCAAATTATGAACAGAATTTGGTTTAAGCCTCCTACCAATGCATCAAGGCCAGATTACATCATGCAAAGTGGAGAAAAGCTGCAGATTAGCGAGCTGAGCTGAAGTCTATGAAATAGGTGTTATGAAAGTTACAGTAGAACAATAAAAAAAATTAAGATGAGGTAATTCTGCATGGCACCACAAGATGGTAGGATTACACCTTGAAGGATGACTGCTACCTGTTTCCTGTTTGAACATTTGGTCTAGTTTGGTTCATTGTACCACTTGAGAACAATCCCATTTGAACTGTGCTGGTCCACAGTTTGTCTTTGTTTAGACATTTTCTGGTTTACATCTTAATTTCCCCAATTTTAGACTGTATTTTATTTAGGCACATTTGTGTGCCTGCTTGTGTTTAGACAACATTTAACATTTGAGAAGTTTGACATCTTTTGTTTTAATGAAAAAGGGTTTTTGTAGAAAAAAATGTTTACATTCCTCAACTAAGGTATCAGAGGAAGTATTGTTTTGCAATCAGTACTGAAACGTAGGTATCGTATTGACACTAGTAGAAAAAAAAATCTAATTATACCCATTTCTGCAAAAGATAAATTATGGGAAATGCAATGGAGAAGGCCTCAATGCTTTCCCACTTGCAATCCAAAACCCCCATCTGTCCCCTGGTGGGATATAAAACAGTGTCACATTCAGGCACGGAGAGAAATAAACACCCATCTTTAACAGTGATATTAATGCACTGCTTTCTGTTCACAACATCAGACACACATTTCTTTCCTTCTGTGACCGCTATGACTCCTCTGCTTACAATACAGTTTCAGTTGTTGTATATTAAATCAAGTTGCCAAGTAAAACCAACATAACTGCCCACACATTCACCTCAACTTCGCTATCCTGAAGCTCAATAAAACTGTCAAACTAGAAGCAGCAGGAGCCGATAATACAAGAAGTGTGGGGTAAATAAACATTCCAGTGAGATGAATAACACTTAAAGCACTTCAGTTCAGCTGTTGATTGTGTTTAATATAGCTTTAAACCAAGCGGCAATCTCCGGGTCTGAAAAGTGAAGCCAATGCTGAAGTGCCTGAAGTGCCTACAGATTGTATAGAAGTCAATGAGAAAATGAGCCTACTTCTCACTTGATTTATTACCTCAGTAAACATTGTAAACATGAGTTTATGGTCTCAATCGCTAGTTTCAAGTCTTCTTCAATACAGCATGATGTTCATTTAGTAAATTATGGTCCCATTTAGAGTCAAATAGAGCATAAAGCAGGGGATGCTTTAGGGCGTGGCTACCTTGGGATTGACAGGTCGCTACCACGGCGTTGTCCGGTCTGGGAGTTGTCCGTGTTTTCATCTCACAAGTGTAACATTTTGGTTACCAAAAAATTATTTATTCTGTGTTCGTTTGTAACCTTAACCTTAACCATCTCGTGAGAGTTTCACAATTTGGGTGTTACCTTCTAGACACGACCAAAATGCTCTACTCGAGGCCTCAAAACGGCAGTCCACAAACCAATGGATGACGTCACGGTGATCACGTCCACTTCTTCTTATATGCAGTCTATGATTTAACCTCATCCATTTGGATTAAGTCATGAACATTAGTTAATAAGTTTAAGTTACATATAAGTGATACAAAAAGCCAATTTCCCTCCCTGCTCGTCACTTTTACTACTTTGGTTTACAGGTCCTGCTTCAGTTGTAACTGGTCAGCGTGAATGAAATGGTTCAGAGCAAATAAGACAAGCTGGCTATAGTCACTTTATTGGGAGTCGTGTAGTTTAAGAATCGCTGTCCTAAAGCATAAAACCAGCGTTATAGACAACAATGAGATTGTCTTCGTCCTCAGCTCACCCCGACTCTGAAGGGAAGTGTGTCTTTGAGTGTAAAGGTCTTCACTCTCTGTATGCCAATTACTCCGCTGGGACCTCGTTACCGCCCCGGCCAATCACGCATCCCCCTTAATTAACACAGGAAATTACATTCCTATATTTATACCCCAATAACTAGACTGGCCCGCTGAAAAGGTCACATCAACAGTTTAGCTGTTTTCGCCCTATAGCGGTGCAGCCCAGGAGGATATGGCTGGGAGGGAAGCCAAAAGGACCCGAGGCAAAGAAGAAACTTTTTGTGAGAACTTTTTTGACCTCAGAGTGACAGAGTTGGTTGATTTTTCACCTTGCCGTTAACAACTATTTGTCATCACGTTGAGGAGGATGTTGAATTAATCACTGGAAAATAGGCTTATTCTGAGGATGTAGGTGACACCGCATGAGAAGGTAAATTTAATCCAAAGCGTCAAATATGAAGAGAAAGTGACATTTCCTCACGTTTGAGGGTCTACCACAGACAACAAGGTCCTCAGCTAATGTGCCCGGGGCTGAGCTGCTGCAGAGGGACGTCTGCACGTCGTTCACAGTGACGACGGCTGAATTAATCTGCTCAAATTCTGCTCAGGTGAACTTTAATAATCACGGCAGCACTTTTCACGTTCATTATCTGAACTTATAACAAGCTTTTCGTCTTCATAATTTGGTCATTTTATTGGGTTTTCTGGAGAAAGTCTCCTGGCAAATCTTGACAGAAAATTAATCAACAATTTTGAGAAACAAATAATGTGGTGTGGTGATGTAGTTTAAAACACATGGGGTGGATGGATCCAGCAAACACAAGGCTTTCATCCAGGTGGCCGCTGTTCGTGTCCTGTGTTCACAATGTTCAGTGTCATTTTCACTGTAAAAACGTAGTAGTCTTAAGCTCAACCATAGTTTTAATTTTCCTAAACCTAACTATAGTGGTTTTGTTGAGAGTGAGTGAATGAGTGATGCCAAGGATAGCTATAGTGAAGAAAATAAAGTGTGTCTGACAAAGTGGCATTACTACTGCCCATGCTTTTCATTCAAAATAAAACTTAATTCTCTCCAGAACAATGTGTTTGTGTTCTCATCTTTTCTGTTTTTTGTCTTGTCAGGGTGTTGCTGCTGATGTGGTTGCAGAGTGATGGGCCTGTCAAAGCGAGTGTCACTGTGGTCGGTGGAAGAAGTGTTGGAGTGGGTGCAGGAGCAGCACCCGACCCACATGGACACGCTCCAGAAAGCCATAATTAAACACGCCATATCAGGTACAACTCATGCATCAAGTTCAAGATCTTTTTAGATTTAGAATTTTTTTAAATAAGATTTATTTTCACTGTACTCCTGATTTACACATCAAGTTTGTGCATGAATGAATACTCTGACATGTTCACATGTCTCCTCCAGGCCGTGTGTTGCTGCGATTAAAGGATCATCACCTGGAGCTCCTCGGGCTGGAGGCTGAGGAGCAGCAGCAGGAGATCTGGCAGGACCTCCTCCTCCTTAGAGTTCAAGAAGAAATCATTGAACTTGATGACATCTGCTCTGGTGAGTATGCACTCTATCTTCAGGGTGTAGCTGAGCGCCAAACTAGTGGAATAGTAGTAGAAAGTAGTAGTTTCCTTTGATGGTGGTGTGGACCAACATTCCCATGTAATATGCACAGGGAATTCACAGGAAATCAAGCATGAATGTGCAGGATATTAATGATTTTCTGGCTGTTTTATTCCCCTCACAGTCGAAACTACACATTTTATTTCAATCAAACTCAGGCATATATTATAAAAACATGTTTAATGTCACCAACATTTACTAATGTTACCAAATCCACCAACATAAACAACCTTCTGGATTAACATTTTAATTGTTGCGTGTCCAACGAGAGAAACCAGCTGCTAACTTCTGTTTTATTTGTTCTACTCTGCAGAGTGTTTTTCTCCATAGCGGGGAATAAATATCTTCCGGAGAATTGCGGCTTTTTTATTTCCCATCCATTCATTCATCCATGTGAAGGAAGAAGAAAAGTGGGAGTGATGGAAACAACAAGAGAAGGTGAAAGAGAAAGACGAATCAATGAAGAATGGAGAGAGAAAGAAACCCATTTCCTGTGTGAAATCTGACCTGTGCAGATGGATGAGATTAGTTTTTGTCTGAGCGTCTTTTTTCTTAACCTTACTGTCCATTCGTCTCTGTCTGCTGTCTTTCTCTGCAGTGGGTTTACATCCTATCAGTGTGTCATGGAATATTTTACGTTTAAACCACTTTGGTCAAGACTGAAATATCTCAACAGCTACTGGGTGGATTGTAATGAGACTTTGTGCAGACATTCGTGATCCCCAGAGGATAAGTCCTCCTGACGTTTCCTCTAGCGCCACAATGAGGTTCACATTTTGAGTTTTGAGTGAAATGTCTCAACAACTATTGGATGGATTGCCATGAAATTTGATACAAACGTTCTTGTCCCCCTCAGGATGAACTGTAATCAGCAGTTGTATGAGTCCGCCAACCAGCAAAGTTGCACTTTACGTCCATGTTTGTCCAAAATATCATCACTTCATCATTTTATTCTGTTAGACATTTGTGTGAAATTGTCATAATTAGCCTATGAATCCTTGAGTTGTGGCCAAAAACCTGTTTTGTGAGGTCACAGTGACCTTTGATCACCAAAATCTAATCAGTTTATCCTTGAACTTATTGTTTGTGCCAAATTTGAAGATATTCCATGAAGGCATTCTTGAGATATCGCGTTCACGAGAATGGGTCGTACGGACAGGCATAAAAATGTAACCTGCAAAACTAAGGTCAGCCTCAGCTGCACTTTAGTTCTGTTTAGTGCTACTTAGCAAATGTTAGCATGCCAACACGCTAGATAACATACTGAACATGGTTGTAACTGCAGTAGATCATGTGTCTGTGTGCTACAGGGCGCTCTACTGACTGATAGGGTTGGATTACACTTGTTTATAGGAACACGGGGAAATTACAGAAAGATGCAGAAAGAGAAAAAAATCTGAGTAACTGCGTTTCCATTTCAACATTTCTGTGTCGAATCCAGTAAAACTTCCTCCTGCTGTTTGCTCTTCTCTCTCACACACACACACGCTGACTGATATTCATTTTAAAATCCAGCTGTTGATTTAAATCTCCTGTTTCTATTTGAAATGTCTGTCCTTGTATTTTTGTCTGATATACCACAAACAATGCATTGTTTCTCTAAAGAGAGTTACAGAACATCCTCTAACTTCTCTGGATTTGATCCTGTTTTGTTTTCTGATACATACTGGATAATGTTATTATCCCATCCCATTTTAACTGGCTGCAACTAAGACTTATAACTTATGAATGTCTTTAATGCATCTGGTCTTAAAACCTTCAGATGCCTATTTCACATGATGCTCTACTTACTTTATTTATGATGTTGGCCTCCTTTTATTCTAGGCATCAACAGCACTCCACATTTGTATTACATGCAGTAAAAGGTCATCTCTATTTCTGAACATGTTTTCATGGCAATGCTACAACATGGTTGGTTGAATTAAAAGTGCTGCTTTGGCAACACAAACCTGCCACTTGTGTGTCGTCTTTGTGCTTTTACAGCTGCAGCCTCTCGACTCTCATACACATCCAGAGTTCCCCTGCAACTTTGATCGAGGACTCTTAAAATTAAAAGGTCATAATAATAAAACAACATATCAATGCTTGCTTACTTTTGTGCAGCCCAAATCAACATGTCATAGACTCCAAAAGACAGCAAGTGTAGTGTTGATGAACGGTGCAATAAAAAATGGAATTTATCTACGTCACATCAGTCTTATCAGTTTTATCAGTCTGATCATAATGCAGAAAGTTGCACGGCCAATTACACTTTCACACAGATATTTTGAGTTATTCAGGTGAGCAGGTTTACACCAGTTGGCAAACTCTGGGTCTGAAAAGTGAAGCCAATGCTGAAGTGCCTTAAACTTGCATTCTTTCTAATGGCCAGCAGGGGGCGACTCCTCTGGTTGCAAAAAAAATGTCTAATTGTATAGAAGTCTCTGAGAAAATGAGCCTACTTCTCACTTGATTTATTACCTCAGTAAACATTGTAAACATGAGTTTATGGTCTCAATCGCTAACTTCAAGTCTTCTTCAATACAGCATGATGTTCATTTAGTAAGTTATGGTTCTATTTAGAGTCAAATAGACCGTAAAGCAGGGGATGCTTTAGGGCGTGGCTACCTTGTGATTGACAGGTCGCTACCACGGCGTTGTCAGGTCTGGGAGTTGTCCTTGTTTTATAACTTTAACCCTTTCACACTGTGTTTTCAGTTCATGAAAGTTAATTGTAACATTTTGGTTCCCTAAAAATGTCTTATTGAGCGCTACCAAGATGGCGACGGCCAAAATGACAAACGTGAGGCTTCAAAAGGGCAGTCCACAAACCAATGAGTGACATCAGGGTGACTACGTCCACTTCTTATACAGTTTATACCGTCTCTAGCTGATGAAGGCAGAACAAAGTAGACGCTTTCTCTTTTTCCACCTGAAGTAGGTTTCTAAAATCGTCTTGTTCCATACTGTCTTTCATCATCATGTACTGTATTGTATATTATCAGCTTTTCCAGCTTATAATTTATGCTATATGATATTCACACCAAGTAAAACATTCAAACCCCAGACTCCATGTTATTTATGGCTACACCATTCCTTCAACTGGAAATGTTCTAAATCTCTTCTTTGGGTTTGAACATTGTTTAGCTGCACAGGATGACTTTGGAAGGACTGGTGAGTCAGTGAGAAACAAAGAAAAACGATAATTTTATAATTTGTATATAATTACAAACGTGCGGTCAGACTTTCACACACAGGAATGCAAAGAGGAAGAGGTATACTGCTGTTAAGGGTAAGAAACATATTTATGAAAACTTAAACTTGGTGTGTGAGTGAGAGTCTGAGTGCATATTTACAATTATATACATGTTTCCAGAAAAACAAAACCTATCAAGTGACCTTTCTTCTCTTTTTCTGTCTGTTTCTGAGCCCGATTGTGTGTGTTTATGTGTATGTGTGTGTGAGTGTGATTAATACCCCAGGAGATGGCGTGACATTTGATTTGGCGGGGCGTGGCTGAGGAAGCGCTCACTCAGCACAAACGTAAATCCACCTCACTGATGGAGTGAAAGGGTGGTGGGTGGGGGGGTGTGATGAAATACACCACTGACCCTGACGACAGAGCCGGGAGGAAAACTCAGACACTAAACACACAAATGCAAATTCAGCTTATTTCAAGATATGTCCTCTTTTAGAAAATCACACCACCGCAGTGGGTTGTATTGTACATAAAGTAAAATGACCTGAAGTTGCATTTGTATCACAGAAAGCCACTACTAATGATTCGAAAATGGAAAATATTGACTATATATTATGTCAAATGAGTTAATAGTATATTTTTATTTTTGCACGTAGGCGGGCACATTCATGTGTGTGCATGCATACAGTACTCCCACCCTCCCAAAAAATAGAGCTCCCCCAAAAGCAACGGTGTAATTCATATACTTGTCCAGTCCAAACCATGAAAACATCCGTACACCAAAAGTGCGTATGCCATGTGGGCAGTGGGGTGTCCACATACTTTTGGCTACGTACAACCATTAAAGGTCCCATATTATGCTCATTGTCAGGTTCATACTTGTATTTTGTGTTTCTAGTAGAACATGTTTACATGCTGCAATGTTCAAAAAAACCTTTATTTTCCTCATACTGTCGGCCTGAATATGCCTGTATTTACCCTCTGTCTGAAACGCTGCGTTTTAGCACATTTCGACGGAATTGCGTTGCTAGGCAACAGCTTGGGTCCACGTGTACTTCCTGTTTGCTGATGACATTCACCTACACTGCAACCAGGAATAAACTGGAATTAGATTGTTTACGTTTAAATCTGTGTAAAGGGTCGAAATAATGTATATTTGTGACATCACAAATGGGCAGAAATCCTGACAGCTTGTTTCAAATGCAGAGTTTCTGAATACGGGGCTGTGTGTATTTCCCTGTGGATTGAGCGTTTTGATACTTTCACAGTATTTATATAGGATTTAAGCCTGCTTTATAATAAAAAAAAACATGAAAATCTCACTTTTTTATAATATGGGACCTTTAAATTAAAGAATTTATTGTGCATATTTTGTAGGTATTTGATTGATCATTTGTGTGGCACATTTTCAAATCACAGCACCTCACATCTTGCAAATTATGTGATCAATTTGTTATTCCTATTAAACAGAGAAATAGATGCACATTTGATAGGACAGTCAGCTAAAACATACCTGTTGTTGATGCTGTGATTAATCAAGTCAACATAACCCCACTAATGGGGTTACGTTGACTTGATTTATCCCTGTCCTTTTTTCATTGTTCCATACAACCAGGCCAACACTGCAGCTGTGATGTCGACCAGGCGTCCCTACGTTTCAAACAGGCCAGTTGAAAGTCAGCTGAGAGCCTCCTCCTCCTCCTCCTCAGTCCTTCAGCGTCTGTCTGGCCACAGCAGCCTCTCTGTCACTTTCTAGTGATTTATTCATAGACCAGGGAAAGAAAGATCCATAGTTTCTGAAAGAAAAATGAGTTTGCATCAGGAAGAAAAAAGAGAGTTCAGAAGTTCAGAGGGGATGTGAAAGTTTAGGAGGCCATGCCAGGAATCTGCTGCTCACTTCACTTCACAGCATTGCTGATGACGCATTTTGCCTCCTAACTGCAGGCTATTTGACATTATCAGCTCCACTCATGACTCCCTGTGAGCAGGAATTTGCCACATTATGTTTCTGTTACACCTTGAAAATTGGCTGTTGGCATACCTTGAAACATCAGTTGGTTTCCTCTCCTCTGTGGAAACAGCTGGTGGTGACTAGAGAGGATTAGAGAGTGATATTTGCATTCTTGGCTTAGTTTGCAAACATCAGCTAACGGAAAAAAACAGTTAACAGTAGTGGACTCAAGCTAACGGGACAGGGCACACAGCTATAGCACAACACTGGCATGGTGAATGGAAAGAACAGAAAAAATCCTAATCCCGTTTGGGAGCTTTCATGCATTATTTCAAGATGGTACCACAATTGCTAGCCTTGATAAACTAACATACGTGGGTCTGGTTATTGTCAGATGTCAGCTAATTTATGCACAAATCTAACGTAACATTACAGGGGCTACGCTACTGGCAATCCAGTGTCAGCTAACAGAACATGAAGCCAACATTATCAAGACTAATGAGCCAACATAAACAAACAGGGTCCATTAGGATAACTTAGCATTACAGTGGGTAAGCTATGGTACAGGGCTAATATAAACTAATATAAAATATGTATGTTTTTTTATGATTGATTATTTAAAAATCCTTATCCATAAGTTTAAATAAGGAATTAGTTTTACCTTGTTTTTTTTCTGATTTTTTTTTTTTTTGTGACTTCTGTTTTAAAATTCTATTTAGGATATATTTTTAAAATATTAATTTATAAGGTGAAACGGTCAGTGTATCTTTTGGTCATTCGATTTTCCTTTTCACAAACATGTTATTAAAAAACAAAAAAACTTGTGGTTATTTGATTTTCGTTTTAAAATACAAAAATTAAAATTGAAAGACAAGGCGTTTTTCTTTATCAAGGTCAAAAAGGGATGAACTAAACTTAAAAAATGGGTTAATTTTCATTTTCTATTTCTAAAAACAAGAAAAATAAAATCACTAGAAGACAGAAACGCAAAAAACGTCAATCCATGTCCATCACTTTCAGTTACACAGCAACACCGTGCTTCTTTTTCTCTCATACACAGCACCGTCCTCATACGTGCTCTTACTTTGTAAATGGCAACTTCCGGTCGCAGAAGATGAAAAAACGGGGATTTTTTTCGTTTCTGTCTTATAGTGATTTTATTTTTTGTTTTTAAAAATAAAAAATGAAAATCAACCCGTTTTTTAAGTTTAGTTCATCCCTTTTTGACCCTGATGAAGAAAAACAGAAAAATTGTATTTCAATATTATTTTTTGTATTTTAAAACGAAAATCAAATAACCACGCATTTTTGTTTTTTAATATCCGTTTGTGAAAGGAGAATTGAATGACCAAAAGATACACTGACCTGAAATCATCTATAGCCTATGGATTATAGGATTGTCTGTTTATAAATGTCACCTATGGTTCATTTCTTGTTTTTACATACTGAGGAAGGCCCTTTCCCAAAACCCTCCGTGCTATGACTTACACAGAAACGTTATTGTAGGGGGTGTAGTGTAGTATTCTTCAAAATGAAATAGTAATGCTATTGTATTATTCCCCTGCGAGAAAACTCTCTAAAAAGCACATTGATTTTCTGCTGCTCTGTTTAAACCTGGCAGAGAATTTGCAACACCATACCCAGTTTACAACTCACACTCCACCGAGTGTGTACGTGTGCATTTGAAGTATACATACATCCACATCTCTTGCTTCGTGCGTGTAAAAATTGCCTGTGCATGCAAGCAGTTTACAATACGAGTGAAACTGTCACTTGAGAGCAGCCAAACACCAGACCACATTATTAAATTTTCCCTGAGTCTGTGCTTGTTTAAAAATCACTCCTATAGCTGCAGCCTGGAGGTAACCAACTGTAGAGCTGCAAAATGTGAAACAGGGCGTCTGACGAATATCTGCTTTCAAACATATATTTATTAGCTGCTTTTGTTCGGTCGAGATGCAGAACGTGTAGGAGGTGGTAGTGAGTTTAGAGAGTGAGGTTTCAGCTCCTGCAGCAGTCCACCATGCTGTAGAGATCTTGAGCAAAACATTGTATTTCTAACCTGCTCCAGAGTGAGGCTAATGTGAGCGGACATGTGGAGGAGGTCAAGAGAGACAACAACTATAAGTAACTAGATTTGCTGAGCAGGTTTATGAATGGGAAGTTTTGCATCTGAATCGTGTTCGGCATTTTGTTTTTTTGCAACCAGAAGTGACACAAGAGGGTGGAGCTAAGTTCAATCAAACACTGAATATGACAATTAAAGGCGACCAAAAAGGTTAAAATTAACTTTCATGAACTGAAAACACACTGTGAAAGGGTTAAAATTGTAAGACGAAAACACGGACAACTCCCAGACCGGACAACGCCGTGGTAGCGACCTGTCAATCACAAGGTAGCCACGCCCTCAAGCATCCCCTGCTTTATGGTTTATTTGACTCTGAATGGGACCATAATTTACTAAATGAACATCATGCTGTTTTGAAGAAGACTTGAAACTTGCGATCGAGACCATAAACTCATGTTTACAATGTTTACTGAGGTAATAAATCAAGTGAGAAGTACGGGTCATTTTCTCATAGACTTCTATACAATCAGACTTCTTTTTGCAACCAGAGGAGTCGCCCCCTGCTGGCTATTAGAAATAATGCAAGATTAAGGCACTTTTGCATTGGCTTCACTTTTCAGACCTGGAGGTAGAGTATCATGTATATAAAAAGATCACTTTAACATCTTTTACTTGCTGTGAAGCTGCTCTCAATTTTCCACCAAATCTCCTTTTATGTGTTTTAGCTTTCAATGCTGCTACTACTTAATTCTTCTTTCATGTTATTCCTCTATGGTCCAAATCCTTGCTGAGAGTCAATGTTTCCAGCTTCATTCTAACTGGATTTCTGTCATGGAGCTTCTTAGCAATCGAATTACAGCAGAAAGAGAGACATCCAGCAGCCCGAAGCTTTCCCTCCTGAGACTCTTCAATTCAGCAGTGATCAATGTGGCGTAACCGGCAAACTGTCCACAGATTCAGTCAAACCATCGCTCCAGGTGGGAAGGAATATATATAAAAAAATAGGTTAAAGCAGGAGGAGCAGGATGAATGTAAGTTATACAATGTAATGTTTTGACACTGATGGATACAAACAGGTGTCAATTCAACACAATCTCATGGCAGTTTTATGAAATAGTCGCAGAATTGAATCTATTTGATTTGTGTACATAGACGCTCAGCACGACATTCAACAACACGTGACGCATGTGTCAATTTCCGCTCCAGTCTTTTCAAAATAAAAATACTTAGTTAGGTTTTGGAAAAGATCGAGTTGGTTAGGCTTAGGCAACAAAACTACTTAGTTAGGTTTAGGAAAAAGATGGTGGTTTGGGCTAAAATAACACCGGAAGTGCCGTAACTTAAGGACGGAAGTTCCATGACAAAACTACTTAGTTAGGTTTAAGAAAAGATCACGATTTGAGTTGAAATAACTCTGGAAGTTGCGTGGCAATGTAATGGAAAATTACTATATATGCAGTGATTGTCTCTTTATTCAACAGTGGAAAGTTACTGTCTACTCTGTCTAATGTGTGCTCTTTGTCTCATGTAGTGGGAAAGTACTGAGGGTTGACTTTTACTGGGACACTGTGTGAAAACAACTCCTTATCTGTGTAAAACAACTCCTTTTCTCACACTCCCCGTTGTAGATGTCTATATAATCACATTGTAATAATCTCCTGCAGTGCACTCTTCTGCAGACTCTGTGTGACTCTGTATAACCAGTGCCTCTTCTTGCAAGAATAAAACACAACAAAGACATTTCGTCTGTTTGAGATCTTTATTTCAACGTTCATTTGGACTCATCTAGGGAAATTGACAGAATTTCCATTACAGCAAATAATTCAACTTTGACTTGTGGTTTCACACGGGAGACAAACACCGGTCTCTTGGGTAAAAGTTCAGTATTTTTTTTTGACCCACCTATCCACCCCGACCTCCTTCCTACACGCCTTTAGTCACTCTTTATACATCCTGGTTCACAATTACGTGGATTACATACGAATTGATTTTGTGCGGACCATTATAAAAAAAAACTTGAAATTCGTGTCTATGCTGTGAACTGCTGTGCGACTGGGCTGGTTAATCACAGCTCGCTTACAGCTTATTCTCTATCTGTACATTCTCTATATTGTTGATTTTCAGACACTTTTCAGTTGTTATTTGATGCACACTTTTGGCGTAGGGTTTGGTGAACTGATGCACCTGGTTAGGACTAATTAGAGGGAAAGAAAAATCAAGAGAGATGGGAAGAGGGATAATAGAGACGGCTAAATAAAAACAGATTCAGTGCTCCTGCTGAGTTTATTAGCAGAGCGCACCTGTTCACAGGCTACAGCAGGTGCCTCTAGCAGACAAGGCCAGACTGAACATAAATATGTGTGTGTGCACTAGTCCAATCACTATGACCGTCTGCTACCAAACACACCCATTTGTCAAGACAAACGAGTGACAGAGGAAGGAAGGCGAAAGCTGCCGCCAGAAAAAGAAGAAGAAAAAAAACACACAACACAGTGTACTTTATTACCTGGAAGTGGGAAAATGAGTTTTGTCAACAAATGGCCCATCTATTTCCCCTCACATCAATGGACTCATGGCACTTGATTTATCTTCTCTGTATTGGAAGCAATGGAGTGAAAAGGAGAGAGAGAGAGAGAGAGAGAGAGAGAGAGAGAGAGAGAGAGAGAGAGAGAGAGAGAGATGGAGGTAGAGAGGCTCCTGCTGCCTTTAAGTCTTGTGGGAAAAAAAGCACATCAGTTGAGGCTGAAGCTCTGATCAGAAACATTTTAAATCTTTAAGAACAAGTCAAGCACACAAGCTCTGCTCTCTTGATGGCAGATGGTGGGGCTTTCAATCCAATAAACTGCACTTTCATTGCACACAAAGGTCTTTTCCTCCCCAGTATTCAATTGATATTTTCTATGATTTCAACTGTGTGGGAAGAGTGGTACAAACACTGAAGAAGCAGTTCAGGTTTGCACCTGCCTGTGCAGACATGCTGCTCTATTTTCATGGCTTTACGGAGCAACATGAACAGATCTTATGTGACTTTATGATTCAGCCTCTTCAGGCAGGAAAAATTAAGTTTAAAAATCTTTTTATTTACAAAAGATTGTGCCATATCTCTCTAACTATAGTGAGTATGTACCATCAAAACCAAGTCTTCATTACTTTTTTTTCACAGTGGGTAACTCTGGGTCTGAAAAGTGAAGCCAATGCTGAAGTGCCTTAAACCTGCATTCTCTCTAACAGCCAGCAGGGGGCGACTCCTCTGGTTGCAAAAAGAAGTCGGATTGCATAGAAGTCTATGAGAAAATGACCCTACTTATTCTTCTCAGTAAACATACAACAACAGAGTTTATGGTCTCAATCGCTAGTTTCAAGTTTCAAGACCATAAAGCAGGGGATGCTTTAGGGCGCGGCTACCTTGTGATTGACAGGTCGCTACCACGGCGTCGTCCGGTCTGGGAGTTGTCCGTGTTTTCATCTTACAACTTTAACCTTTTCACAGCGTGTTTTCAGGTCATGAAAGTTAATTATAACATTTTGGTTGCCTAAAAATGTCTTATTCAGCGTTTGGTTGCACTTAGCTCCACCCTCTCGTGTCACTTCTGGTTGCAAAAAAACAAGATGGCGACGGCCAAAATTGCCGAACTCGAGGCTCAAAACCGTAGTCCACAAAACAATGGATGACGTCACATTGACTACGTCCACTTCTTATATACAGTCTATGTTTTTTCACCATCTGAAAGCTGAGAATTTTTTGGTGCATAAGTATTTTCTTGTAACATATTACTGCAACATTAGGTGGTGGGGAGAAAGCAGAGAGGGGAAATGACTCTCTGAGAGAGAGAGAACACGAGGAGGAAGCCAAAATGGGGAATTTTAGTTAAATGGGAGTTTCAGGGCAAGAACTGATGCTCATTTGTTTTTAAGACTAATGTCTGGTTGGAGGGGCTGAGGGTGGAGATGTATCGTGTTCATTTCTTCTGCACACCTCCGCTGGCTCTGCAGCCGGTCATCACTTTGTTCTGCTCACTGATCAATGATTTTTCTTCTCTAAATTGCGTTCACAGAATGAATTATGGAGAAGGCAACAATATGTGATGCATGCATTCATGTAAATTAATTTATTGAGTTTTTTCTCACTATGTGATATCAGTGACAAACAGTGGAGCAACTGGTTTGTGCAACTTGGGTCGTACTGTTGTCAGCAGGGACACAGGGAGGCCTGGTATAAACATGTAACTTAAAGGGAAATTGCAGTTTAATAGGGTCTTATTATTGTATGCTTGGATCTTATGTATATCTGTAATGATGACTTTGTACTCACGATTGCAGAGATCTTGGACGGTGGTTAAAAATAAGGCAAGAAAAAAAAACAATCAGACAATCATACAAGATTTAAACAAGCTATAACATTTCCTGTGTGCTCTGTTTTGGTTTCACCTCCAAGTAAATTGGTTTAGATAATCTTTTCTACCTGCTCCGGTCACCTGACTCCCTCACCTGTTTCCACTTCCCCTCGTCAGCCCTGCAGTATATTACCAACCTATTTACATTCATTCCCTGGCAGATTGTCAACGTTTCTTTCTTTCCTTGTGTTATTGCTTTCGAGCTTCTGTTACTTTAACCTGTACCTGCCTACCTGTAAGCCTATATATAGGCTACCTTCATTGTGGCAATACATCATTGAACTCTACCACTCTGCAGGGTCCAATCCTGCACTTCCTGAGTCGTGACACAACTTGTCTGATGTCTCAGAGTCTGACCGATGATAATGGCCAAAATTATAAAAATACTACCCAAGTTGTATGAAATCAGAAATGGTTGACATATGTTTTTTATCTTATTAAAACATATACATGAAAATTCAACAAGACCTCTGGCAACAGCAGCAAATAACAGGATACATAAAAAGGTATAAAAGCTACATGAAAAAAAATGAAAGCATTTGGGCATGTTGTGCAAAACCAGATTTCAAGAATAATGTCATAATATTACGTCATAAAAGTCGTAATTTAATGAGAATAAAGTCATACTATTTAAAGAAAAAAAAGTCATAATATTACGAGAATAAAGTCATAACTTTACAAGAAAAAAAGTCGGAATATTACGAGAAAAAAAGTAATTTCCTCCTCCACAAAAGAGGAAATTTCCCCCAGGTCCGTGTGGTTCTTTCTTCGGAATAAACGCAGTTTCTTGCACAATCTTGTCAATGTCCTGATGACAAAAATGTCCTTTTTTTTCTTGTTAATCTATGACTTTATTCCCGAAATCTCAGATTTATTAATTTTTTCCTCAATGTGGCTCTAATACTCCGTCATACAGATGGACCCTCCCTTTAAGTAAAACATCTTCATACTTCTTTCACCCCTGTAAAATACTACAGTATAGTTATACAGGTATGTGTGTGTGTGTGTGTGCGTGTGTGCATGCATGCGTGCTTGTAAACTAATGTGAGATGTAAGTGGTGTGGATTCAGGTGTCATGCTGATCAAGATAATCACATATAACAGTCAACATCAGCGTCCTGATGCTGCTCAGCTGAACGCCTGCTTGCTCCTCATCAAATGGATTACCCACTACAGTAAATTATCCCTCTTCACACACTCACTTGAAAATGTATGAGAACGTCACTCATTTGGCATCACATAAATATTTTACTCTGGTTAGTCACTGAGGCATAGCTCCGACTATAAATCAAAACTTGTGTGTGTGTTTGCACCAAATGCCTACACACAGTGTGTATGGCGCGTGTGTTTGCGTGTGTGTTTGTGAGCAGGCTTTTAAAACAGAATATTAAAACATTAAAGTTGACAGGATGACAGAGTGTACTGCGCAGGGTGTTGTGGATAATTGAAATGCCAAAATCTCAAGATGGCCGCTTCATTTTAACATGAATTTACAGCTTCCATCACAAGACATTAATGCTGAAAATATTTTATGAGGAGGCCGTGAGGGAATTCATTTATCTGAGCGGATATTTGCCGGATGAACAGTCATCTCGACGATGACAGAAACAGGCTCTCGCTGCTTTTACTCAGACACGCATCGATAGAAAAACAGCAGCGATGGACAGATTGGATGAATTCCACCTGCACCATTATAGTCCCTAATTCTGCTTTACTAATCTGTTAGGGATAGCAAATGGTCATGATAGCTCTTTTAAAAGAATGGATATGTTAGGTACATACTGTACATCTGTGTTTGGTATAAATCTGCTAATTTTACTCCAGTAAAGCCCCTTTCCCACTGGACAAAAAACCCACTAACACCCACTAACATCTGGCTTTTGTCTTTAGTGGGAAAGGTTATAATCGGCATTCATTCTCGGGACAAATTACTCTGCAGTAATCGCGGGTATTTATCGGCTCCAGCTCCGATTGGCAGTGATGGAAAAAGGAGGTTGACACGCTAATTTTCGTCCCTTATCCGGCACTTTCTTTGTCATCTCAGCCACAAATTCCGTCCGTATCCGTCCAAACAGCGCTCAAACATCGGTCCAAATTAGTCGGCACTGAGTTTAAAGAGAGATTGAATAAGTTACTGATATCAAAAGGAGAAGTAACCACCGTAACATTTTTACTGGCCTCCATAGAGTATAAGAGTCACATTGAGGGGAAAAAAAATAAATTCGGAGATTTCAAGAATAAAGTCATAATATTATGAGAAAAAGGTCGTAATTTAATGAGAGTAAAGTCATAGTACTTCAAGAAAAAAAAAGTGGTAATATTACGATAATAGAGTCATACCTTTACAAGAAAAACACAACAATTCTTATTTTCAGATGATTATACACTAAAGAAAACATACTTGTTAATATTTTATTCCATTTCTGCCAATAGATCCCCCTAAATGTTACACACTGGTCCTTTAAATATAGATAAAGGATTTGAGTACTTCTTCCACTGCTGCCTCACACACATGACTGAGAGACACACAATAGTGTCCCTTATCCCCTCGAGAGGGAGAATTAAATCTTTTTCAGCAGCATAATAGCATACACTCACATCCTCTTTGTGTTTCATGAAGAAATAGAAATGGAAAAAGAGAAGCAGACAAAGAAATAATCAAACCAACAATAATATTCTACTCACAATCAAAGCAAAAAGACAGATAAAATGAAATGTAATAATGTGACAGAGGACATCTGAGTCATTCCAGCACATTTTATTTCACTTTTCCCCGGGAACACAACGGACCTGCTCTTATCGGTTATATGAGTTATATAGTCTCCGCCAGGACATTGTGTAGTGGGAGAGAGGATGATGAAATGAATCCCCACAGGGAGAAGTCATCT
Source organism: Sebastes fasciatus (assembly GCF_043250625.1). Taxonomy (NCBI): domain Eukaryota; kingdom Metazoa; phylum Chordata; class Actinopteri; order Perciformes; family Sebastidae; genus Sebastes; species Sebastes fasciatus. The sequence continues at coordinate 21,683,634 of NC_133812.1, read as the reverse complement.
CTTCAGTCTATTACAAGTCATCTTGTTCCAGTGGTCAAATAGGACTCCCCTTTTGTTTGAAAGAACATTATAAGAACTTCAATTTGAGATAAGCTGTGAGCAGCGGTGCTTATTTAGAGGGAGCAGAGCAGCCGACACGTTTTCATCCCAACCCGTCACATACCGCCACTTTGTTCACCCATCTTGTTGTCACTTTAGGTTTAGGCAACAAAACCACTGTAGTTAGGTTTATGGAAAAACAACATGGTCGGGCTTAAAACTACCATGTTTGTAAAGTGAAACTGAACGTTGTGAACGCGGGACACGAACAAACTGCTGATTGTAAAGTGAAAGCGAAACACACGGGACACGAACAGTGGTCTCCTGGATGAAAGCCTTATGTTTGTTGGACCCATCCACCTCCCTGCCCGCACCACCCTGCGTGTCTCTTTCACTCTTTAAACTACTGTCACCACAGCACTTTCCCTGAGTGTTTACTGTTGGGTTTACATTGTAGTTAATGGAAAGCCTGGAGCCTCTCATACCGGTGTTAAAGGGTGACTTGTGCGGTGGAATCCAACGCCAACGGCCGTGACAAAGCTACGGTATTTGACGCCTTGGGAATGAGAATGGACTGGAGCCAACAGGCCTTAAAAATGATACTACTTTACATAACATGTTGTTAATATGAATGTTGCCTCGTTTTTAAACACGGTGAATCGTTATTATGAATGTACAGTACTTTGGGAACAACTACTCTAACAAATAGGAAATAAAGGGTCAAACAATGATGTCTGGTATTTCTCACTGAGCTGGAAAACTCTCACCAAGCTTGCGGACGTGATGCGGCCTCCATAACGACGGCCCATCCTGGCCTCGGTGAGCTGTTGTGACTTTACAAGCATTCTCTGACATTTTAACAGTTTGGGCAAAAGGTCAGGAGTCCTGGGCTGAAGAAGAAGAAGAAGAAGAAGAAGAAGAAGAAGAAGAAAATAAGAAGAAGAAGAAGAAGAAGAAGAAGAAGAAGAGAGGATTCCTGCTTCTTCATGAGTCCTGGAGGCCCTCCCTTTTATCGATTGACCTAATATGTTTCTTCTACACACACACACACACACACACACACACACACACACAAACACACACACACACACACACACACACACACACACACACACACACACACACACACACACACACACACACACTGCCAGTGAGTGGTGGTGACACGAAAAATCCGTTTGCACTGCAGATGCATCGAGGCGCTGCAGAGTGATGCATTCACCTCACAGCTCTGTGTGACTCTGAAACTGACTGCTGCAACGCCAGACCATAAAGATAGTAGAGATATTATCAGTCGAGACCCATTTAGAGCAGCTCAACGCTCTAGGTTTGGTGTGTTTGTACTACTTTGCATCATCCAATAAAAAGTCTTTTGTTTCAAAATCAGTAGACATTATTTTTACATATTTGTTTAGATACAGATAAACTTTGCTGCATACAAATAAGCAATGGAACAGATGCCGCAGATGGGTTTACACTATAGTTCAGACCAGTCGCACAGCAGTTCACGAAATTGTCGCGAATTGTAATGCGTTGATTCGTGTACATAGACACAAATTTCACATTTTTTTTCTTGATGATCAGCACGAAATCAATTTGTATGTAATCCATGTAATTGTGAACTGGGAAGTATAAAGATTGCCGAACCTCCATACTTAACTTACGGCGCTTCCGGTGTTATTTTAACCCAAACCCCGATCCCCGACCAAGTCGATCTATTCCTAAACCTAACAAAATAGTTTTATTTTGGAAAGACTGGAGCAGAAATTGACACGTGCATCACGTGTTGTTGAAAGTCGTGCTGAGCGTCACGAAAAAAAGGGAAATTCGTGCTTATTTACACGAATCAAATAGATTAAATGTCGTGATTATTTCATAACCTGCCATGAGACTGTGTTGTATAGTTAATGGAACTCCAAGTGCATTTCATACTGGCGCAAAAGGTTGCATGTGCAGCGGTACCAAACGCCGATGGCCGTGATAAAGCCTCTGTATTTAACAAGTGAGAATGGGCTGGCACAGACCTCACTGTCAACACTTTTAACTGGAGCCAATTCCATTTAAACAAAAAAAATTTCCCTAAAAAATGATTTGAAAAGAACAAAATGCTTCATCCAGTTTGTTTGTTATCTTTGCAGGCAGCACTTACACTTTCTATGATGGTCCATTGTGTCGTCCTTTGTTCCATCAGTGTTAAATGAAGTGTGGTTTGGCTGCTGTCTTCAGACGGTTGAGACTATTTGACAAGATGTAATTATGCTGTCTCTCTGTCTGTATCCATGACTGCTGGAGTTTGGAAAAGTGATGACCATTAACGCAATAAAGTGTGAACAGTGTGTACACATATACCATAACAGTCTGTCTTTTTATACTATCACACAGCAGCGAGTGTAGCTGGGCTCAACAGAGCAGGTGACACATGACGGCTCACTGTGCCTGTTATGTAGCACTGGAGATTGGCACACAAGATTAGTTATACACACATCACATATAGGTGCAAGGCTATCGGCACAGCATCAATAAGGAAAAAGGCACTACTCCATGCCATAAATTGATTATTAATGACTATTTTTCAATCTTACTTGGATCTTCGTCAGGTTTATAAAAAGAAATTGTGGCATGGAGTAATGTGCAAACTTTAAAATTGTAAGCCAATAAACAGTCCTAAAAGAATAATAATAACAAAAGGGTTGGGAAAAACGCGTACTCGTGACACGCGGAATGTCCGTGTAATGTTGTGGTATTTATACGCCAAAAATACAGAATAACTTCTCGATATCGTACGAACCGTTTGAGGATACCTTGCAAAAATACAATTAAAAATCAAACAGTGTGTGGTATTTAATTAGCTACGACATAATTTGGTAGCACAGGCAGAATAACGTCCAACAAGTATATTTTAGATCTTTTAATTGGCATATAATTTGTTATAATATAGTGTCTAAGTAGGCTATTTTAGGTCTAATACAGCATTATATGAAGTTTCTCATTACAGCATAATTTAGGTGACTAATTAGAGTATAACTTTGATGTTTACTGTCTAATAAACAACATATTATTTCTAGTTTTGGTCTAATTTGATACAAAATATACGGCTTATTACCGTGAACTAAAGTGTGACCGAATGATATAAGCTGCTTTGTGATGTCAATCGATTTTATTTGGTTCCACCATGAAAAACGTGGCTGGCTGCTGATCCACCATGTGTCACTCCATGCTCTTGTGTTAGATGGAGAGGAGAGGCTTTTAGCTGTTCTGTTGGTCCGTTACGACTCTCATATGGATAATAATTACAGCCTCACTTTTGTGTTTTGTTCGGCACCAGATGGTCGGAAAATGTGGATTGTTTGAAAATTGCACTGCAGCCTCGAAAATCCTGAGCTGGAGCATCTGAAGAGAAACAGGACGAGATTACAGCAGCTAGCGGCCCAGCTGGCTTCCTGTTTGTGTGTGTGTGTGTGTGTGTGTGTGTGTGTGTGTGTGTGTGTGTGTGTGTGTGTTACATTGCGAGTTAGCTCCAGTCATTAGATGAAACAAACAAACCAGAGCAGAGGCATTGATTTATGTTATTTCTGTGTGTTGTGTTGTGTTGTTGGTGGCGGTCTACATGTGCTCCCAGCCGATGATGTGACTCAGTCAACATTGTTAGCATTTAGATGACTCCTCCACATGGCATACTGAACAAAGATTTAGACGGAGTCAAATAATTTTTCTTCCACACAGGAATCACTTCTCGGCTCACTGACGATCGTCTTCAAAAACTGTTCAAAGTTTTGGTTTAGTTATTGCAGTGGGTCTTAAAAAACTTCTCCTCTGAGGAAATCAGTGGCATGAAGAAATTCACACTAAAATTGACCTATTGTCTGTCTAGATTGGTTAATGAGTAATCTTATGCAGGATGTACAGTATATTTACCAAAGAAGAAACACTGGTGTGCATTTTAGCAGAATAAAAACTCAAATTCACTCCACTGCAAATGAAATCCAGTGAAATCTAATACAATCTGAATACAAAATCAAGTTAAAGCTGGATCACCAGTCTCATCCTGAAAGCTGGTATAGGAAGGAAGAGTCACTTGAGCGATCCCACAAGCTTCCAGATTGATGGTGAAAATGAGGAAGTGGAGGAGCTGAAGCGATGGACTGGAAACAGATCAAACTTTAGCTCTCTGCAGCTCTGAGACCTTTTCAGATTTATCTCCCCCTAATCGACCATGAAGCCATCAACACCAGCCGATCCCTCAGAGTTATCACAGAACAGGTAAACGAAAACAAAACTGGTGTGCAGAGAGAAAGAGATAAATGTTGGGCTCTGTATTCCTACAATTCAAAGTCATGTCCATGGATTTATTCTGCTGTTGTACAGCACCCGAAAGGACTGAGTGGGCTATAATCCATGAGATATAATCCTCATGAATGAAACCAAACCATTCTGAGACAGAAAAAAACTTTCAGTCACAAGGTAGGAGCTGCAATCAGTTTTTGGCAGGTAAACAAATTGTATTTTATGTGCTGTAATGGTTCTTTAAAGGAATTTCAGCAGGTAAAAAGGACTGAATGGGCTATAATCCGTGAGATATAACCCTCATGAATGAAATCAAACCATTCTGAGTCAGAAAAAAACTTTCAGTCACAAGGTAGGAGCTGCAATCAGTTTTTGGCAGGTGAAAACTGTATTTTATGGCTCGTAATGGTCCTTTAAAGTCATTTCAGCAGGTAAAAAGGACTGAGTGGGCTGTAATCTGTCAAATATAACCCTCATGAATGAAATCAAACCATTCTGAGACAGAAAAAAACTTTCAGTCACAAGGTAGGAGCTGCAATTACTTTTTGGCAGGTGAAAACTGTATTTGTTGGCTCGTAATGGTCAGTTAAAGTTATTTCAGCAGGAAAAAAAAGGACTGAGTGGGCTGTAATCTGTAAAATATAATCCTCATGAACGAAATCAAGCCATTCTGAGACAGAAAAAAACTTTCAGTCACAAGGTAAGAGCTGCAATCAGTTTTTGGCAGGTGAAAACTGTATTTTATGGCTTGAAATGGTCCATTAAAGGAATTTCAGCACGTAAAAAGGACTAAATGGGCTATAATCTGTCAGATATAATCCTCATGAATGAAATCAAACCATTCTGAGACAGAAAAAAACTTTCAGTCACAAGGTAGGAGCTGCAATCAGTTTTTGTCAGGTGAAAACTGAATTTAATGGCTCGTAATGGTCCTTTAAAGGTCCCATATTGTAAAAAGTGAGATTTTCAGGTCTTTTACATTATAAAGCAGGTTTAAGTGCTATATAAATACTGTTTAAATATCAAAATGCTCAATATACGGAGAAATACACACAGCCTGCATTCAGAAATTGCGCGTTTGAAACAAGCGGTCAGGATTTCTGTCCATTTGTGATGTCACAAATATACAATATTTAGACCATTACACGATTTTAAACATAAACATTCTAAATGGGTCCAAGTGTATTTCCTGTATCAATGTATGTAAATAACATCAGCTAACAGGAAGTAAACATGGACCCAAACTGTTGCCTAGCAACTCAAATCCGTTGCAATTCCATTGAAATGCACTAAAATGGAGCGTTTCAGACAGAGGGTGGATACAGGTATATTCAAGCAGACAGCATGAGGAAAATAAAGTTTTTTTTAAACATTAAAGTATGTAAACATGTTCTAGTAGAAACCCAAAATACAAGTATGAACCTGAAAATGAGCTCGATATGTCCCCTTTAACGCTCCGCCTACAAAATACGTCATCATGTTTACTAACAGAAAAGGGGTCTGTAAATGAGCAGAAAATGGAAATACTAAAGTAAAGTAAAAGTAACTCAAAATCGTAATTAGGCTAAGTATAGTAGCCTACTTGAGTAAATGTAGCCTACTTAGTTACATTCCACCACTACCAGTTGGCCTAACGTACACAAATGTCATCATTTAGCTATAAAGTATTACACAGGCTCAGTGGATTAATATTAATGTGCAGTTTGCTGATTTCACTTTATGTGATTTGCACCTCTTCCTGCCTGCCAGTGTATAAGGAGCCTGCTGCAGATTTAAAAAGATATAAAGAGCCTCTGCATTGGCTGAGAATAACTACGTGAGAGAGCAGTGGTTTGTGTTATTCTTAAATGATGATGAAAAGTGTTTAAGAGTAGGCTATAAAGGGTGGTTTTGGTCTAAAACGATTAAAATGAAAGATTAAATCTTAATTTAGGCAAAGGTCTACTTTTAAAATGGACATTTTTAACTAAATCTCAGTTCTCGTCCTACAGTAATTGTCTTTTTTGCAATCACATAACAGCACAGTCAGATGAGAGGCTGGTGAGATCATCCAGTGTGTGTGATATATGTGTGGAAGTGTGGGCCGCAACATGAACCACAAGATGGCGATGTTTACTACTTGATGGTGCCTGTCTGTGTGGCTCCACAACATCTGTAAACATCCTCTCTAATTTATGAGATAATGACATCTATTTAAATCATGAGCAAATTATTTTTATTCAGTCAGTGGCTTCTGTAATAACAACATGACTGAAGGGCAGGGAAGATGAGAAGATAAGTGGTCAAAGTTGATTCACTGGGCCGAATATTTGAATCATTAAGAGATTTAATGAGCTAAGACGTGATTAAATGTGGTTTAGGTTTGCATAAGAGTCAGTTCACTAAACCCAGACAAGCCTCGACAAATCCCTTTAACATCATTTGCAGCTAAATAATCATAACCTTAAGAGGAGCACGAAATGTTTTTAAGTGCAGCAATTACATGTAGATCACCAAACTTTCTAACAACCCAAAAGTGTTTCCTAATTCTGTCGTGTAAACTGTGCAAACAAAACTCTTTTAGAAATCTTCTTAATTATAAGCAACATAACTTTCTATACATACATAAATAAATAAATAAATAAATAATAAAAGGGAAAAAATATATCTCTCTATATATATATACACATACACATATAAAATATAATTATAAAATCATAATAATACAGATGCCGAAACAAGCATTAAAAGCTGATTTTGAAAGTTCACATATTATTGGAGCAACTATGGAATTACATTAAGTAATCCCAGACTAAGTAAAGAAAGAAAAACAAACAAATAAATAAATAAATAAAAGGAAAAAAATAATAAGAAATAATAAAAATAAATATATATACATATAAAATATAATAATAGAATCAGAATAATACAGACACCAAAACAACCATTAGAAGCTAATTGTAATAATTCACATATTATTGGAGCAAATATGGAATTACATTAGAAGTTATCACAAACACAGTAAAGAAGGAAAAACAAATAAATAAATAAATAAAAGGGAAAAAAATTATAAGAAATAATAAAATAAATAAATATATATATATAAATAAAATAAAATAATAAAATCATAATAATACAGACACTGAAACAACCATTAGAAGCAAATTTTAAAGGTTCACATATTATTGGAGCAACTACAAGCTGCATAAGAGATGCAACTTAAAATACCCAAACTGTGATATTAAATCAACTTATTTAAGCAGATAACGCACGAGAATCCTAAATTTGCAGATTTCTGAATGGAGTTTGTTTCTAAAATAGTGATGACACAGTCAGAACATAGAGGTCCTGGATGCTCCTCTGGGACTTCTTCTTTAGCCTTCCAAAGAAATTCCATAGGATTTGTTTTACCCACTTTACTCATCATTAAGCTGAACCAAACAAAGCTGAGAGATGCTGAATCATGTCGAGCTCCTCATCCACACCTCTTCATCACCGGAGCCAACAGACGCCCCATGCATGCTCCGATCCCCCCTCCAGTCTACCAGCTCGCTGCTGTCTGATGCTGCTGCTGGATGCTGCTGCTGGTGCTGATGCTGAGGCTGCTGATGCTGCTGGATGCTGCACGGTGGCGCAGCCCAGATCCATCTGAGGGGATTTGAGGATGGAAACGTGAGGACATGCGGTCTGCTGGAGCCAGAGTAGTCAGGATGGAAGACCCCCTTCCATCCATTTGATCCATTATTGAGAAAACACCATTCAGACCGTGGAGTCGCTCCTATAATAAGGATTTTATTGAAGTGCGTCTCTCCGGATCAGGTGCGCAACTTACCTGTGATGATGATGATGATGATGATGTTTTATGCGTATTATTTTTCACCCAGCACACAAGTGGGATTAAAATCTCAAACTTTGGATCTTCTTCTGGATTTGTTGTAAAAAATGGGCATGTCAGTTGTTGATTGGAGATGCGAGCGCCTTGTTTGACTCACTCTGCTGGATGGATGTTTATCACGCACGCAGATGATCGCGTGTCTGCATTCACACCTGCCGGGCTGACACATCGCTGCTGTGTGCTGGACGTCCACATCACTCCGTGGTGTTTTCTGGAGGAAAGTTTGTGACTGTGAGACGAGGTGGAGGATGAAACCAGCGCACCTTATGGAGCTCAGTGACTGCTCCTTACTTACACTTTTAATATAATAATATATGATCTGTGGATGGATTTGTGATCAGGTCTTTTTTGGGGGTGTAGAGCTGGAGAATGTGCATCCGAACTGTGGAGTCGTTGCTCCGGCTGGAGGGGAGAGCAGCGATCCCTTCCTGGGACCACAGGTGTTCCCTGTAAACAGGTAGGAACAGTGGCTGGAGTTTGGTGTCCAATCGTGCACTGAGAAAAATGAAAGTGATCATTAATATTTGGAAAATCCTAATAGAGTTTGTAAGAGTGATGGTTGATTAAATGGCACAGATAGTCCACGTGTTCCATGTATCCAGAACCGCGCACCAAACTCCATTCAGAAATCATGCAATTCTAGATTAATGCTGCATTTTTTTATTGAACATGATCTAAAAACTTTCATTAGTATAACAAATCTCCTGCTTTTTCATTCGGCATAATGTAAGCCTAGTTATAAGGGTGAAAATGTTGGAGTATATTCACAATTTCATTCGCACAAAGGGTGCTCTGAACTGTTTGAAAAAAGTTAAAAATGTTTGCAGAAACAGTGTTTTACAAGTGTTGCACAGTCGTTTGCAAAAACACAATTGATATTTATTAAATGTGTTTAGTTATAGTGAATTAGATAAATATCTTTGCTAAAATGCAAAGAAACGTTTAATTGTTAAACGTGTCAATTGCATGTGTTGTCAACAGTGGTGGCAGAAGTACTCAGATATTTTGCTTAAGTAAAAGTAGCAATACCACAGTGTAGAAAAAGTCCTGAATTCAAAACTTCAGTAAAAGTACAAAGTATCAGTTTCCTTGGAGGTTAGAGAAGTCCCAGAGGAGCACCCAGGATCTCTATAATGACTGTGTCATCAATATTTTCAAACCAAACTCCATTCAGAAATCTGCAAATTTAGGATTCTTATGCGTTATCGGCTTAAATAAATTGTGACTTATTGTGACTTACTACTAAATGACTTAATATCACAGTTCAGGCATTTTAGGTTGCATCTCTTATGCAGCTTGTAGTTGCTCCAACAATATGTTAACTTAAAATGTGCTTCTCATGCTTGTTTTGGTTATTATGTCTGACTTTTTTTTTAAAGTTCACTAGAGTCAGTGTGGGTAAAGATGATTAAATCGGACAAGACGTAATGGCATCAGAGGAGCTTTATCAGCTTTATTATTCCAGTCATACAGTGCCTTTACACTGGTTTTCTATTAGTAGCTTTCACTTAAAAAATGTGTCAATAATAAAGTTTCACTTTTTTTTTAAAACCCTGATTTGTTCGAGACTTTATTCATGCATACATTTCTATTTCTTTTTTCTTTTAGTGACTCTAAATCCCAAAATGCCGAGCTGTGGATAGAGAGGCTGCCCTGCTGTGGGTCGAGCTGACCTGTGTCTACCTCCCTGCACCTCCTCTCCTCATAGCTCCTCGTCCTCCCCTTCATCTTCCCTGTACTCTTCCTCCTCTTCACTCCCTATCTCTATCCTACATCCTCCTCCTCTTCCTCCCCCCCCCACAGCACACATGCAGGCCAAGAAGCGGTACCTGCTCGTGTCTGTGGGGGCCGGTCTTCTCTTCCTCGTCTACCTGTGGGGTCTGCAAATCGGGGAGTTCCAGCAGCAGCCGTACCAGTATCACCAGTTTCCCCAGTACCCTCAATACCACCAGCAGGAATACCAATACTACCACCAGAGCCAGGAGGTGTACGAGCCCCAGCCCCTGCCCCAGAGGAGCCCGTCCAGACCGCCCAGGCACTGGCCGGAGTCCACCCAGCTGCTGGAGCCGTACCTGGAGGGGGGAGAGCAAGAGGTACACTGAACCAGTTCAACAAAAGTATCATCTTATCAAAAGTAAAAGTATTCATCATGCAGCAGTAGGCCGCTTCCTTAGTGTTATTTTAAACTATCAAAGAAATAATAAAAAAAGAGTTCCCATTTCAATAGTATAAATAAATACTTTCTTTAAAATGCATGGTTTTGAAATTGAGAACATTTTGGGACCCGCTGATGGACTTTACTGTCTTTCAGAGGCTGTGGCAGGTTCACTGTCAGAGCTAGAGTGAAGATACTGATATCATTTGAAACTATAAAACCTAACGAACCCATTGGTACCAACCATGTCACGCTAGCTTGTCAGGAAGGAGGCTCAGTAATGCTCCAAATATAGGGGTACATTTTGGCGAGGAAAAACTAACATAGCAATTTCCCTTGACCTTTGACATCAACATATGTGAATGAAAATGGGTTCTATTGGTACCCAAGAGTCTCCCCTTTACAGACATGCCCACTTTATGATAATCACATGCAGTTTCATCTTTGAGTTGTGGACAAAACAAGACATTTGAGGACGTCATCTTGGGAAACACTGATCAACATGATTCACCATTTTCTGACATTTTATAGACCAAACAACAAATCGATTAATCAAGAAAATAGTCGACTGATTAATTGACAATGAAAATAATCATTAGGTGCAGCCCTAATTGATGGACAATGTACTGTATATATAAACTGTGTGTGTCTGTGTTTACAGGAGGACAGCCCTCAGCTCCATCACCAGCACACCTCGCCTCGCGAACGACGTGCGATCCGCGACAACATCTACAAGAACAAACGCTGCCGCATGGAAACCTGCTTCGACTTCGCTCGCTGCCAGTCGGGCTTCAGGGTTTACATCTACCCTCCGCAGAGAGGCGACGAGATCTCCGAGACCTACCAGAAGATCCTGTCGTCTATCGAGGAGTCTCGCTTCCACACCACGGACCCCACGCGGGCCTGTCTGTTCATCCTGGCCGTGGACACGTTGGACAGGGACCAGCTGTCGGCGCAGTACGTCCAGAATGTCAGGCTGCGAATCCAGAGCCTGCCGACGTGGAACGATGGCAGGAACCACCTCATATTCAACCTCTACTCCGGCACCTGGCCGGACTACACAGAGGATCTGGGCTTCGAGGTGGGCCAGGCCATGCTGGCCAAGGCCAGCGCAGACGTGGTCAACTTCAGACCCAACTTTGATATCTCCATCCCTCTGTTCTCCAAGGATCACCCGCTGAAGGGAGGGGGCATAGGTTATCTGACGCTCAACGACGCGCCGCCGTCCAGGAAGTACCTGCTGGTTTTCAAAGGGAAGCGATACCTAACTGGCATCGGCTCTGAGACGAGGAACGCTCTGTATCACATCAACAACGGGGAAGATATTATTCTGCTGACTACATGTAAACATGGCAAGGACTGGGAGAAGCACAAGGACTCTCGCTGCGACAGAGATAATGAAGAATACTCAAAGTAAGTCACACTTTTTGATCTCTTTACCTTGTTCTTCGCTGCTTCTGGATGTGCTTTAATTTCCATTTGAAAAGAGCATCGCTGCTTTGAAGATCTGTCAATTAAGAGGGTTTATTAGTGTCTCAATGCAGTTCACAGCTGGTTTTAGGAGTTCTCACTCTGCTGTGCTTTTTGTCACTTGGTTGTTGCTGGTTTCTCGTCCTGCAGACATTAGCACTGTGGCAATTATCTCATTTATCGGCTCTGATATGCTGTTGGTCATTTTGAAAGCAGTGTGTTTGTTACACGTCATTACAGCTCCTCACAAGTGCTTGTTGTGCTTGTGTGCTGGGATGTGAATGTCCAGCCCAGTTGCACAGCAGTTCGTGAAACAGTCATGAAATTTAAAGTATTGATTCGTGTACATACGAATTTCAAATTTTTTCCGTGATGGTCAACCCAAAATCAATGCGTATATAATCCATGTAATTGTGAACCGGGAACATACTTGCCAACCTTGAGACCTCAGAAATAGGGAGGATGTAATGTTTATTTAATGAAAAGGAAAAAAGGTTTGGAAATGTGACATAAATCAGGAGAAATACCAGAGAAAAGTGATGTTGGGAGGAAACCGAGAGAGGGCAAAGAAAAACAGGAGTCTCCCAGGAAAATTGGGAGGGTTGGCAAGTATGACCGGGAAGTACAAAGAGCTCGAACGCCGCGTTGGGAGGAGGTCGGGGTGGATTGGTGGGTCAAAAAACACCAGACTTTCGCCCAGTTTAAAGTTGATTTATTTGTCACGTAACATCCGTAAGTTACGGCACTTCCGGTGTTATTTAAACCCAAACTGCGATCTTTTCCTAAACCTAATCAAGTAGTTATATTTTGAAAAGACTGGAGGAGAAATTGATACATGCTTGACGTGTTGCTGGATATTCGTAGGAAAACACACGAAAAATATGTTGTTGAAAGTCGTTCTGAGCGTCACCGAAAAAAAGGGAAATGCGTGTCTATGTACACAAATCAAATAGATTACATTTCTTGACTATTTGACGATCTGCCGTGAGACTGTGTTGGCCTGTCAATGCTGTCAATTGTTACAAATGTGGTTTATTGGCTGAAACTCTCCTGTTGAAGAGTGTTGAGGACGAGCCGCCGTGCACGAAGCGCCTCTTCTTCATTTGAGTGAAACAGGTTGGATGCCTTCATGTACAGATTTCACTATTGTCATGGGAGTCGAGCTTCTGTCGCTGTGCTCCTGTGACAAAATGCTATGGAAAATGTGTGTTTTTTTGTGTGTGTGTGTGTGTGTGTGTGTGTGTGTGTGTGTGTGTGTGAAAGAGAGAGAAGAGAGCAGAGAGGCGTTGACTGTTAAGAGAAGGAAAGTTTTGTCAGCTCAGCAGTTGGTCGAGAGAAAAGTGATCTGAGCCGAGGAGAGGAGTTCACCTTTTGAAGGTTTTAGTGAGAGCTGACAGCTGAGAGAAGGGAAACCTCTGCATGCAGAGTGAAACGAGAACAACATTCTCCTGCTTCTTCCTGGATACGTTAGCCCAGGAGTCATCTGTTGCATATTTTAGGTTTAGATATGTAGACCCAAAAGAGAACCACGGGGGATCCAGGATCCTGCTGTCGAACACCAGCTGGAATTTTAGCAGGGAGCATCTGCATATCTGCAGAATGTTAGGACGGTGACACATTTCTCATTGTTTCGGCTCCATTCTAGCACATTATCTGAAATGAAACAATGACTGTGAGGTTTAATGGTGTTTGAGAATAAACAGTGCAGTGCTCAAAGCCCTTTTATATATAGTCCCCCCATTTTAGGAAGGGGTGTGATACTGTGTTGATTCTCAAAAACACTATTGATTTTTAATGAATAGTTTAAATGTGAAGATTAACTCAGTCAATACTTTATTTCATTTGGAAAGAGATGAGCCCTCTCAAAGTAGCGCTATGATATTACAGGGACTGTGATAAATACAGATCCAACTGTTCTGCATTGCATTGACAGTTTTGCTAAAAATAGATTTGAAAAATTGCAATATATCACCTTGCTTACAGTTAAGCAATATATTGAATTGTAACCTCTGTATGATGATACGTATCATATCTCCAGATTCTTGCCAATACAAAGCCCTAATTTTAGGCCAATGCAGCAGATATCCCAGTTGAATGTTGACTTGCAACCCTGCAGTCGCCAGAATAACATGTTGGCATGTAGCCACATGTAGGCATTGTTACACTTAATTAAAGTGAAACCGATACAATGTATATAAGACTTCTAGCCATAGCTAATTTGCAGACCTTGTCACTGGTTAGGCTTTTAAGAAAAAAATACAAGAAAAAAAAAAATACAGGAAGAATAAAAAATACAGAAAAAAAATATCATAAAATAATAAAATGAAAAAAAAAAAAATACAGAAAAAAAAGAATACAAAAAAAAAATACAGAAAAAATTAAATATACAATATTTCAATCAAATATTAAATAAATTCTTAGTCGACTAACACTCCTATGATTTTGTCGACTAATCGATTAGTTGATTTAATCATCAGAGTTTCTCTACAAAAAATCACACAAAAGCACCACTTTAAACCGCTTAAAAATAAGAATCCTGCACATTTCAATCACATGTACTCTTCTCTATTGACCAAATGATTTCACTCATTGTGACATGCTGCTCTGATTAACTGCAGCAAAATCAGTGTTCAGTGTGTTTGATCGATCATCACAGACAAATCCAAACACGTCTTGTCTTGTGATCAACTTAGCACCTCTGCTCTTTTTTTTCTCCCCCTTTTAGGTTAATATTATATTTACTATCATTTAATATTTCATTAGTGTGATGATATCTTCTGACATAAGCTGTGGCGCACGCATGGCTCTGATATATAAAACCCTGCAGTGGCGAATAATTTACAACCAAGTTTGAAGTGTTATGACTTCATTAAAGTTTTATGTTAATTTGGTAAATGCATTTTGGTCCTTCTTAAAATATGAGGGCCACATTTCCTCTGCTGCTCATGTGATGTGGACGTAAACACCTTCAAATTAAAGCTAAAAGTCAGTTATTGTTTTATTTCCAATGGGCGGAAGTGCTCCACAGGAGAGTACCAATACTTTATCAACAGCAGCTCACATGCTGAGAGTAAACATCTCCATAATTCTGCAATAATATTATTCAACCTTTAAGATAAAAATAACAATAAGAAAACAAGGAATTTAATATTTGATCTTGTGTGCTCTGTAAACAAACTTTCTCTTCAATCAGTGCATGTTAGGACATTTTATTCCTTATTTCCTATCTCGGTGTGTCGTGCTGCTGTAATGTCACGCTCACATTAACAGCAACAACAATGCAGGAAAGCTTTTTCTTCAACTCTGTATATTAACAGGATGTCGGAGTGCATGAAAATGTACTAATGAATGTGGCTGCTTTATGAGCTTTTATGGTGAAGGAAAAACAAATGGTTTCAATATTCATAATTCATGTAAAAGGTGCTCGAAAAAAGAAAATCCAGCAGAGTCTGCTGCATTAAACACAAAAGAGGGACAATCGATAGAGTACATTAATGAAACAGAAAGTGCTCAAGAGGCTCCTTCACTAAATAAATACTACATTAGTCCATTCTCCGTCTCAGTGTGGCGTTCGCCTGATATCCAGTAACAAAAACCAGAAAGCTCATTCTGACGTTGAGTTCAGCTTTCATTTCTCTCTTCTCTCTTGTTCTCATTTGTCACTGAACGGCATGTTTCAAGGAACTTTCAAGGTTGCAACCTTAATCACTTTTTATAAAAAATGACATCTGGAGCTGGTGAACGATGAAAAAAGCAGTAATTTATTTGGTGTCAGTCATTAATTTGTTCAGTTTGTGAACTAACTTTACCGTCAGAGAGACAAACCAGACGAGACATCCAGCTCTGCTTCAATCACACTGTGATTTTAGTGAATGGTTCCCAGTAATGAACTTAAGATGGTTGATGCTTAATTGACTCCCAGGACTGGAAAGCCACAGGTTTGACTGATTAACACTATCTAGACTAAATGCTCCACACAAAATGACTTATTTCAACCAAGATATGCAGACTTTTGGTATTTTTTAGTCATTAAGATATACACACATATCATGAAAAACTCACCTTTTCAGTGCTTGTGTTCATACATTTGGGTACCTGGAATGTCTACCAACCCACAAACTGTGAAATAAGATGACCCAGTCTGTTATTTTGTGGGCTGTCTGGATCAGAAAACATGTGATTCAACAAACTATTAAGATTTGGCTCCCCTTCCTATGTCACATGCAGGCTCATTAGAATATATCGCCCACAGCTAGAGAGCTACCTTTGCAAAGGTGCACCATATTTTTCGCGTTATAATGTGTTTTTTGAACATTAAAGCATGTAAACACGTTCTGAAAATGAGCATGAAATGTCCCCTTTAAATACAATACAGTAATTACAATAATTAACAAATGTGATTACAAATAAAGTTGTGTGGCTATGCAGCCCTCCAAATCCACACAAATGGACGCCATTGTGAAATCTGGTGAAGGAACGGCAAGTTACGGTCACATGACCGGAGCACAGCCAATAGCAACGCTCTCTCAATGAAATGACCTGTGATTTTTTAAAGCCTGAAAACAGAGCCATGAGGAGGTGCAGAAGTCTAGTTATCTCTCAGAATACTTGAATTACAATATGATGAAAGGTTATTATGTAATATTAGCCCAGTGATGCCAAAAATATACTGCTTACTGCCACTTTAACATTGATTTATTTGTCACATTACTTCCGTACTTAAGTTACCATGATAACACTACTTTAGGAGCAATGGAAGTCAGACGGCGGCTGGCGGTACCACAGTTTTGCACTCTTTTAAACAAGCGTGTCAGAGAACTACGGTTGTCTTTCAGGTAGCGTAAAAACGTGAAAGGCTCTCTCTAGAGTCAGAGTTTGGTTTGTCCGTTCTGGGCTACTGTAGAACATGGCGGAGCAACTTGGTGGACTCCGTGAAGAGGACCCACTCCCTATGTAGATATGAAGGACTCATTCTAAGCAAACGAAAACACAACGACTCTTAGTGTCAGGTGATTATACACTAATGAAAACATAGTTATGAATATTATATTCCATTTCTGCTAATAGATGAAATCCTACACACTACTCCTTTAAGTACTTTATGCTCTACTTGATTCTTGCTGGGTGTGATTGTTCTGTAATGGGCATATTGTTAGATTCATGCTCTCATGGTCCTTAAATCAAGTTCAAGTTCAAGACCTTTATTTGTCCCCGAGGGGCAGTTGGTTTGCAAATCACTGGTCATCATGTAGAAAACAGGCTGCTATCAGACTGAAGGAAAGAGTCGCTTCGATGGTTCCTGAGAGTCGAACCTCTTCGGTCTGTAAACAAACGCAGCCTCACAATCTTTTGAATCTTGAGGTTGTGACTGAGAAAGCCTTCTTGTCTGTTTGCTGCTCTGAGTGTTTTACACACACAGCACATCGATACAGACGTCAGCTGGTTCAGTCGAGGCAGGGTGGGGTGGGGTGGGGGGGCTCCTCACAGCGAGCCTCCCTGATGGGAACAGAAACCGACGAGGATCTTGAAGCCTCGGGCGGTCGATAATTGCCCTCCAATTGAATTAAGCTGTGAATGAAGGGGATAGATAGAGATCTCACCTCCCACTGAGCGGCGCTGGATTGAACTCCGGCTGTTTTACTGTACGTAGATAACAGCCCGGCCCGGCTCCACCAATTAGAGCCTCGCTGTACAGAAGCGTCTCTCCAAAGAGTGTTTGATACCGCAGGCTGAGGGGCTCAATCTACAGAGCGGCAGATAAAACGCTTAATTCAGATCGCTGTCACGTCTTTCATGATAGCTTTCATGGTCAAAGAGAGGAGGCGAGAGTGTAGAGGATGGTCAGATGTGATGAGAGGCGTCCTGCTGACTGTACAGTCAATCCATAAACATCTCCATCTTCTGCTTTTCCTCTCTGCTCATCGACCTCCTCCTTTTCTTTTCTCTCTCTATAGGACCAATTTTAGCTCCTTCTTTCCTCTTCTAGTAAGGTTTTGAATGCAGGACTTGTACTTGTAGTGGAGTATTTTTACTCTGTGGTATGTTCTTTAAGTAAAGGATCTGAACGCTTCTTCCGCCACCGATGTGAGCAAGCTCTTGTTTATTTATATTTCCCACTCGGCGCTCACACGATCACTCTGTCATCATTTCACAAATGTGTTTCCATCACTAATTGTTTCATAATGAGCAAAGTAAAGACACTGAATGAATTAGTTATAATGTGCTCTTTCTAATTCAACGCGTCCCAGAATGCATAAAGATCGTCAGATGGAAACACAGCTGCTGTCACATCTGTGAATGTTTGGCAGCTGCGGCATTCAATATGTATGACGGGAGAAAAGGGCCTGACAGTATTAATTAAAATGTCTGCTGTGGTCATGTTGGGTGGCCGCCGCTGTCGGCGTGTAGTCCAGGAAGTGCAGCGTCTGTGTGTGTGTGTGTGTGTGTTATTTCTTCCCGGCCTTGTTGTGTGATGTTATATTAAAGCACATCAAAAGTCAAAGTCCTCTCTCCTTGTTGGCGCTTATCTCACTCACTCATCCTCCTCTCTTCATTCCTCTCCTCATCCTCTCCTCCCTCACTCCCTTATTTGCCCTCACTCTCCCTCTTCCTCTTCTCCTCCCCTCGTCCGCCGAGCCAAACTAAACCGTGGAAAAGCTTTTCCCGCTGTCTCGCTGCATCTTTGATGCAAGTCATGATGAAGAGCACCGTGAGGAATAATAAGAGAGTCAGTGCCAGGCTCTCAGAGAGAAAGATAGAGACGAATACAGGACTTTAAGAAACTTTCATGTGTGACCGATTTAACAACCTAATTAGAGAAACAAAAAACAGGACGAACCAGAACTTAACAAGTGCTTTAGTGTGTGTTTAGTGTTGTCTTGTTATGCAGAATTCACATTAGAGCAGTGGCGAAGTGCGGCCTGCGGCGAGCTGCCGTGCAACATCTATGAAAAGCTGCGGCGGCTGTTTGATTCCGCAGCCAAACTGAAAGTTGAGAAAAGTTTAACTTTTAGTGGCGAAGTGCGGCCAGAGACCCGCAGCCAATCAGTAAACAGATGCTGCTGTGACTCTCCAGACCACGCCCCCAGGATGAGCGCCGGTCGTTGATCCCAACTTTCGTAGTGGCCACGTGATGCCATTGGGCCCACAAAGACTTTTTCCCATAGACTAACGTTGGGAAAGAGACGTCTGTAACTCAGCGGACACATTTTTTTGAGGTGAATCAACTTCCCAGTACGAACACTCTAATAGCCCTTATTTAAATCATTAGGTCCTAAAAGTTGTAAAACGCACTAATCGTCGAATGCAGTTATTTCCTTTCCTCCGTTCATGTGAATGAGACCAAGACCGGGATGACGGCGTGATGTTGGGACCCCGTGACCGAGTCATGTGACCGAGCGGACGCTACTGCGCATGTTCCATGTAGCCCAAGATCCGGTTACTTTTCCAGGCGGAAGTCGAGCCATTTTGGCTTCATGCGCCACGGAGCAACTTTCATAGGAATGAACGGGGGACCCGCCTCCAACGCTGTATCCAGTTCTCTTAATACATCCATGCTCCAGACATGTTGACCTGTGTTACAAAGAATTTCTTCCCACCTGAATCACATGAATAAGTTGTGAATATACCAAATACTGCATTATCTCCTACATGCACAGTATATTTATAATTTCTCCCCTTTTTCTTTCCAGTTCAAGGTTTTTTGTAAGTGTAGTTTTCTTATATGAACTGAAGGTCTAACGGTGTTGTCGGGCTGCACGATTATTGCCCAAAAGATAATATTTGGATCAATATTGATATATTAATATATACAGCTGAAGGTAGTTGTGTTGTGTGTTTGCAGAGCTGATTCTTTACAGGATCTTTAAGAGTTTCCTTGGGGCCTTTAAGCGCTGGCAGATTTCTCAGCCAGCAGCTGAAGTCATCGATACATCGAAGGCGTCTGCCAAGGCTGGCCGGAGGGTAAAAGGAAGCTCTATTGATCAGCTTTGACTCGACCACGGCAGCCAATCAGCAGATGAATAGAGGTTAATGGTTAATAGTGCTGTGAAAGCCAAACATAGATTGGCATTTAGTGCGATAAGACCTTGGCATTTATTTCAGCTGCCCCTCTGTCAGTCTTAACGGGGAAAAGAAGTTAATGTATCAGAGGGTGAGGCGGCCGAGTAAAGATCACAAACAAGGATCTTAAACATCTGTTGCATTGATTCAATTAACTTTTGTCTCTGAACTGCACAGAATAAATAGAAGTGTTAATTCAGTAAATCACAAACTACCGTTTGTGAAAGTTGCATCTAATATTTGCCACCTTGTAAACCTGTTTTTAAACCTTCTAAACAATCGCCAATTCTCCAGTTGACATTATGCACAAGATATTACTTTGTAGTCAGAGCAGCACATTTTTAGATGTAGTTTGTAAAACTGATCGAATGCTTTGGGACACATTATTTGATGTTTTCATTTTTCAATTAAATAAATGAGTGTAATACAATCTGTAATTTCATCTGTTAATTTTCATTGATAAAAAACAGTTGAAAAATAGATTAAAGAAATACCATTCACAGCGCTAACATATTTATTATTATTTGTTCCACTTTGCTGCATTTGCATTTGCAGTTTCTCCCCATTTGAAAAACTGCTTTTTCTTTAAAAAAAAAAATCAAGTTTAAAGGAGCTCAATACAAAATTGGGAGCATTTCTGTTGCCTCTCTACGGCTCTCATGGTGGATGGCGAGTCTGCGGCTCACAGCTAACGGTGCTAACAGCGCAACAGTGCAAAAACAGCAAAAACGCTGACAGAGCTAACATTGTTTACCTGAGGAGTGAACCGGAGGCTGGGTGTTACTCTTCCACAACGATGCCGCCAAACTGTAATCGCCGTATAAGAGGAGTGCAGAGCGGCGGCCGTGATTTGAAGTGGTGCTTTTGTGTGATTCTTTGTGGAGAAACTCAGTTTTACAGATCTGTCGATGAAATCAACTAATTGATTAGTCAATAAAATCGTATGAGCCCTATTAATTTGCAACAGTAAATATGTCTTGAAGGAAATGTAATGCAACTTTGCAAATGCAATTTTTTTTTTATCAACGTAATGAGGAAATATTTTTACCCAAATCACAAAATGTTTGTAGTGAACCAATCAACAAAATCATCGTTGATGACATTTTTGTTTTGGTTTCCTATAATATCCACTCATAGCAACTAAAGCATGTAACATTTTTATTTGTATGTACACAAAGCACTTGGTTAAAACAAGACTATGTTACTTTTGTTTTAGAAAGTAGAAAAGTCAAGTGGGTTGCCTCAGCAGATGTACAGTAGTTTGCTCAGTTTTCACGGAGCTGTAGACGTTAAAGCTTTCCATTATTCTGAGCACTTTTAAGACCTCGTCTCCAAAAGTTGGAGAACAACAAGCCCTCTGGATGCTCCTCTTAAATTACCTTTTTCTGTAACTTTGCTTCAACTCTCCATTTCAGAATAAAAGCTCAAATTTTGAATCCCTTCTCTCTAAGAATCGGTTTAAGTGCCCATTCCTCCTCACACCCGTTTGACAGTGGTAACAACACAAACTGGAGGAACAATCTCTGGGAAAACAACAACATGTGATGCTACGCTGTCTGTCTGCAGAAAGGATGTCATTTTCTGCCGCCGTATGAAGTGTCGCCAGCCTTCTCACTCAGCCCTCCATCACTTCCTCTCCTTGTGTACCCAGAAAACGAGCCAGGAACGCAATTCAACTCAATCACTGTTTTTTTCTCCTCCTCCACTGCCGCCTCATTTCCGCCTCTCTGCCTACCGCACTCTAATTTCTCTGTTGTCGTTCTTTCTTTCTTCCCCCTCTTCTGTTTCTCTCTCTCTGTCCATTTGTTAGTCGATAGCTGACGATCAGTTGAGTTGAAGTAAAGGTGTGCGGGTCGTTCCAGGATGCTTGCCATCCATCCGTCGCTGAGAGAGACGGAGAGGACGGGATTAGAGAGGCGGTGAAATAGTGGAAAGGCTGTGTGGCGGGATGGATTGCTGTGTGAATCCATCACGTTCTCACACTCTTTAGAAAAAGAAAAACAGAGAGAGGTTTTATCAGAGAGAAACAAGGAAGTGTTGTTCTTGTATGACTTTTCATTTGCTGCATGTCAACGTGCATATTTGTCTCTGTTGAGCTGAGATAAATGGTCTAGCATTACAGCATCTTTTCTCTTCTGTACTTCCATACAGGACACTTTTAGTTGATGCTTATTTAGTTTTTGTATTGCAGCAATGAATGAGCCTACTTCTCACTTGATTTATTACCTCAGTAAACATTGTAAACATGAGTTTATGGTCTCAATCGCTAGTTTCAAGTCTTCTTCAATAGAGTATGATGTTTATTTAGTAAATGATGGTCCCATTTAGAGTCAAATAGACCATGTTACCTACTTTGTGATTGACAGGTCGCTACCACGGCGTTGTCCAGTTCGGGAGTTGTTTGTGTTTTAGTCTTAGAACTTTAACCCTTTCACAGTGTGTTTTCAGTTCATGAAAGTTAAGTATAACATTTTGGTCACCTAAATTTGTCTTATTCAGCGTTCGGTTGTACTTAGCTCCACCCTCTCGCGTCACTTCTGGTTGCAAATAACCAAGATGGCCACGCTAAAATGCCGAACTCAAGGCCTCAAAACGGCAGTCCACAAACCACGGTTCGACGTCACAGTGTCAGTTTTCACTCTGAGTTTTCATTTACATATTTTGAGGTCAGAGGTCAAGTTAAGTTAAGTACTCGACAATTAAAAAGTATTTTCTCATTTAATTAAGAACTTCAAGTGAAATTATAGATAAAAAATGAATATATATTTTCAGCTGTACACTGACTGTGTTTACATGCATGCACATGCACAAATACAATAGTTTGATTTAACTACACTGGGCTATTCCCATAAGCAGAATTCTTATCAATTTAGATTTTCTGAGAAATTTGAGTTTGGATGTGCTTGTTATTATCTTTGGATTAAATATCAGTGTTGGCGACAAGGATCCAGTTTCTTTCTGAATCTTTACACCAAGCTCTGGAGCAGGAAAACGGAAACCAGCCTGATTTTCTTTGATCACTGAGGGGAGTTGATCAAAGCTGAAGGAACTGGCAGATAAACTGTTGCCATTAAAGAGACGTGGTGTTTTATGTGAAGTGATAAAGTGAAACAACTCTTGTGAGGTTGCACTGATGTTGGTTTTCCACTGCAGTGGCATTTACTAAACTGTCTGCAGCGTGGAGTCATTGCAGTGAGGTCAATGTCGGGTTAAGGAGCACGAGATGGTTATCGTTAAGGTCAGGGCAAACAGAGAGAATCAATGTAAGTCAATGCAACGTCCTTAAAGTGTTTCTGTGTGTGAAGAGGAAAGATATGCATCAAGTCACTGGATTTAAGATACATATTGACATATATCATCTGTATAAATGTGTACAAGTGAGTGAGTTTACACAATACCTGACACCTCGTGCACTACAACTTGCTCCATTGTGTGTTGTCACTTCTCATTAGCCTAAGGCACACACACACACACACACACACACACACACACACACACACACACACCCTTCTGCAGGCGTAACCAGTGAGAGTTAAGAGTCTCTTTGCAATTAATTTGTTTTTAGCAGCTACATTTATTCTGCTTGTCTGTGATTTGAGCTCTGAAGACATCGCCTGCAGTAAAAATCCCCCGACCCAACTGTACTGACTTTATTATTATTATTATTATTATTATTATTATTGTTACAAATTCATCACCACTTTTGGTCTTCAAGTGTTATTTTTGAAAACAAATGAAACAATCAGCGGACTTCGATAATTCCACTTTTTATCCAGTTGCTTTTTCATATATTTAAAGGAATTCTAGGAACAATATTTATTAATTTTCTGCTTTTTATATACAATTTTAAACTCGAGTGATCTATAGTTTATATTAAAGTTGCAATGATTAATCGATTAGTTGTCAACTATTACATTATTTTATTAATCTTTTTGAGTAATTTTTAAGGAAAAATGTCAAAAATTATCTGATTCCAGCTTCTTAAATATGAATATTTTCTGGTTTCTTTACTCCTCTATGACAGTAAACTGAATATCTTTGAGTTGTGGACAAAACAAGACATTTAAGGACGTCATCTTGGGCTTTGGGAAACTTGGATCGACATTTTTCACCATTTTCTGACATTTTATAGACCAAACAACTTATCGATTAATTGAGAAAATTGAGGGATTAATCAACAATGAAAATAATTGTTAGTTGCATCCCTAGCATATATTGACAGGAAATGTTACAGATCACTGCCTTGAAACATATCTAAATTATGTTTATAGAAATCATGCTGATGATAAGGAAAATATAAAACATTAAGCAAATTATATTCTAATATAATTTGCAATTACATAAAAGAAGATCGAGGAATTTTTTTTTCATTATGATAAAAGACATATTTGTCTGAATGTTTTTATATGTTTTTCTTATCATTTTTATTCTAATATTTGTGTTTGAGCTGCTGTATCATTTCATTTAATTTTTCCAATTATTTCGTTTTTTCTAAGATGACAATAAAGATGTATATTTTTTGCAATATATTATCCTGTAAGCTCAGATCTGCAGTTTTTCTACAATCATTAGATACTAGCAATAAAGTATTCATCCATTAAAAAAACACTGGATTAACAATAAAACAATAAAGAAAACAATAAAAGATTTATTGCCCCATAAACAAACCTGCTTTGTCCATATGTTTCACTTAAATGAGAAGAATCACTCCTATACTTACACACACACACACACACACACACACACACGCACACACACACACACACACACACACACACACACACACACACACACACACACACACACACACACACCCATTGGCAACGTGGGATCATCTTAATTAAAAAAGCGTAGCCTGTAATCCAGGAGAATCTAAGCATCACGATGGGAATTTCGCCACAAACCGCCACATGCAGCTGTTTCTTGTTAATGCTGACAAACACACATATATATAATAAATATACAGTATGTTTACAAACACACACACACACACACACACACATACATGCAGCAGCACCGTGTGCCGGAGGGAGGCAGCGGTTTAATAGTTTCAGTATCGCCGCCATAAGCTCTTCTCGCTCCATAACTCTGTCAGCAGGGATTTACAGCTCATTGGCTCTCATTATGAAAATGTGATATTGCACTTGAAACCCCTCCGGCTATTCTTGGCCTATGGACTTCTGCAGTGTCATGGTTTAGAGACGGAGGGGGTGGAGTGGGGGGCTCAGCCGGCAGCCTCTTCATCCTGCAGGTCCAGAGAGGTGGAGACGCTCCCTTTATCCTCGGTGTTATTCATTTTGTCTCATGATACTGCCATGTGGTTGTCTTTAGGGTCTTTAGGGACAGAAAATGGGACATTGTGGTTTTCCTGATCAATAATAAAAGCAGGGGGAGTCTCACTATTGTGTGTAAACAACACGTTTAGTGTCATGCAAGACGACTGTAATGGAGGCCGTGTGTTAAGTCATATTTTGCCGAGGGCAGCGGAGAAGTGCATTGAGTGATCTGAGAAAGTGTCTATTGCCTATTTTATATCATAAAACACAGTAATTCTGTTAGAGTCCATCATAACTGCTTTGAATTCATAAAGGAGGAAGATATAAAATATCTTACAGACACTCTTTAAGTCAAGTTTATGACCCCTCTTCACCATATAGACCTGTTTTTGTCTTTCTTAGGGGGGTACAGGGTCTTTAGGGGGAGATAGCAGGTCAACAGTAGATGTCACGTAGAAGTGGTGAACATCATCTGAAAGCTGGGAACCTGAAGATTAATCTGAGATGGAGCTTGATGTATAAAAAAAGTACACTTGTTACATAAAATAAGTGTTTGTTTTGTAAAATAAGTGTTTGTTTTGTAAAATAAGTGTGCTTATTATGTAAAATAAGTGTGCTTATTACTTAAAATAAGTATGCTTATTACGTAAAATAAGTATGCTTATTACGTAAAATAAGTATGTTTGCTTGGTGACTTACATACGCGTCATTAGTTAAGTACATATGTTAAAAAAGTCAACGTTGACTTGGTTTCACACAGGACGTGAACATCAGTCTCCAGGTTGAAAGTCTGTGTTTGTTTGACCGTGCAACCTACCCGACCTCCCTATGCGGACATTCTCGCTCTTTATACTACGTCAGTGCTCCCCATGCAACCCATAAAGATGCTGAAGGGTGCCTCGGTGTGTCGGTATCAGACTCCCATCATGGGCACTGACCAAACATCAGTATTTTCAGTAAGTTGTTTGTGAGAATGAGTCGGTTTGGTCCATAAAATGTTAGAAAATAGTGAAAATGCCAAGATGGCTTTTTTAATAGTTTGTTTTGTTTTGTTTTGTCTGGCCAACTGTTTAAATCTCAAACATGTTCAACTTATTATCAGATAAGATGAAGAAAAGCAGCAAATCTTCACATCTGAGAAGTTGTTTTGGCTTGAACAGTGATTGGACTGATTATTACTGATTATTAGTTTTGTGAAGTATTTTGGGGACATTTTAAGTATTTATTATAGACAGAGAGATGCTGCAGATGTCGGACTCTAACCTGTGAGACAGAGGCTTCCTGTTGCTTCTATTTAATGACGTCAGCTCCACAGACGACGAACACATGACTCACACACTGGAAACAAGTGTCCCTTTTTAAAGTGTGTGAATGTGTGAGAGTGTAAATATGATGAGAATAGATTAGCTCTTATCTGTTTCTCTCTGCAGGCAGATAGATCTGGATCGCTGCTGCTTATCACAACATGCTTACACACTCAACAACCCAGCAGTCCGCTGCTCATATCCTCCCTCCTCTTCTTCATTTATTCTTCTCTCTTCTCTTTCTTCTTGGTCCTCCTCGTTCCTCTTATCTTGTTTCCTTTTTCCTCTTCTCCTCTCCTTTCTTCTCCTCGTTTCTCATCCTCTCCCCACCCTGTTTCATTTCCTCCTCTCCTCATTCTTCTTCTTCTCACCTTGTTTCCTTTCCTTTCTTTTTCTTTCGTTTCCTATTTTCATTCCTCGTTTCCTCTCCTCCCCTGTTTCATCTCCTCTCTTCATTCTTCTTCTCTTCGCCTGGTGTCTTCATGTCTGTCTTTCCTCTTTTTTTTCCTTATTAGTTTCTCCTTATTTCCTTACCTCCTTTCTCTGTTTCATTTCCTTTCCTCTTTTCCTCTCCTTGTCTCGTCTCCTTGTCCTCCTTTTTATTTCCTCTCGTTTTCTCCTCTCTTCTTCACTCTACACTCTTCTTTCCACTTTCCCTTTCCTCATTCCCCTTTCTTCTGCTTGTTGCCTTGCCTCCTCCTCCTTTTCATTTCCTTTCCTTGTTTCTCCTCCTCGCTCCTCTTGTCTCATCTCGTCCCCTCATTCCTCATCTCCTCACGTTGTTTCCAAACCTCTTTCCTTGTGTCTCCTAATGTTTTTCTCCTTTCCTTTCACATTCCTTGTTTCCTCTCCTTGTTCCCCCTACTCCTCCCTTTTATTTCCTCCATCTCTTCTTTCCTCTCATGGTTTCTCCTCTCCTTCATCGTCCTGTCTCCGCTTTTCCTTCTCAATTTGTTTCCTTGGTTTTCATTTCACCACCTGTTTCTTTCCTCCTTTCCGTTCTTATCATTCCTCCTTTCCTCTCCTTGTTTCCCCTCCTCCTCCCTCTGTCTCTTCCTTTCCTCCTTCACCTTTGTGTTCATTTTTCTCTTTCTTCTCATTTCCCCTTCCCTCTCTTCTTTTCCTCACTTTATTTCCTAACCTCTTCCCTTGTTTCTTCTTATTTCCCTACCCTCTTCTTTCTTCCTTTCCTTTCCTCTCATCCTTTGTGTTACTCTTTTCCTCCCCTTGTTTCCCTCCTGTTAATTTTCTCTCATTTCCTCCTCTTTCCTCTACTTGTTACCTCGCCCCCTCCTCATTTTCATTTCCTCTCCTCCAGCTTCCCTTTCCACCTCTTCTTTCATTTCCTCCTCCCACCTCTTATTACTTCTGTCCATCACTCTTCCAAACCTTTCCTCCCTCCTGTCCTCTCCTATATCTCTCCTCCTGCTTCCCTCTTTTTCGTTCATTCCCGTCTCCATGTATTTACCTGCTGATTTCTCATTATTATTTCCTCAGTTATTCTCTCTCTCTCTCTCTCTCTCTCTCTCCGTCACAGTGTGAGGTCCGGCGTCGGTCTTGTAGCGTGACAGCGGTGTTGAGAGCGGGTCATTTCAAGGTTGGGATCAAACCAAAGTAGGGCCATGTGATGATAATATGTGTATGAGTGTGTGCGTGTGTGTCTGCATGATGCCTGTTAGTTCATCCTTACATGCTGAGAGTTTGATGTGCCTGAGGCGAGAGCTGCCTACACACACACACACACACACACACACACACACAGAGTCATAAATATAGAGCAGAAATGGCCTCAGGGTTGGTGAGGTGAAAATGCTACGAGGCCCTTTGACTCCTGACAGCAGAGTTGTAGCAGACCGTTTCCAGTCTGTCTGCTCTTGTCTATGTGATATAAAGTGTATCTGTATTGTAGTAAATGTGTGTTGTGTTATGTTTCGATACGCTTCCTTTGCTGTATATTACTCTCAATGGATTTTTTTAACACTTACCCATTCATTTTGATGCTCCAGTGGCTCAGTGTGTGACCATTTTTTTTTAAAATTAATTTTTCTTAACATGAGAAGACAAGGGCGTAAAGATTAAGAGCATTGTGATTATACAGAGAAAGCAGGCAGTAATACCTACACATAAACCCTACAAATGCTATAAGCTCAGACCCACCAACTCTTCACCCATATGGCAGCAAAAAAGGAGAAATTTAATTTAATTTTCATAGGGATGTCCCATTCTTTTGAGGCTCCGATCCGAGTTTTTTTTGCCACTTGGAGGCAGCAGAAACAAGTTGTGAACACCAGCATTGACATATAATCACCTTTTAAAGTTGATATGCACGAACCTTTGTTTATTTACTGTACACATCCAGCAGTTAGGGAGAAATATTATCCTTCATTTGGAGTCGTGTTTCTGACCTGACGAATGTGAATCCAATATTCATTGTTTTTTTTTGCTCTGTTTAGGGTCTCTACCAGCTCCTAAATATCTGTTTCTTTAGCTGCTAAATGCTCCACTGTGTTTTTGACTAATATTTTGGCCGTTGCCATCTTGGTTTTTGGCTGTATAATAAGCTGAATAAGACATTTTCAGGCAGCCAAAAAGTTTATAATTAACTTTCATGAACTGAAAACACACTATGAAAGGGTTAAAGTTGTAAGACGAAAACACGGACAACTACCAGACAACGCCGTGGTAGCGACCTGTCAATCACAAGGTAGCCACGTCCTAAAGCATCCCCTTCTTTATGGCCTATTTGACTCTAAATGGGACCATAAGTTACTAAATGAACATCATGCTGTATTGAAGAAGACTTGAAACTAGCGATTGACACCATAAACTCATGTTTACAATGTTTACTGAGGTTATAAATCAACTGAGAAGTAGGGTCATTTTCTCATAGACTTCTATACAATCAGACTTCTTTTTGCATCCAGAGGAGTCGCCCCCTGCTGGATATTAGAAAGAATGCAAGTTTAAGGCACTTCAGCATTGGCTTCACTTTTCAGACCTGGAATTAGCCGCCTGGTCGATACTGAGCGTGATGAGATAGTTTATTCATCCCGACAGAAATTTTGGTGCCAGTATTCATTTGTAAAAATAAATACATTAATAGGAACAAAAGATGATGCAATGTTGATTCATATTAAAAATGTAGTCCGCTAAATTTGGCAGACCGTATTTTTCATAAGCTTCTTGATATAAATACAGAAAGTCCTCATTAAAGTTTATAAGCTGAAATTATTGATATGACTGAAAGTTAAACTGGGAGAAAGCAGTTCCTGAAAATGACATTTAAATTTAGTTTTTCACAGCAGACATTTTGACGTGTCAAAGCAGGGAATTACCAGTGCATTGGACTCGGCTGAGCTACTTCCAGGGTCCTGGTGCTGGTGCTGGTGGTGCATGCTGGCTCACCGGCACAGCTCACTGCAACACCTAATGAAACTGAGCCATCGTTAATGAATTTGGTTTCACCTGAGCTTTCCCTGCTGTGACAAGTCAAAATGTCTGCAGTAAGAACTGTCTATTTGGGTGTCAGAACTCAGAGAGTCACTCGCACCAGTGCACCCATGTCATTTCTCACATATCACACGCTCAGCAGATGTATGAGTGAAATGCTCGACTGTGAGGCCGGCTGTCTTAAAGGTGGACACGACGCAGCAGAGCGCAGGACAGAAAGGATTGGAATGTGATCAGGTATAATTTGGCCAATACTGCCAAAGAACGTATATTGATAAGAAGTGAAAGCCAATTGTTCATTCAATTGCAACATCAGCGCCCACCAGCAAACCTACGCCTCCGCCATTCTGGACTGAAAGCGACTGCCGGACGCCAGTAAAACATCCGCCTAAAAGTACCGTACAAAAGTAAATCTAAAATAATTTCTATTCTATTGTCATCATTTAATGTCTCTACCAAAATGACCTATGTTGAACAATAAAATATTATAAATATGCATACTATTATAACTATTACTTATTTATTTATTAAACTTTTTTGCCCGGCCGTTTCCCAGAGGAGCATAAAGTGAGCGATGGACATAAATGGAAGTTAGAAAAACCCAGGTTTTGTAAGCAATTTCAAACTATTTCATGTCAAGGACCTCCAAAATCGATGTACAATAGACCACAGACCATGAATATATAAGTAAATAGTCTACAATCAATGTAAATTCTTTGCTATCACTGCGTTCAATTCTGTTTATGTCATGCTACTAGCACTACTAGCTACTGGCCGATAGCCGGTTGTTTGGGAACAGAGACGTTAATACATCCACCACAGTTCAGGCTTATAACATACAGCCCATGGGTGTATTATAAGATAATAAAAGGGATGAATTACAGCCAATATATCCATTATTACAGCCGCATACAGCCAGCAGGAAGCTGGCAGAACCAGATATGTCATATGGATTCAGCTATTAGTTAATTTGACAACTTTTAGGACTTAACGATTTAAATGTGGACTATTTAAGTGTTTGAACTAGGAAGTTGATTTACCTAAAAAAAATGATCCTCTGATTTTACAGACGTCTCTTTATACATCAATGGCCACAGACTCATTGGCGTTTTCAGTCCAAAATGGCGACAGCGCTACCGCATTGCCATCTAGCGCCTGTTGTCAAAAGAGCACTAGAGTTTGCTACTAAACTCTTTGATACAGCACCATTAAAATATGCCCGGATCGGGACATCTCTGTTAATTAGTTCCTTTTTTACCAAGCTTGTCCAATTTCTGTGTTTCTGACAAACATGGTACAAGAGCAGCAAATTCAATGGAAAAAGGACATTGTGAGACATTATGGACGGCAAAAATATTATATTTTGTTTTGCTTTAATTAAAGAAAATCCAAGATAAAAAACGTCCCAATATTCTTTTATTTGCATCAGGATTTGTTGTCCAATGCGTTTCAGTTTTTGCTCTGTACTCTCACTCATAAAAGGTTGTGCTGCTGTGTTGGCAGATCTAACCTGTTCTGGTAATTGACTTGTGTTATTTTTTAATGGAGCCATATGTTGTTCCTGCTGACTGTGGAACACATCACACACAAACCGGGCTGCTGTTGTTGTTTGACACCTTGTCAAACAGCAGCAGGATATTTTGTGTCGGTGTGCCACTTCTCAGACTGAAGTTGTGCGGCTTAACTTTTGCTTTCCTGTTCACACAAAAGAAACTAATAAAGAAAGAGTGGGACGACTTCTGACAACAGCAAAAAATAACTGCAGAATATATACGACATTTACAGCTGACTGAGCAACGACTGACAAATAAAACCTATAAATGAGACTAATGAGCATCACTGAGGCACAGTGTGTCTAGTTTCTGTTATAAATATAGGTATAATTGAGTGTCTGAAAGTCTCAACTAAATTTAAAGCTTCACTATTTTAGTAGTGTATCTATTATCATAATACTGGATGGTATTAGATGATACAGCTGTCCATATTATCAATACAACCTCAGCCAGATGTTTTCTGTTCAGTTTGTTGGTCTGATTGTCAGAAAATTACAGGCCCGATTTTCATGAAACTTGGTGTAAGGATGTAACATGGGTTGATAATGAACCCATAATATTTTGGAGCAGATCAGAATCACGGGATGATACTTGCATTATTTTTCACTTATGGAAATGGCGTTGGCGGAGGTCTGTGCTCTCGAGTGCCCTTCTATATGTATGAAATGAGGACCAGAGCTGCCTTGAAATATAAGCAAATTAAGCTGGTGCTTCAGGCGCTGCAACCACATTGAAATGGGCATCACAAGCTTCAGAAGAAGAATGTACATTGTTTGCATATCTTATGTTCAGAGGAGGGAATATGACAATAAATTGATTTACAATTTTTTTCCCCCTCTTTTTTGAAGCCATATATAGCTACAAAATGCAATTTAGATTTTTTTCTTAATTTTTGACTCTTGATTTGTAGAATAGTGTAGTCGACATCAACGTGGAGTCTGAGTTGTGGTGGGGGCTGGTCGTTTATTGGTGTTAGCGGACTCCATTTCTAACAGAACGTTAGCTATGGTTACACACTAGCATGACGTCACATCCGTTGGATTTCCCCGGAAAACCTGGCCCGGGTTCTTCACATTAAAAGCAGTCTTACAAGCTGATAGAAGATCTCATTGTTTAGGTTAGGTTGTGTTTATACCTGTTTATACATTGGCAATAAATAACAATGTTTATACGTGTAAAATCTTACGTACAGTTCCTTTAAATAAATAGTCTCAGTTTTCCCTGTTATGTGTGTCAAATTAGTTCTTTTCAGGAAATACCCTTTTATTTAATTATCAAGAACTTACAGACCCATAAAACAAAGAGTTTCCATTTATTTTTTTATTTCAATTAAGCAGAACATTTCTGTCAAGAATGGAAATTCTTTCCAAGGTGAGAACACGTTGGTGAAAACTTGTGGCAGCGTTTTGTGGTAAATTATCTGCTGTTTGTTTTGAAAGCCAACGCATGAATCACGTCTTCTCCCCGCTCACGCAGCCTCGCATGTCTGTGACGTGGTGACAGCACGTTTGTCTTTCTACTAACTTCTGTTTTAAGCCGTGACCTGCTTTGTGTGTGTTTGTGAGTGTGTGTGTGTGTGTGTTTGTGATCATCACTGCCGTCTCCCGTGACCCCGTCTGCCATCTGCTGACAGCTTCCTTGTTGTTTTGTTTATTTCCCGTCGCCATGTATTTGTTCCGTATGCATATGCATGAGCAAACACACACACACACACACACACACTAATGCAATTTTTGCTCCCCCTGCACGGCCGACGACACATTCCCCCTTTGAGCGCCGCGGCTGCCGATTGGAAACTCAGACACACACTCTCAGAAGTGAGTGTTCAAAGTCGTTTCTGTTTGTAAACGCTGAAGGCGAATTGGCCACGGACGCTTCTCAGACGCTCCGTGTCAAAGCTGTTGGAGGGCTGGAGAATAAGAAAGCAGCTTAATCGAAAGTCTAATCTCCATTCTTATTACCTCCTACTTCTCTTTCTAACTGTGGTGTGTGTGTGTGTGTGTCTCAGATGGGCTCTGACAGCTCTCAGAGGGGTGTTCATCTCCACTCCTGTCACATCTGCACTGTCACACACTCATTGGGCTCCTTTCTACCCATATTAATACTTCAGATCTGTTTGCAGTGTATGGCACGGTACTTAATAACTTATTCAGCTCTAAGTGATGTTAATGTCTTATATATAATATAAAATATGGAATGCAATGGACTTTTTTCAAAGCAGACATTTTGGCATATCACATTAGGAAAGGAACAGGTGGAGTTAATAACATTAAAAGCAAATGCATTCCATATAGGTGAACTGGTTCCACGGTCCTGGTATTGTGCTTGTTGACTCACCGACACATTCCCATCCCAACTCGTCACATATGGCTGCTTTGTCGCACCCCTTGGCGTCACTATATTTTCGGCATCAAAACCACTTTAGTTACCCTTGGCGTCTCTTTAAGTTTAGGAAACAAAACCACTATAGTTAGGTTTAGGAAAGAACAACACGGTTGGGTTTAAAACTACTACGTTTGTACAGTGAAAATGACACTGAACGTTGTAAACACGAGACACGAACAAACAGCTGATTGTAACGGAAAGTGAAACTGAATGAACAGTGGTCTCCTGGATGAAAGCCTTGTGTTTGTTGGACTCGTCCACCAAACCTCCCGCCCGCGCAGTGTGTGTCTTTTTGCTCTTTAAACTACGTCAGCAGACTCCCGGCGCACTTTCTCAGAGCGTTTACTGTTGCCGCGGATGGGTTTACATTGTAGTTAATGGTGTGTTTCATACCAGTGCTAAAGGGTGTCTTATGTGGCGTTACCGAACGCTGACGGCCGTGACAAAGCCTCTGTATTTGACGCCCTGGGAATGAGAACGGGCTGGGCTCACTGGGACTCTTAACATAATTTGTTTCACCTTTGCTTTTCTATGTCAGGTCAAAATGTCCGAAAAAGGTCTATTATATCTATGGCATAGCCAGGGTTATGGTGGCTATATGGAGATTCTATATAGAGACTGCAAGAGCTGTGATTGGTCAGCTTGGGCTGTTTGTCTTTTCTCCAGTAACGCACATATAGCAAAAATATTTCAGCTGCAAAGCTTCTGCTCGCTGCGATCATTGAAATGAAAGAATGTAGTAGAGTCGAATCCATTAAAGAGACGAGGCCAGCCTTGCTTTATATCTCACGGTGAATGAAAGAATGTAAGCACAATAACTGAGGGCTTTATTATTAAACCTTGATATGGCCCAGTAATTTACAATACATACGTCTAGAGTTGTAGGGGTGCTATCAACAGTAAATATTCTAATGCTAAACTATAAATTAAAAAGGATGTCCGAGACAGAGTATTACTCCCACATGCTGACTTTTTCTCTCACTTTTATTTACCAGCAAGCCACACATGCACACGGCGGATGTTGTTGGCAGTCAACAAGGCAAACGTTTTGGTCCAACACCTGTAAATTTATGTATATGTAGATTTCCTTCATGTTAAATATGAAAGAAGACATTGCAGATATGACGTAAACTGTTGAGTGCTGTTTTAGCTCCATCGTCATGAACTCCTCAGGAAATTATTCTGCTTGTTTACATCTCTTGAACAGACACTTGTTTACCTCCGCTCTGTGCCATTTGGCTCTGAGCAGATAGTGTACAATCAGTTTGTGTGCTGGGAGCTGCTGTCCACAGATTCCTATGGGTGGGTTGGGGGGGCTGCTGAGAGCCATTGGGGCTCCACCAGATGGTGTGGAGGACCAAAACAATGAGCTGCTGAAGGCTGCACAGAGCTGCAGGCTGAACTGGTGATTCTCAGTGGGATCGGCAGGACGAGAAACCTTTTCACAGTGACGGGAGGCTTTAAATTCAGTGTTAAGACTATTGTTATTGCTCAGGGAATGTTTAGAGCATGTTAAGAGAGTAGGATCCCCATATGTGAGGTGCGTCACCAGATTTGAAAATGGTGCCATTGCTCTGCTCAAGACTTTCAGTAGTGTCAATGTAATGTTTTTGTTAACAACTAGAGAAATATTCCTTCTCATTGTGTGTTAGATGTGAAAGAAATTCTATGCTTAATTACCTAAAAATACAACCTGGTTGACAACCCTTTCTCCTACAAGATTGTGTTCCCATACTGTACAACTAAACTGCATTCTCATTTATGTTTTGAGGGAAACGTATTTACTCCCGGATTACGATCACAGTTTTAACAGTTTTAAACACCTGATTAACGTTGTAAATTGCAACAAAAGACAACAAAACTACTTGGTTAGGTTTAGAAAAAACATCATGGTTTGGGTTAAAATGACTGTTTGTTATGTTATTTATAAGCTAAAGCGTAAATTTAAATAAGTGAACGTTGATTTTTGGTTTCACACGGGACACGAACAGCGATCTCTCCTGGGTGTTTTATTTATTTTTTTACTAAAAAACGTTTTTGTGATAGTGCTGGGCAATATGACGATATATATTGTCAAAACGATATTAAAATGTCTATGATTTTCTATATTGTTTATATCACGATATAGGCAAGGCCTATATTTATTAATATTTTCTCTATAATTACACTTAAAACTATTAGTTTAATTTTGCAATCAAGTTCTTAAAATGAGAAAATACTCAGTACTTTTCATTTGTCTCACAAAAATAGGCTTTACTAAGTGGTTATTTCATAAAGACTATTAAAATTACCAGAAATCATGCTATATGTTGATATATATCATTATCAAGATATGAAATGACCTATATCGGGATAGAATATTTTGGCCATATCGCCCAGCTCTAATTTATGATATACGACAAAAAACGTTTCCCTCGAAACGTAATTCACAATACAGTTTCGTTGTATGGGTAATTTTTAGGAGACCGGGCTGTGGTTGATGTTGTGTAGATTGCAGGGTTTAGCTTAGCTTTGACGTGAACATACACACTGAAAATGGTGTGTGCTTCCTAGATAACCTGAACACACACCCTGCAAACACGTCATGGCTCCAAAAATGACTTTGAAGGTGATGAAAGGAGCAGGTATCTAACATGTAACACTTTGAAATAAACCCTGTGTGCACCAAAAAACTTTTTTTAAGCCTCCATAGTGCTGAATAAGTGATCCATCACAAACTCAGCAGTCTACACCTGCACCGATACTGGGTCGTAAATATCACACATGTCTGATATGATCAGCTCAGCTCCGTTTTTTTTACTCCGTCTCTTTGGTTGTGATTGAATCTGAAAACTTTTTACTACTAGATGGATGAGCATCGGTGCCAACTGAGCTTCAGATCATAGATTCCCGAATGTCCAAATATGTTTACATCATCCCAACTATTCTCCAGTGTGTCCTGGGCTTTAAGTCACGAAACCACCTAATGGGAATCAGATGGGATACAGGCTTACTTTAAAATACTGTGAATGTTTTTTTAAAGGATTTTGC
This sequence comes from Sebastes fasciatus, assembly GCF_043250625.1. NCBI lineage: Eukaryota > Metazoa > Chordata > Actinopteri > Perciformes > Sebastidae > Sebastes > Sebastes fasciatus. The sequence goes on along the minus strand of NC_133812.1, from coordinate 21,646,753 downwards.
TTACCGTTCCTCCTCTGTTGATATGAGCTGTAAATACACAGTCTGACCCTGCTGTGGTTTCACAGATATCGAAGTTTAGCAGCTTAAAATTGTGAGAAATGCTGCAGGCAAGTAGGAAGGCATAAAATGGAAAGTGGAAAGTGTCAGTGTCAGCAGTGGGATCATATTTACATGAACACACTCGTACAGCACAAACAGCCTGAAGTCAGGTTTTGCCTTGTATCTGTACTTTCACACTACGCTGGACAAATATTGCAAATATTGCTGCTAGTAGAAGGCTGTGGTTGTACTGAGCAACTTTTGTTATGTAGTTAAATGTGAGAAGTTATTTTGGGTGTCCAACTGTTCGAGAGTAAAACTACGAGCCAGTTTCTGTACAGACGATGTGAGGTTACTGGCAGGAGAATAAATCTGGTCTTTCATAGATACTCTGGTGATTTATTATGGCACTCACAAGGGACAGATTAAACAAGAATGGTCAAGATTGGCCGACAAGGGTCAAGCTCCCAAATCGCTGGATCCTACATCCCATTTCCCATAATGCAATGCTCCCTGGCTGCTAAACGCCTACATCTTTCAAACTTCTTGTCTCCAGTTTGTAACAGAAGCTCTCTGTTAAAAATGTGTAGTGTCCAAACCCAGTTTGTCTCTCATGTGGCATCAGATTCAACAGTTATCAGCTCATTAAATGGGCATTATCAGTAGTTATAAGCCTCATAGATGTGGGTCAGTAGGGGCCTATGACGTCTACTGTACTACATTGTAAAAGTGAAAGAGAAACTTAAAAGCAACACGTTCTAACACGTTGAAAAATTGAATGAAACTTTACGTTTTGAACACAAAAAAAACGGCAAGTTTAGGTGTAGGGTACAAAACCACTTAGTTAAAGCAGCAGTAGGCAGAATGTATTTGGCATCATTGGGCAAAATTTCCATAATAACCTTTTGGCGTATTGTAAGTCAAGTGTTCTGAGAGAAAACTAGACTTCTGCACCTCCTCATGGCTCTGTTTATAGGCTTTAAAAAATCTAGCCCGTGACAGGAGACTTTGGCCAATCAGAGGTCATTTCAGAGAGAGAGCGTTCCTATTGGCTGTTCATCCAACAGAGGCAGCTGTCAATCACTCGCGAACTCCGATCAAACGGTCAAACTAGGCAGCGCTGATCGAATATGAATCAATATTCTGTTACTGTAATGACTATTTCTCTCCTCAAATGTTTTCAGAAACATCTTGTAGTGTACTGTTTAGCTGTAAAATGAGAAAGTTTGCTCCGGCTGGTGGGCGGTGCTTGGTATTTCCTCAACTTGGCTGCCGCGTCACAAACTTTCTCATTTTACAGCTAAACAGTCTTCGTCTGGCGGACAGACCAGACGAAGCATGAATTCAGACTCAAATTGGCATCATTATGTAGTTATTTCGGCATACTTTTGATCCATTTATTGCAATTATATCACAGCACAATCTGTTTATTTTGGGTTTGCTAGATACTGTGAACACAGCTCTGTGAAATTCACAGAGTGCTGCCGGATGATGTCATGAACCCAGAAAATGCTGCGTTTGGTTTTCCGACATATCTTGGACTTTCACAACATGTGTGGTGGTCAAACTAGCGAGAGTAAGGCAAGGCTGAAATTCGATTTGCATTTGGCGTGAACGCAGCATAACACTATAGTATTGATAATGAATTTGGGAGAATTCTGTCTCAGAAGAAAACTTTTTAATAATAATTTTTGCCACTTTACTGCTTGATTTGTGAAAACGGGATCAGGATTTAAATCTGATGTAGTGTAAAGATCAGTGACTACTTTCCTATAAAAGTAATGAAGGGTTTAAAAACACACGTGCACATATCCACATAGATACACAAAGTCTTGCACACAGACACAGACAGACTGCTCTGGATGCGTCTGTGGTTGATGCTGTCCAATTACAGGCCAGGATCAATGGCCTTGTCATGCTGCTGCAAAAGGTCGCTTATGTGAGTGTACACACCCACACACACACACACACACACTTTCCCGTCATCCCCGGCAATGCGAGGTCAGGACCATCCATCAGGACTCGTGTAGAGTTTTGTTCAGTGTCAGAGTAAAGATCGGCCATCTCGCCACTCGCCGGGCTGACTTTTTAAACGGCTCTAAAAGCGAGGAGTGTTTGCTTATGCCTTAAGAGAGAGGGAGCGACACACACACACAAACACACACAAAAAAAAAGAAATGGGGGAAGAGACGCTAGAGGAGCAGAAGCCAGGGAAAAGAGGTAAATAAATCAAGTCAAGGTTGTGGCCTTCCTGTGTGAAAATGACGCCCGTCTGCAGCGCGAGGGGTAGAGGTGGAAACTTTTAATGCATGCGAGTTGTTCGTCATTACTGCCCGACACGCCCGACACACTCATACAGTGCGCGTGTGTGTGTGTTTGGGATCGACGGAGGAGGTGAAGAGTGATGCTTTAAAATGCCCCTCCAGCTGTGCGTTTGGGAAAATGGAGCTAGCTGTCATTTGCATTTGTAACTCAAGGACGAGAGTGACATTAACCGAGCGTAAGGGATCACTCTGACGGCACACACTCCCAAATACACACACATTTTTGTGCTACTATTCAAATGAGGTTCTTCCGCTGGCTTTATTCAACCCCTAACGTTGATTTTTTTGAAGTGTTGAAAGTATCTTTCCCTCTTTACAAGTGTTTTAATAACCTAAATAAGTGGTCCCTACCACTATCTAAAACATTATAAATCCTTGAACAAAATCCTCAATTTGAATAAAGGGATTCAGTGTATTAAATAGTTACTTTTTTATTAAATCAACTTTCTTTAATGATTATAACTCCTCAGTTTCGTCAACATAAATAAAGTGAAGACGTCTTGACAGATTCACCAAGCGAATGCAGATACATAATATTATCTTCTTTTTTTTTTTAAACAACTTAATTCATTTCCTATAATAGTGTTAGAGCCACAATAGATTTTTTGTTATTGTTGTTAAATAAATGTAATTTATGGTGTTGGTAGATTGCTGCTAGTCTGACCCATTAATGCAGGTGCTGACCTCAAGCAGGAGAGCAAACAGATTTTTGACCGCAGTGAAAATGTTGTTTTTGAAAGGCTAAACACCAACAAATATGGATTGAAGCAGAACATTTTATTAGATTTTGCTACTAAGTACCAAAATAATATATATCTTTTTGTATAGTTTTATATACAGACTTTTGTGTGAGTTATCCAGTAAGTGTGTTACTATGATTTTCACATGTGCAAATCATATTTTGACAATCTCAGAGCAGACAAATCCTGGCGCACCCCCTGTGATCTTTGGCGCCTCCCTAAGGGGGGCCCGGAACCCAGGTTGGGAACCAGTTCCCTAAATAAACAATATTAGGGACGCAGAACACAAACCCTAGTCTCCAATATCAAAGTTCTTTTTCACGTCCAACCAAACAGCAAATAAACAAACAAACAAACAAAAGCACCATATTGCAGCCTGAGAGCAGCTGCCGTCTACAGCGCTCTCCCTCAATACTATTGTTGTCCCTAATAGTTAGTTAGACACAAAAACATGGGAAAATAGGTTGAAAAGTTACCCTTTAAATTTCCACCAAAAGATATTTTTGCTTTGAAAATAAGCAGCATGATTTGTACAGAACGAGGTTGCAGTCATTCCCACAAACCTGACTCACCTAAAGATGAGGCAACCAATCATTTCAACATGGAGGTCACCTAGAAAATCATTAGCAGTAAAAGAGGAAAACACTTTTGTCGGGTCATGTACACTTTATTTATATCCCACATGTCGTACTAAATGTGCCACAAAAAAAAAATGCACTATTAAAGGAGAAACAAGGAACAAACATTGCGAGCGATTAGCTGAACAAATCGTCTCCCTTTTATCCAAAAACACAGGATCAGTAGAGAAGAAGACAGAGATCAAGAGAGATTAAGAGAAAGAGCTTAACAAAGTGAACATTAAGAGGTCAGATATTGTATAATTAATCAGAGCTCTGCGAGGAAACGACTGCTGTGTACGAGTCTCAGCGATGATAAAACATTCACACATCACTTCCTAATAGGTAAAGAGCACAGAGTTTAAATCCAGCGTCGTTACTGCCTCAAGGTTTACTTTTCATCACGGACAATTTAACAGCAATTTGAACATTCCTGTGATTAATAACAGCGACCAGGGACACGAGTGTGTTCAGTTACTGTGTGGTGTTAACACAGAGAAAGGCTTAGTCAAGGCTTTTGCTCGTGAGAAATGACAATGTCTTGTTTCTCTTCCTTTGCTGACTTATAGGACTACAAAAATGTACACACAAAACTGTACTTAGCTGGAATATAGTGAAGTGATAAATGCTGAAACCAGTTTTTCCAGAAGCGGTGTCGTTAATTTCAAGCTTTTAATATGTCAGGACACTGTTGGACTTTAAGATCAGTTATTGCCCGGTCAGTGAGGTCCTGTATTTTAGTTTTTTTTGGTGTAATATTTTATGTTGTTGTTGTTGTTGGATTTTACTGATCAGCCTCTAAAACCTACAATGAAACTTCCTCTTCATCATCATCTGTGCTAGGGTTAATGTAGTGACTACTCGCAGGGGCTAAATGGCGCCGTTATTATTAATCCCACTACTTTAAGTTTGGCAAGACCCGCCTTGCGTTATAGCATTCAAGTGCCAGGATTGGCGTCCATGCTTGTGCAAGGTACTATACCAATGGGCTATTCTGACCTCAACCACTCAAGGTCAATGTCTAACCTCAACCAGCTACGCAGGGTGGATCTTGCCAAGAAATCAGAGAGATGATTACACTAGCTGGTGCTTTCTCAGGATTTCACGCAATGTTCATTCAATAAAGAGTTATTAATAGGGATGCACCAATGATGATATCAGGCAGATACTGACTCAAATAGCTGGATCGGGTATTGGTGACAAAAAGGCCGATCTATTCAATTCAGTTCTATGTTTATATACTGTATACATTATAGACTGGAATTTTAATTCCTGTTTAAATTTTGTCCAATCTGTTGCTGCATTAAAAAGGTTTACACTTGAATTGTAATTCCTGTTAATTTTGGAGCGTTTGGGGCTATGTATTTATTGTTATATTTAGTCTTACAAATTTAGGAAAGCAATATTTAAGTCAAGCCTGATGTTGCCTTACACATAAATTAATGATTCCACTCACTTCCACACAGTGAGGCATGCAGATTATTAATTAAACACTGGTATCGGATCGATACTTGGTATTGGCCGATACCCAAAGCCCAGGTATCACTATCGGGACTGAAAAAGTTGGATCGGTGAATTCCTAGGTATCAAGAGACAAGAATGAGTACTCTAGTTTGGCAGGTCGCAAGCTTATAAAATTGGTCACTAGCAGGACATAAAGTACTTAGTCTATAAAAAAGTAATGTTAAAAAAATGACGCAAAAGTGCCCTCTTGGATGCCCAGATTGTATAAAATGCCTTTTTAAGGTGGCCCAGTGTGCAAGAAAGAGTGATAAAGTGCCCTCTTGGGAGAAAACAGAAAGCACTGCCATATAAGATGCCCTAAAGGCTAGAAAAACTTACTGCGTGATGGTTTACTATTGGTCTTTTGACAATTTCATGTGTCAAAATTCACCAAAGTTGATCTTGAAGCGAAAGATTTACCTCGACCACCGCGAGCGAATTCATTGAAATGAATTGACTTTCTCCCGATGGCTAAACAAGACGAGAGAAGACTGAACTATGATAAACAAGGAAAACCTTCTCACTGTTCAGAATGGCTGCTGCATCATCATAATAATGTTGTACAGAAAACCGTAAAGGTAAGCTCTTTAGATACAGGAAATTACAAGGCATATGCTAACCTGACTAGCTCAGCCACTTTCACCCACCTTAGACAGCACTTCTCACTAATTACTAATGCCATCTACATTGTACTTCATATGATGTTTCTCAGGTCTCTAGAAAGGTAGATGCTATGTGAGAAGTTTGGGTGGTTTGCTGACTAAAATGTTATAAATCAGTTAGACCTATAAGCAAAACGTTTGTGTCTAATCTGTCATGAGACTATTTTAGAAGAGAGGAAATGCAGGTAAAATGTAGGACATCTACAACACCCCCCCTACTGACTGTAATAGACTACTTTCACAGAAGATAGAGGACTCTCTAGTAAACAGACTTAACACTCCCAGTGGCTGAGAATATTAACTATCCTTTAATAGAAGCCCCTCTCTGTAAGTAACTGTTTAAATTGATGATTTCAGCAAACTGCAGCGAAGGTGCAGTAGTGTGTGTGTGTGTGTGTGTGTGTGTGTGTGTGTGTGTTCCAGTCCTTCTGACAGCAGCATTTTTTTTTGCCCGAAGCTAAAGTCTGTAAGGTTTTTTTCACTTCGCCATCTGAGCCTTTTGCCTCTGTAGACAACATTAGTTTATGATACAGTGGTTCTTGGTGGTCCACCCAGGTGGACTATTTATATCCCCAGCACTGTAACAGCACAGCTGTGTAGTTTGATTGGATTGTAACTTTTTTTTAATCAGCGGATAAATATTCAGCACCACAAATCAAATGCAAAATAATTTCTTTTTTCTGTTGTTTATGAGTCATAACAACATTTATTCACTGCAAAGAAGAGTCAAATAAGGTTGCTAACAGTGTTTATTCACAGTTTTGGTATCTTTCCTGTCATGTTTGTGAATTATTGGAATCAAAATATCCAAATACGGTTTACTGTTTATTTCTGTCTTTGTTTAGCTTTTTGTATTTTTGTTGCTTTGGTTGTATCTCTGGGGGGAGTTTTCTTGCGCTTATGCTTTTGTTGTTTGTATGTTGGTGACAAAGCCAAGATGACAAGGAGTTGGGATGAGTAATTGTCAGACTGTGATTGGCTTAGACACCTGTCAATCAAGCAAAGTCTGGCCAAAACTCTAGAAACAACACCAAACCCAATCAGGCTGGTCTCATACACCGTTCGTAACTATACCTACGAAAAGTAATGCACTGCAATTCGTATATATCCAACGAAATCAATTTGTATGTAATCCACATAAACCAGGAAGTATAAAGAGCGACAAACGCCGTGTGGGGAAGAGGTCGAGTTAAAAAACACCAGACTTTCACCCAGGAGATGACTGTTCGTATTCCATGTGAAACCAGAAGTCAAAGTTGATTTATTTGTCGTGTAACTTCCGTACTTAAGTTACGCCACTTCAGGAGTTATTTCAATCCAAACTACGATCTTTTCCTGAACCTATCTAAGTAGTTTTGTTGCTTAAACCCAACCAAGTTGTTTCCTGTGAAGACGGAAGTTTATTTTGAAAAGACTGTATGCATTTAACGTATAAATGGATATTCGAAAACGCACGAAAAATGAGGAATATGTTTTTGTAAGATATCATAGAAACAGTTGTTTGAGGATACGTTGATCACTTTGACGTGATCACAGCGCTAGATGAAAAGTCAAAGGATCACCAAAGTCAGTAGGATTCATCCTCAGGGGAACATGAATGTCTGCACCAATTTTCATGGCAATCCATCCAACAGTTGCTGAGACATTTCACTCAAAACCACTAATGTCAACTTCATGGTGGCGCTAGAGGTAAAGTCTGGTATTAGGATTCATCTTCTGGGGACCATGAATGTTGCTACAAAGTAGTGTGTCAATTCATCTTGTACATGGTGAGATACTTCACTGGATAAGTGAAAACATTGACCTGATGATGGTGCTAGATGAAAAGTCGGGATCAACTAAGTCAGTCAGATTCATCCTCTGAGGAACATGAATGTCTGCTACAAATTTTCTGGCAGTCCTTTCAATAGTGAAACGTTTCAGTCTGGTTCAAAGTGATGGACCTACAGAGATTGCCGTCCCTAAAAATTCAACAGCAATGTTTATTTCAAGAAATGATCTCCCTGTAAATTCACATATAATCCACAGACTTCACTGTGAACAGCTTTTACCAGGAAGTACTTTCTTCTGAAGAAATAGTCTCACTGCAAACTGAATACTTTTGATATGAGTTCCCCCTCTATGTGATGTTCACAAAAGATGTCTGCAACAAAAGTCTGACAACTTATCAGTTTATGTCAATCCATTGACAGCAGATTCTGGTCTGCCAACATTTCGTTCCTACAGCACTTTACAGTGATGTTTTAGAACGAGAGCTGCCAGGTCCTTGCAGCACTTGTGAGTCAGACACGGAGATAATGATAACAGCTATTCTGCTGCTGCTTGAATAAAACTTTTAAAATTGCCAAGACTATAGGCAACAAAAACAAACTAAATATTGAAAAAGAGAGTGAGAGTGAAGGAGAGGAGGTTAAAAGGTGAGGATTGGACAACAAGACAGCTCTGTCTGGCTGTCTTCCTCTCACCATGTAACACCCCCACCTCCGTCTTATTTTAGCCTCCCTCTATCCTGCAGGCTCTCCGTGTCTGACTTCGGCGCTCGCTTTCCCTGTCTTTCCCCACGATGCCGACAGTCTCTGAAGTTCATTTATTCGGATCCTTCTTTTATCCTCTCTCTCCGTTTGACTCGGCTGTCTCTAGTCAGATACCTAACAGGCTTTCTAAGAGTTGCCTGAAAGCGAAAGTACCACTTTTATGTCCTGAGAGGGAGAAAGAGACAGAGATGAGAAGACAGACAAAAGGAGAAACCGATGCCTTGCGGGAGTTTCCTAACATTGCTCAGCAACAGAGTGTCAGGAATATCTGTCGAGAGTAGCGCCTCGCAAAGCCGAGCTGAACTGAAATATAGGTGTGTGTGCGTTTAGAGAGAATACAGTATGAAGCTTGTGTATCATTTTAGGTTGTTTGTGGCACTGGAAGCACATTCTCACACTAAAAGGTTGATCTAATTTATAGGTAGAAGTTGGGCTGGGTATCGTTTAAATAATTACGAGACCAGTACCAACACCAGTACTGATACCAATAGAGTACTTCATTTGATACCCATCATTTTGGTGGCATCTCGCCACGCTGAGCTGCCAACTCCGTCCCACTAATGTCTAGTTCACACTACGAAACTTTAGCCCTGATTTTCCGTTCCCTGACAGTTTTTGGAGCTCCCCGACTAACGCCTCAGATCAGAGGAAAATCAGCGTTGGTTTGCCGCTTGCATATCGGCGCTCGAGTGTCATGTGTGAACTGTTCAAAGACACGAGCCAAGAGGCTCGCCGACGCTCGCAGATCCCTTGCAGACACATTCCAGATATCTAGCATGCTAAATATCTGGACCTGTCGGGGAGTCTGGCCACGAGCTACAGCCAATAAAAGCACAAGACACGGGTTGGTGGGAAACCTGGGGGAGGAAGGGTCGCCAGTAACAATAGAGTGCTACAGGAATGAGTCAGACCCAGAAATGAGTTAGCACTTTAGCACTTCTGGTTCGCTCATCTGGAGTCAATTTTTTTATGTTTTTTGAATGAGTTTTTAGTTAGATGTCATCAATAAATATCAATATCTAATATATATTGTGAATTTTGAAGCCTTTATATATCTTAAAAAAGGCGGTTGCTAACAAGTTGTTGTGTTCTGGCTGTGCCAGCTTGTTGTTGTGAACTGTTGTGGTTTTGGATGTGGTTTATTTGTATGTATTTCCGGTGTTTCCTGTTTTATTTTGGTGATTCACTCCTCCTGTGTCTTGTCTGGGTTTACTTCCTTCCTTTGTCTGTTTTCCCGCCTTTTGGTTGATTGTCTGCCCCGCCCTGATTTGTTTCACCTGTGTGTAATCTTGTCTGTTATTTAAGCCTGTGTGTTTCCCCTCTGTCCTTGTTGGTTCGTACTTGTCTTCCCAGTCCCTTGTCCTCCGTGTTCCTAGTGTTCCTAGTGTTCCTAGTGTTCCTCCTGCCCGTGACTCTCGCACCCTCTGGTTTGTAGTTTTGTTTTTGTTCTCAGTTTGGTTTTGGTGTGTTTTCATTTGTACTTTGTTCCCCTCCTTGTTTTGTGATTTCTGGATTTTGTCAGCTGAATTAAAGCTCGCTTTTGTTTAAAGAACTTCCGTTCCTGCTGGTTACTCTGCGTTTGGGGTCATATAGAAAACTCACCACACGACAGAACGAACCAACCCTAAATAATGACCCCAGCAGAGAGCCTTTATGCCTTTTTGGGCATCCGGATTCGGCCCGAGCATCAGCCTCAGCCCCGGCCTGTTGGCTTCCTGAGCTTCCGGCCCATGCCCCAGCAGTCAGCTAGCTCTAGGCTAGCATCAGCCCCGGATCGGTTCTTGGGAACCCGCCTTGCCCTGGGAGGCCCACGGAGTTTCCAGTCTGCTCCTCGCCATGCTGGCATCCAGGACACTAGCTTCGAGCCAGAGGTCATGCTAGGGGTGAGATCTCACAGAAGGAAGCGTGGGTCCCAGAGGCGGCGTTCTCCTAAGTTGCTCAGTGTTCCATCCAAATCCAAGTCTACTCCTGTGTCGGAGGTCCGGCTGACCTCTGCTCCAAGTTTCCTGTCGGAGGTCAGGTCGACCTCTGCTCCAAGCGTCCTGTCGGAGGTCCGGCAGACCTCTGCTCCAAGCGTCTTGTCGGAGGTCCGGTCGACCGCTGCTCCAAGTTTCCTGTCGGAGGTCAGGTCGACCTCTGCTCCACGCGTCCTGTCAGAGGTCCGGTCGACCTCTGCTCCAAGCGTCCTGTCGGAGGTCCGGCAGACCTCTGCTCCAAGCGTCCTGTCGGAGGTCCGGCAGACCTCTGCTCCAAGCGTCCTGTCGGAGGTCCGGCAGACCTCTGCTCCAAGCGTCCTGTCGGAGGCCCGGCAGACCTCTGCTCCAAGCGTCCTGTCGGAGGTCCGGCCGACTCCTGCTCCACGTGTCCTGTCGGCGGTCCGGCCGACTCCTGCTCCACGTGTCCTGTCGGCGGTTCGGCCGACTCCTGTTCCACGTGTCCTGTCGGCGGTCCGGTCGACTCCTGTTCCACGTGTCCTGTCGGCGGTCCGGTCGACTCCTGTTCCACGTGTCCTGTCGGCGGTCCGGTCGACTCCTGTTCCACGTGTCCTGTCGGCGGTCCGGTCGACTCCTGTTCCACGTGTCCTGTCGGCGGTCCGGTCGACTCCTGTTCCACGTGTCCTGTCGGCGGTCCGGTCGACTCCTGTTCCACGTGTCCTGTCGGCGGTCCGGTCGACTCCTGTTCCACGTGTCCTGTCGGCGGTCCGGTCGACTCCTGTTCCACGTGTCCTGTCGGCGGTCCGGTCGACTCCTGTTCCACGTGTCCTGTCGGCGGTCCGGTCGACTCCTGTTCCACGTGTCCTGTCGGCGGTCCGGCTGACTCCGGTTCCACGTGTCCTGTCGGCGGTCCGGCCGACTCCTGTTCCACGTGTCCTGTCGGTGGTCCGGTCGACTTCTGTTCCACGTGTCCTGTCGGCGGTCCGGTCGACCTCCGCTCCACGTCTTCTGTCGGCGGTCCGGTCGACTCCTGTTCCAAGTATCCTGTCGGTGGTCCGGCCGACTTCTGTTCCAAGTATCCTGTCGGTGGTCCGGCCGACTTCTGTTCCAAGTATCCTGTCGGTGGTCCGGCCGACTTCTGTTCCAAGTGTCCTGTCGGGGGCCCGGCCGACTCCCGTTCCAGGTGTGTTGTCGGGGGTCCGGTCGACCTCCGCTCCATGTCGCCTGTCGGCGGTACGGTCGACTCCTGTTCCAAGGGTCCTGTCGGTGGTCCGGCCGACTTCTGTTCCAAGTGTCCTGTCGGGGGCCCGGCCGACTCCCGTTCCAGGTGTGTTGTCGGGGGTCCGGTCGACCTCCGCTCCTTGTCGCCTGTCGGCAGTACGGTCGACTCCTGTTCCAAGGGTCCTGTCGGTGGTCCGGCCGACTACTGTTCCAAGTGTCCTGTCGGGGGTCCGGCTGACCTCCGCTCCACGTCTCCTGTCGGGGGTCAGGTCGACCTCCGTTCCACGTCTCCTGTCGGGGGTCGGGTCGACCTCCGTTTCGGTTGGGCCGCAACCGCCACCTGCTGCTCCGGTTGGGCCGCAATCGCCACCTGCTGTTCCGGTTGGGTCTCAACCGCCACCTGCTGTTCCGGTTGGGTCGCAACCGTCACCTGCTGTTCCGGTTGGGTCGCAACCGTCACCTGCTGTTCCGGTTGGGTCGCAACCGTCACCTGCTTTACCGGTTGGGCCGCAATCGCCATCTGCTGTTCCGGTTGGGTCGCAACCGCCACCTGCTGTTCCGGTTGGGTCGCACCCGCCACCTGTTGTTCCGGTTGGGCCGCAACCTTCACCTGTTTTTCCGGTTGGGCCGCAACCTCCACTTGCTTTTCCGGTTGGGTCGCAACCTCCACCTGCTGTTCCGGTTGGGCCGCAACCTCCACCTGCTGTTCCGGTTGGGCCGCAACCGTCACCTGCTGTTCCGGTTGGGCCGCAACCGTCACCTGCTGTTCCGGTTGGGTCGCAACCTCCACCGTCTGATTCGCCGGTTGGTCCGCAACCGCCACCGGCTGATTCGCCGGTTGGTCCGCAACCGCCACCTGCTGTTCCGTCTGGTTCGCCGGTTGGGTCGCAACCGTCACCTCCTGTTTCGCCTGGGTTTCAGCCCAAAAACCTTGTTCCTGTGACTGCTGGGCCGCGGTTCCGGGACCCCGGGTTCCCCGGCTCTGGCTCTGCCTTGCCCCCGGGCCGTCCGCCCGAGTTTCCCGGCTCTGGCTCTGCCTTGCCCCCGGGTCATCTGCCGGAGTTTCTCGGTTCGGACTCTGCCCTGCCTCCGGGCCGTCCGCCGGAGTTCCCAGACTCTGTCCCGGTTCTGTCCCCGGGCCGTCCGCCTGAGTTTCCCGGATCTGACTCTGCCTTGCCCCCGGGTTGTCTGCCGGAGTTTCTCGGTTCGGACTCTGCCCTGCCCTCGGGCCGTCCGCCCGAGTTCCCAGGCTCTGTCCCGGTTTTGCCCTCGGGCCGTCCGCCTGAGATGGTCGGTGCCCAGGGTTCCTGGAGTCCCTCCTCCGGGCCCCCCTCCGCCCACCCGGTTCTGGTTGTGGAACGTCTGGGATCCGTCCCTTGAGGGGGGGGCTATGTTGTGTTCTGGCTGTGCCAGCTTGTTGTTGTGAACTGTTGTGGTTTTGGATGTGGTTTATTTGTATGTATTTCCGGTGTTTCCTGTTTTATTTTGGTGATTCACTCCTCCTGTGTCTTGTCTGGGTTTACTTCCTTCCTTTGTCTGTTTTCCCGCCTTTTGGTTGATTGTCTGGTTACTCTGCGTTTGGGGTCATATAGAAAACTCACCACACGACAGAACAGTTGTTGGTTCGTTCTGTCGTGTGGTGAGTTTTCTATATGACCCCAAACGCAGAGTAACCAGCAGGAACGGAAGTTCTTTAAACAAAAGCGAGCTTTAATTCAGCTGACAAAATCCAGAAATCACAAAACAAGGAGGGGAACAAAGTACAAATGAAAACACACCAAAACCAAACTGAGAACAAAAACAAAACTACAAACCAGAGGGTGCGAGAGTCACGGGCAGGAGGAACACTAGGAACACTAGGAACACTAGGAACACGGAGGACAAGGGACTGGGAAGACAAGTACGAACCAACAAGGACAGAGGGGAAACACACAGGCTTAAATAACAGACAAGATTACACACAGGTGAAACAAATCAGGGCGGAGCAGACAATCAACCAAAAGGCGGGAAAACAGACAAAGGAAGGAAGTAAACCCAGACAAGACACAGGAGGAGTGAATCACCAAAATAAAACAGGAAACACCGGAAATACATACAAATAAACCACATCCAAAACCACAACAGTTCACAACAACAAGCTGGCACAGCCAGAACACAACACAAGTGGCTAAATGAGACTACTAAACACCATCACTCCGACTCGTCCGCCGTAACAGCCTTGTTGTGTATACTCTCGCTCATGTGACCGTGGTGTAGTTCGTTTATAGCCGGACAAAACGTGTAAGTATCATAAACGTTTGTTTGCCACAGAGCTTATTTTCTGCAATAATCCAAAACCCAATGGAAAAATCCCATTGGCTTTTGGTGGAGGGAACCAGGGCGATGCTGACTTCCTGGTTGGCCTACAAAAATACGTCATCCCTGGAGCACTCTATAGGAACTTACCGTAGGTGTTGCAAAGTTGTTGTTGCACCTAGAGAAATAAATAGTAAAAAAGTGTGTGGAAATGTGTATGGTGTCTCACGTATGGTATCACGTCATTTACCGTGTGTTTCTTGCGTGTGTTTTTGTGACCAAACGTAGTTCGGAGACCTCATTGAGGATTCCTCCCGGTGAAAGATCTTGTAGTGTGTGACCCTCCTGTCACCGGTCACTCATGTAGTGTGAAAACCACAACGACTAAAGACTCCCGATTACAAGACAGCAAGTTGTGTAGTGTGAACAGTACAGCGATCTGATGACTTTGAAAGTCTTGTAGTGTGAAGCTTAATGTGCTCGACTTCACACTACAGACTGTATGGGTTGTAGCTGCTGCGGTAGTGGGCCAATCATACATAAATCGAAATACGCTTGCGGTGATTGGCCTCGAGCAAAACCATACAATCAGTATTTTTTCATAGATCTGGGTACAAAAAGGATCGAAGGCAGGTATCGTTTGACAGGAGAAGTTTCAATACTACTTGGTACTGGGTTATTTCAGTCGATACCTTAAAGGTATCGAGTACCGATACACAGCCCTAGGTATAAGTTACCAACAGAAACACATCAAAAAGCAGTTATATATACACTTAAGATGTTTCTCTGCATGATCACACTTTCAAAATAAAAGCTAAAGCAAACAGTTTTGTGAGGACGTCTGACCTTGACTTTCTTCCTTGCTGTCTCTGCTTACCTGTTGACATCACATCCTGTCTCCTGTATCCCATTTCTTAATTCAGGACTCTTGTGTGATTGATGTTTTAAAAGCCAGAGCAGCTCATTGTTTTGCATATATTCATTTTCAGCGCTGGAGTACGAGGGTTTGTATTTCCTGCTTGATTTGTATGTAGGGCCCTAATGGACTCAGCGATGTGTGTGTGTGTGTGTGTGTGTTTGTAAATCTATATGTAGCTGATTTAGAAATGCCTCCGGTAGCTAATAACAGAAGCTAATGGCTGAAATAATGATTGTTGCAAATGGAACTGCCGAACGCTGTTCTTGTGTGAGGAAAGGAGAAAGACTGGTGCCGTTACTGTCTGTGATACTACAGTACTCGAGTCAGTCATTACAGCTTGATCAATGTCTCATGTATGAATAAACCACTTGTACTACAGCTTCATTTACAGCCCACACTACTGTATATAAACAGGAGATCATATCTTTAGAAGAGCTATTAATGGAGTTACTGAACAGTTCTCTCTTCTCCTTCAGTTAGGGGTGAGCAGATCAATACCTAAAGTATCAATATTACTGATGCTAAGACTTGTTTATTTCACATATTCTCTAATTTCTTTAACACATTAACGCAACTTGCGATTTTTAGGTTGTAGTAGGCAGTCAGTTTTAAAGCTAGAGGGAAGCTATTGGTATCATATGAAGCTAGGAAACCTCAGGTATCCATTGGTACCAACCATGTCATACTAGCTTGTTGAGAAGGAGGTTAAATAACGCTTCAAAGTTACGCAAAATTTTGGCGAGGAAAAACTGGCATGGACATTTTCAAAGGGGTCCCTTTACCTCTGACCTCAAGATATGTGAATGTAAATGGGTTCTATGGGTACCCACGAGTCTCCCTTTTACAGACATGCCCACTTTATGATAATCACATGCAGTTTGGGGCAAGTCATAGTCAAGTCATCACACTGACACACTGACAGCTGTTGTTGACTGTTGGGCTGCAGTTTGCCATGTTATGATTTGAGCATATTTTTCATGCTAAATGCAGTACCTGTGAGGGTTTCTGGACAATATTTTTCTCATTGTTTTGTGTTGTTAATTGATTTCCAATATTAAATATATACATACATTTGCATAAAACAAGCATATTTGCCCACTAAGGACGACCCGCTCCATCCACTGAGCTACAGCCGTCCCAAGAGGGTATGACATGCAGCAAAGGGCCACAGGTCGGATTCGAACCTCGGGCCGCTGCGGTAAGGACTCAGCCTTGTGTTGAGTATTGATGCTAGTGTCTGTCTGCATGTGTGCAGCTATCACCTTGTTAACTCAGAAAACGAATGTGTTATTTACCACGAAAGAGAAACTTGCGCTTGAACATGCATGTGATTAAGTAATAAACAGAGAAATAAATTCTTAATGTTTGTTAGTAAAAAGTTTGGGTACTGGCATCGGTGTGAGTGATTCTGGCCCCGGTATTACATGGTATCAGATCAAAAGGAATTGTTGTGGCACCGCTTCCTTTATTAACTTTAATCAAAGCCTCTGACAAAGTAGTCCACCGTAGCTGCTCTACTTTGAGCTCACACATTAAACAGCAACATGCAGCTTTTCATACGGTGGAACGGTAAATAAATAGCACAAAGTGTACTGTGTGTTTTGTGACCTGTGATGCTGTGGGGCATACAGTGCTAGTGATGGACTGAGTTGTGTATTTCCAGGTGAGAAAAAAGGCAGAGCAATAACAACGACGAACAAAACCAGGAAATAGAATAAAAGAGTAGTAGAAACTGGAATCATCAGATGAAACAACAGAAACTTAAAGTGCCGCAGAGCTGCCTAACTTACTGTTAGTCATGGTTTATGGCAGTTAGTTCATGAGTCATGAAAATATGAGAAATTTTGGCAATTGATTTTGCTGCCTCAAGACAAAACTACTGTGTTTGAGAAATTGGCATTCAGAAGAGAAAAAGAAAAGATAGAATATAAAAACATGTTATTTTTTACTATTAAAAGGGATGACTAAATGTGATTTTGGTTGGCCCTTATCTTTAAATGTTTAGTATTATATGGTGTGCAATAATGGGATTAACTCATTTGCGTTGAAAGAAAGTTGATCTTCAAAAGAGTTAATAAATAAAGCGAGATTGTCTGTTCAGTGTTGTTTTTAGTTTTTCGGGGGATTGGCTCCCGGCCGATGAGCCTCAATATTGTTTCAAATCGCTGAGAGGTTTTTCTCACCATGTGAGAAGATTTATTCAGCCGTGTTATTGTACTGTATTTCTACTCCACCATGACAAATACACTGCCCTGATTCTTTCAATATTCCAATTCCCTTTTTTCGTATTTTGCATTTGTTGGAAGCAACAACAAAAAAAGCAAAACAGAATGAAAAGGAAAGAGAGAGAGAGAGATCAGCAAAGTGGAAGGAGAATAAAAGAAAATGGTGAGATTATAAACGAGTGTCTCAGCCAGACCCCAAAGATACAGAAAAAAGACTACAAAGAGACACAAAACAATTACATAGAGACTCAAAACTACCACAAAGAGACAGAATAAACGACTACAACGATATGGAAAAACGACTACTAGGAGACACAAAACGACCACAAAGAGATGCAGAACAACCACAGAGACGCAAAACAACCACAAAGGGTCACAAGATGATCAGAGAGAGACTCAAATCACCAACAAAGAGACACAAAACAACCACAAAGGGTCACAATATGATCAGAGAAAGCCTCAAATCACCTTAAAAGAGATGCAAAGCAACTACAAAGGTACGCAATACAACTACAAAGACACTCAAAACAGCCACAAAGAGATGCAAAACAACTGCAAAGAGACACAAAAAAACACAAAGAGATGCAAAACAACTACAAAGGTACGCAAAATGACCACAAAGAGACACAAAACAACCACAAACAGATGCAAAACAACTGCAAAGAGACGCAAAACACCTACAAAGGTACGCAAAACAACCACAAAGAGATGCATGTTACATGTCTGTGTCCAGGGGCCCATTGAGACGATGACAACGTGACAACAATAATCTGTCCATGGGTGTCAGCTATTTGGCGTTACAATTAGCAGCTAATTATCAAGACAATATTTAAAGATAAAGTTTATTCGGTAATAATTTATTATACTGAATAAACAATGTGACTATTAATAATGTACAGTCTTATTAGGAGGGGTTTAAATGTGATTCTAAACACAATTTGACTCATTTTACAGACCTGAACCCCTATTGAAAAGTTTTTTGACCCGTCCCTGGTCCCAGTTTGATAAACTGTCCCGCTCTGGCATATCTGGGTATCTGAGCCCAGACGTGGCCGGCGTCCATGGACCCGCATCGACCCACCACATGCAATCGACCCCAGCCACATTAATGGAAATGGCTGTGTGTGCCTGGGTGTGGGTTTATGTGTGTGGGTGGAGTGGTGGCGGATTGGCGGAGGCAGAAATTAGTCACCTTCGCTGCTGAGAGCATAAAAAAACAGCCACCAGCTAATGGCACTCCAATTAATGCACCGGCGCTGCAGTCTGAGTTTCTGCTCACAGCCTGTTTAGTCTATCAAATGTTTTTTTCTCTCTCTCTTTCCCTCTCTGTTACTCTCTCTGCTGAGGCCAGTAGTATTTGTGACAGAAGGAGGTTGTTATTATTATTATTGTAAGCAAAGAGCAGCAGAGAGAGATGAAGTGAAAGCAGAAAATAAGAAATGAGAAGCGAGGAAAATGGCTAAATGGGTGTAAAAAGCTTTTGGCTTTTTTTTCTCAGCCGGTCACAGAAGTGCCAACTGAAGCTTTTCCATAAAGCTGTGACTTTAAAAGTGAAATGTTTTTCAGCATGAAAACATCAAATTTCTATCATAATAGTCTCGGCATATGAGGTGTCCAATATCACTCTCTTTGAAGGAGAAAAAGGAGGTCGTACTGGACGTGACTTCCATTAGTTCGTACAACATGTTCATTACTTTCCTCTCGTGTTGGGTTTGCATTTTAATACTCTGTTCTTTCTACTTGAAAAGGAAAGGGGAGCTATAAAGATGTGAAAAAGGTCTCGGCTGTTGTGCTTTGTCTTGTCTGCTGCAGCACCATAATGAGAAAGAACATGACATGACGAGAGAGGCAGCGCTACTAAAAGGTAGAGGCATGTCATGAATATTACACCGTTACAAGGAGAAATCTGGCCAACACAAGAGTAGTTGAGCACGGAGACAGTTTATACAGAGGATGTATGCTGGGTGGGAACAGCCCAAAGTAAAGACTGTGCATCCTCTCTAGACGTCCTCAGACCAGCCCTTGAGGACCATTACGTCTAATCAGACGAGTGACAACGGCGAACCGGTGAACAGCAGCGAGACGGGCCCCATTTAGCGTAATGAATATCTACACGGTGTCCGAGCCCCGCGGACCGATCCCCCCCGGCCCCCAAAACTAATTGCCGGATGTCGATTTTCGTTGTCTGGAGTGAGTCAACAGGAAATCGAAGTGACGAGGTGGCAGTTCGTTAAGAGATATCAATAGTGATCTCGTTTGCATGGTAACTAATGAGGCGAAGCTTCAGGCTCTTTGTTACGGGATAAGTGGAGGCCTGACAGGAAGACATATTAACCTACAGCTTCAGATAGATTAGAGTAGAATAGAAAGGAAGAGAGTAGAACACCATTTCTGTGATTGGTCATAAACGTCCAGACTTCCATCTTCTGATTGGTTGCTTCTTTTTCAATAATGGTCGCAAATGATATTTAGCTTTGAGTGACTCTTTCATATCAAGATCTAGACAGAATAACTTTATTATTATCACATGGGAAATGTGGTATGCAGGCGAGTAATAGACACTTAAGTCAAAGGAACACACTGATGGCATTGAGCAGCATTAAGACGTAAAAGCATTATGAAATATATTTATAAAAATAAAATTATTAAAAAATATATATACACTTAAAATAAAAAACAGCTGTATATCAAGCCAAAGATAGAAACACTAATATCATCCTGTATGAAAGAAATTAAAATATGAATCAAATAGAATAAAATCTAATTTAACCATAAAGACCTTTACACACCGGGGGCATGACGAATAAACAACACGAAAGTGCGAATACATGTTGACAAATACTGTACATTAATAAACACTTTGAAATGTCATTATATCTGCATATACTGTATATATTTAACTACATTATAGTGTAATAAACCATTTATTATACTGCTTATAAATACTAAATAAGGGGACTTAAAGTAGGAACTGCAAAAAATACAGAGAAGCTGCACAAAAAATAATCCCAGAGAAAAGTCCTCGTCTCAGGGAGCTTCGTCCTGTACGTTCTCCTCCTCCTCATAACCTCCACAGCATTTCCTATAATCATTATCTTGGTGAAGAATATCCCAGTTTATTTATTGTCTGGATAAGTAGAGGAAAAAAACACACAAACTCCTCAAACAGCATCTGTAAACTTTCAGACCAAATCCTTCTGACAGGCAAAAAAAAAAGTTCTGTTGTGTCTTTTTTTTTTTTCTGCATCTTTGCTGTCAAAACTTTTCTTTCTCCACCAACCGAGCCAACTTCCTGTGAGGGCAGCTCACGAAAAAACAAACAAAAAAAAACAGGCTCTCCTCCTACCATGCTCTGCAGGGAGAGTGCTCAAATGTTCAGTTTTAACTCGACACGTAAATGAACAATAATATTAAAACATGCTGGATTTGATCACCAGGTATTTAAAATCACACGCTGGCCAACGTGCCGATCAGAAACCGGACATCACTTCAGCAATCTGCTGGTTAACTGAGCTGAATGAAATCCAGTTTCAGCTACAGAGAGCACCTTTACAATAACTCACTGTTTATTTCTCCTTCAATACGTCCTGTGTGTCAAGAGGAAGATTTAACTGGATTTGAAGCATTTATCCATTAACAGAAGGGAATTTGACACTTTATTAATTTATATTTTAACTAAATTACTTTTTGTCTTTTTTCAAAACATTCAGCATCATCCTCTTTCAGCACCTTTCATCATCTTTAAATCAACTCTTTTTCACTATTTATCTCAGGGAGGCTCAGCTTACGTAACACCAACAGAACAACAAGGGAATAAGATGATGATGTTTTACCAAAAATTGGTCGTGACTTGCTTTAAAAGTACACAGACATCTATTTATTATTTTCATTTTAAATCCACATGTACAATTTCAAACTTTGTGAATTTAAAAATACAATAATAATCAACCCAAATCCATATGACTTAGTACTGTGTGCATGTGTTTCTTTCTTTCGTTCTTTCTTTTCACATATAAACAAATTAAAGATACAATATATAATTTGCAAGCGAATGTGAAGGAGAATTGCCTGAAAACCCTCCAAGGGCTTGAAAAGTGTCATTCTCCAGGCGTAATATTACAGGAAATAATAACAGTAATGTAATATACACAATTTGTGTGCAACTGTCAATCATTTTAGACATAGTAAACAAACAGAGACATAGTTTAGCAAAGTACTTCACGACAGTGCATCCCATAAACACCCATCTGTTACACAAACATCAATCGTAGTCATAAGACACACACGTCAAGAAGACTCATGAAAAATAAACTCAAAGCAGACAGGATGCATACTAAATAAGGTTCGAGTGGGCTGTAGATGCAAACTATTCTCCCACAATGCAACGCACCAGGGAAATGGAGGAGCAGCTCACAGCTGAACAAAAAATAAATAAATTATGGGTGGTGGTGAAAGAGCTCCAAAAAGATCTCGAAAATAAAAAAATATATAAAATCTTAGGAAATACTAGGGTTGTCAATCGATTTAAATATTGAATCGTGATTAATCACATAGCACATTTTGTATCTGTTCAAAATGTACCTTAAAGGGAGATTTGTCAAGTATTTAATACTCTTATCAACATGGGAGTGGGCAAATATCCTTGCTTTATGCAAATGTATTTATATAGTTATTATTGTAAATCAATTAACAGCACAAAAAAATGACAAATATTGTCCAGAAACCCTCACAGGTACTGCATTTAGCATAAACAATATGCTCAAATCATGACATGGCAAACTGCAGCCCAACAGGCAACAACAGCTGTCAGTGAGTCAGTGTGCTGACTTGACTATGACTTGCCCCAAACTGCATGTGATTATCATAAAGGGGGCATGTCTGTAAAGGGGAGACTCGTGGGTACCCATAGAACCCATTTTCATTCACATATCCTGAGGTCAGAGGTCAAGGGACCCCTTTGAAAATAAGCCATGCCAGTTTTTGGAGTTTGGAGCGTTATTTTGCCTCCTTTGCGACAAGCTTGTCTGACATGGTTGGTACCAATGGATTCTTTAGGCTTTGTAGTTTCATATGATACCAGTATCTTCACTCTTGTTAACTTTGACAGACCTAGAAAATACACGTTATATCATATCCTGTTAGTATAACAACTGCTAAAACAGTATGCTGCACACACGGTATAGAATTAGTATGTACGTGTCGTATGGACTTGAGACACAGCTTCAGTTTCTGATGTCTCTGCTTGAATTTCCCCTATGTCAACCCAACCATTACTCTGTTTGAAACTAATACCTGTCTTTTAAAAGTGTAGCACAGTGCTGAAATCACTGCCTGTGACGACTGTAGCCTGAGGACTCCTAACGCAGAGACCAGCTGTCCCGCCCCGTCCTCCTGAGCTTTACATCGGGATCGGATCGGATCGGATCGGACAGGCGTGCTCGGGGACGGTGGAGAACACTGTCTAATGTTGTGGAGATGTAAGTGACAGCAGCAGGACAGCCCTGCTGTACCTAGAAATCCCCGGTCGCAGCCAGGAGCACTTAGCCACTGTTTTATTTACACGGCCAGTCCTCATGCCGTAATATTAACCAGCCTTCATGTTGAATTAGTGACACAGGATCGGGGCTGTGCTGGGTCAACTCCTACACGTCCACTTTATGGTTTGATATCTATTTTATATCATGGCTACGGACAAGATTTGCTTCTGATTGGCTGGCAGGTTAAAAAGTGTCAACAGGACTCCTTAACATTTAAACCGCGCTTCTGAATCAGTGCATAATAATAATAATAATAATAATAGCTTGGATTTATATAGCGCCTTTCATGAAACCCAAGGACGCTTAACAAAGACATAAATAAACACAACAAATGTAACAGTAGCTAGAGGCCATAGGCCTTGGTGAAGAGGTGGGTTTTGAGGAGTCTTTTGAAGGTGTCCAGAGATGGTGCGTTGCGGAGCTCTATGGGGAGAGAGTTCCAAAGTGTGGGGGCTGTCACACTGAAGGCTCTGTCCCCAAAAGTTCGCATTCCTGTGTGAGGGATGGAGAGCTTTTTAATAAATTACATGTTTCTTTAAATATCCAATTAGAAAAAAAAACTGCTTCAATAGCACCACTGAATGGACGATTATTTGAATGCATAAGGTTCACTCTGTTACACTGCAGGTAACAATGGACACAAAACTCCTGCTTCATGATATACCTACAGCACTATGTCACTATGTCAAACCGACAACAGAGAAACTTTGAACGTGAGCGCAACCGCCCAAGCACCTTGGATAAAAGGATGAAAAAGGCACGGTTGGCGTTTTCCACTCATTGTTAGACGTGTGAAGATGCAAAACAAGAAATTAATATACAAAATAACGGACTTACGTATAACTACGAAAATGGCACTTTACTTTCTGTAGTGGCATTCTTCACCCTCACTCCTACCATTATTTCCACTTGTGTATGCGTACTTATGTTAAGAGTTTGATTAGCTGCACTGGTGCGTGATCTTATATTCTAAATAAGAGAACAGAGGGAGTGATTGTACGGTTTTATTGAGATGTAGTAGTGAGTTGATAAGTTGAGACGTATATAAGACCCTAGAGAGGTAGATGCTAAAGAGAATTTCCATAAGAGAGTGAGATTCAAGGCGGAAACAAAGACCGTCTTTAGTGCCGCAGATGAAACTGTCAGGCCCAAATCCTTCGATATCGTCATCTGAGGGGATTCAGGCTCTGGCCTTGTCGGGTTTGACTGTCTGTCACTGCAGTAAATCTCTCCCTTGAAGAGCTGACAGATGGTGACAGCAACTGAGGCATTTTGGTTTGGAGTATATCCGAAGGGCAAAACATCCAGATAAAGTTGTTAGTGCCAAGAGCAATTTTATCTGAAACTGTGGTTGTCAGCAGCGTCTTTACAGCCGGGCTGTCTGGATGACTGAGAGCCCACAGCCAGCTCAGGGGAAGGAGCTGTTCCGGATACATGCCTCACGATGTAAAGATGTCCCCGACACAATACGCTACATAAATTACAACATGAAATATTCCCCTCATGGGTGTTAATCACGGCCCGACCCTCAGCCTGAAGTAGATAGAAGAGTCCCGACCACAGAAAAGAGACACCGCGGCAGCCAATACTTTCATTTTCTCCAAACTTTTCCGACTTAACATTCATTTAAAGTGAGCACTCCTCTTTTTAATTCCTAATATCGGAAAATACAAATGTTTTATGTCACCGCAGAGTCTTTATGAAGTGATGCTTGTTAAGGCTGCTTCAGGCAGACAGTTTGAGTAGCGCTGGATTATGTGGCGTGTCAGCTGACCTCGTGTAATTGCCGTCTCATATTGGGCGGTCTGTTTAAGCTGTCAGACTGGTGCTGCTCATTCTCTGCTGCTGCTGCTGGCAGTTCATTCACACCCAGCGTCCGTCGGTAAGCTCTGTTTCTTCATGGCTCCCTATTGGCTCGCTGCATTGATTTTCTCCTGCTTCCTCCCTCAACATTGTTCTTTCTCCAGCAGCAGAAAGAAAAACACACATGACAGAACAGTCCAACAAATCTCCACACACTGTACCTGAAAGACAAAATACTGCTTGCTGTGTCAATGCCGTGCAGAATGAACCGAATGACCTTTCCGAAAACAACTCATTTGAGTGTTTTTTTCTGGCACTGCTGCCATGACAGAGGTTTAAGCATCCAACACTACTTGTCATGGTTAAAGGTGCAATGTGTAATGTCAAGCCCCATGCTACAAAGAAATATAGGGGCAGTATTTCACCTCTACTACTGGGTCGATACCAGCGGGCAACTCCGGGTCTGAAGAGTGAATCCAATGCAGAAGTGCTTTAAACTTTCCTTCTTTCTAACAGCCAGCAGGGGACGACTCCTCTGGTTGCAGAAAGCAGTCTGATTGTATAAGTCTATGAGAAAATGAGCCTACTTCTCACTTCATTTATTACCTCAGTAAACATTGTAAACATGAGTTTATGGTCTCAATCGCTAGTTTCAAGTCTTCTTCAATACAGCATGATGTTCATTTAGTAAATTATGGTCCGTAGTCCATTACCCAATGGGTGACGTCACGTTGACTACATCTACTTCTTATATAAAGTCTATGGCTGAAACTCTAAGAACATAATCTTCACGTGTGGCGTCGGCCTATATTGTGTTTACTGTGCCACTAAACAGGGGCTTTACGGTCCGTGTACATTTTGATAGCTTGTTTGTTGGTGTCACCCATTGGTTTGTGGACTGCCATTCTGAAGCCTCAAGTTCGGGATTTTGGCCGTCGTCATCTTGGTTTTTTGCAACCAGAAGTGACACGAGAGGGTGGAATTAAGTACAACCGAACACTGAATAAGACATTTTTGGGCAACCAAATAAGGTTATAATTAACTTTCATGAAATGAAAACACTGTATGAAAGGGTTAAAGCTGTAAGACAAAAACACGGACAACTCCCAGCCTGACAACACCGTGGTAGCGACCTGTCAATCACAAAGTAGCCACGCCCTAAAGCATCCCCTGCTTTATGATCTATCTGACTCTAAATGGGACCATAATTTACTAAATGAACATCATGCTGTATTGAAGAAGACTTGAAACTAGCGATTGAGACCATAAACTCATGTTTACAATGTTTACTGAGGTAATAAATCAAGTGAGAAGTAGGCTCATTGCATGCTATTACCACATGCCATAGCATTTACCACCAGTTCTTCCAAACTGGCTTACATGAATATTTTAGATGTAATTTGACAAATTGTTAACTGTTGGACAACAAATTACCAACTTAATGTGGGGGGATGAATTATCCCCTGATTGTTTTTTGGGGTTTAGAGAAAGTTGGACCACCTCAGAATATCTTACCAGTCATATAAAGTCACTACATTAACTGCTTTGACCCATCTAAACACATCATACTGACCTGCCAACCACTAGGTATTTTTGTTATCGTCTCTCTCTCTCTCTCCGTCTTCACTGTCTCTCTTTCTGTTGCTCGCTCGCCCTCTCTGATGAGAAGCGACAGGCACGAAGACAGTCGGGATAGATCGGAGGAGACATGGTGAAGATGGCAGAGCTGTGATGTGAGCCTATTACAGCAGCAGCAGCGGTACAGGCGGTGATGTCAGCCCAACATCCCCTGCACCTCCTCCTGGCCTCCCTTCATCTACCTCTAACGCTCTGCGTCCGCCTCCAACCTCTCTCTTCCTCCTGTTCTCCCCTTCATCTCCTTCCCTCCATCCATCCGTCCGTCCATCCCTGTGAGCCACATAGAGGTGGAGAGTTAAAAAGAGCCTGCTGCTGTCTGCAGGTACCTGCTGTATCTGTTGTGAATCATGTTCACTGTTGTAGGATGAGATAATACACAAGCAAAGATTAGCATCATTGGATTAACAAGGCAAGTTGAGCAAAATGTCATGTTTGTGGATGTAGCTGAGATAGCAACACAGTTAAATGAATCTACAGTAGATGATATAACATTCATCCCAACAGTATGGTGCAGAATCTAAAGGATTAAAACAGGAGTCATGAACACTATCAAGAGCTTAATGAAATTAGAAAGGCTAATTAATTAGGGTGATTTTATTTGTTGTGGCCAAGCTGTTAGGAGCTTAAACTTCTTTTTGGCATCTTGTTGTCTTTACTACGAAACACTGTACTTTCCAGAAATCATCTCAGACTGTGCTCAGTGTTGTTTTGTACGGCCGCAATTTGTAGCTTTTGCCGGGATTACTTAAACTAGCAGGAAGAGGAGGAGTTAGGTGACCTTTACTCTTGCTGGACAGATTTCTTTCTGGCTGTTCACAAGCGACCACCTCCAGATGTGGTCTGTCCGATCCGATTCCCATCATAGCTGCATGTACAGTATTTACACCTGCCTTAAAGGAGCAGTGTGTGTAGGATTTAGCGACATCGAATGTGCCAAGCGTGTAGGAGAGCTACGGTGGCTGACGTAAAAACGTGAATGGCTCTCTCTAGAGCCAACTGGAAGTGAGTGGTGAAGCAAGAGAGAGAGAGAGCTGCGGTAAATGTGTATGAGCGAGTGGAGCAGAAGACAGAGTTAGTTTAGCGTTGAGAATATCAAGTGAAAGTACAGTGGAAGTTGCAATTTGTGCAGAGATAAATGCTGCTGCTCGAGACTAATAGAAGTTTCCCGTGTCTTGTGTCCCGGCAGCTGAGTGGAGTGACACTCTGGAGCGAGTAACATAATCGACTCTGGCCCAAGCAGGACAAATTAATACAGTGCTTATCTTATGTAGGGCCGGGGGGCACTGTTGGCCCACTAAAAAAGAAAATAATAAAAAAAGAAAATGCTGGTGGGCGCCCTTCCTCATTTTCTGCATTGAGATAACAGATGAACAAATAAATAAATAAATAAATAAATAAATAAATAAATGAATACACTTTTCACACCTGTATCTCTCTTTCTCACACTTTTCCATCTTATTTGCACTTATTTATCCAAATCCAAATTTTGCATAGGGCACCAAAAGGGCTATGTCCGTATGTAGATATAAACGGTTCATTCTAAGCTAACGAAAACTATTCGTAGTTTCAGGTGATTATACACTAAAGAAAACATAGTTATGAATATTATATTCAATTTCTGTTAATAGCTCCCCCGTCATGTTACACACTGTTCCTTTAAACTTGTGTTTTTGTGTATCCAGACAGGATATCCAGATACAGATTGCATGATAACGCTGAATGTAAATAGGAACACGATTTCAGTAAAAAGGTATTGTAAGTAGTTCCCTGAAACTGGCACAGTGGCGTTCACTGCTCCTATTCTGTTTTTAATAACCAAACCAGACACTGGCTAACTTGGCATCAACCTCAGCCTCATTTCATCGTTGATACCAGTGACCTGCCTCGGTTTCCTTCTTCGTTTTCCCCACTGTACTTGATCGTAATGCATCACATCATGCTGGGATTCTCAGAGGACAGAGAGTATTTGCTTGTACTGTAGTACTTGTTGTGCTCTGAATATTTGTATGCATTGCTTGTCCTGCCAGAGTGTGTTGTGTTCAGGAAATGATGAATGATCACGAAGAATTCTGGGCCTAAATGGGGTTCCTGGAGTTTACATCATTGTTGACTCCCTCTCTCTCTCTCTCTCTTGGCGCTCTAAGGGTCTATTTTAGGAAGCTCACCTGAGTTATCACAGTAATGGAAGAGCACTTAAGACCGCAGCGGGGATTCTCCTGAGGGAGCTAAAGGGAAAGTTGTGAGTGCATATGAGGGCAGAGAGGACTCATGACTCATGAAACGAGTGAGATTGTGAACTGGCTGCTGTGGTCAGTTATTCTTCAACACAGCAGCAAAACTATCATTCATTTAAATGCAAATGTTTCAGATTACGATTTGAAATTAACTGAACTTTATTACAGCATCGGTGTGGTCACCAAAAAAGCAACTCATTCAGTCAGGATGAGAGAATTTATTCCTCCACAGCTGAGGGATATCAAACTTTATTACATTTGAGTTTCTGTATATCTGCAAAACATTCTCATCTCACCGTATGTGGTAGTTGGCCGTCGGCTGTAGTCTTTGCAGTGTGTTGAAATGCAACCTGTCGGCCAAGACGAAGCCGACGTGAGGCGACGCAACAGTCGGCCTTTATCGCAGATAGTTCTTTGATGCCAGCTTGGTGTGTCTGGGCCTTAAGAGACGATAAAAATAACATTTCTTATCATCACTTAATATGATTTGTTAAATGTATCAGTGGTTGTAGCTGCAGCCTCTGCCTGTGTCATAGGCCCAAAATAAATGTGTTGATCAGCTGTGATCGCTCCCTCTGACACTGTCAATTACACTTTAGTCTGTCTGCACACTGGAGTCACTGACAGGCTCTGCGAAACCATCAATTTGTTATCTAAAGATAATGAGATCACCGACTCTGATCTGAAGATAACAGCATTTTAAAAAGAGGACTCATGACCGTCGTGCATGGTTAAAAAATACCAATATCTGTCCAGTTGAATGATCCACGCACCCTTACAAATTAAATGATTAGGCAGAAATCAAGCTCTTTTTTTCAGATTATGATCGCTTCCATTTTGACTCTAAGAAATAAAGATTAAGCCATTTATAAGACAAATTGGATTAAGGCTCAATTACTCAACATTTAGACACATAGATATATTTTAATTAAAGATTCCAACACTTATTGTCTAATGTGGTTGACTCCTAAAGTCATTAAACTGCTGGAAGGCCATGGGACATTGTGTTGCCTTTATTGTACGTATCTATTAGGTACATATCTATTACATTTTGACCAGAGTCCTAGAAACTAACCAGTTCTCCAGGTTTGCTGCATCAGTTTGTTTGATTTGTTTGAACACAGCTTTATTAAGGTAAAAGGTATCAAACCAAATCTTAATTGGTTGATTTTGCACCAAACAATTTAAATACAGTAACAAAGATCAGTAACAATGCAGAAAGTAATGCAAAGTTCCCATCACAGACCTGCAATTAACATTCTTAACTTTATTTATTAACTTTATTTTAATCGTCGCATACAGTACATGACATTTGACCTCTGTATGTAAGAGCAGTGAGCTGCTGTGAAGCACCGCGGAGCAACTTGGGGGTTCGCTGTGTCTCACTCAAGGACACTTCGACATGCAGACGAGGAGCCAGGGACCGAACCGCCAACCTTGTTAATCTGGCTCTGGACCGCTTTTCTAATTTGAATCTGTTTGGAAATGGCAATAGTCAACTACTATTGATTTCCTAGCCTTAAAATGTTGAATAATTCGTATTGGGCCCTCAGGCAGTTGACCATAATAGTCCACATTGAGGGATGAAGAGAATCCCATATGAAATGTCTAATATCATAAAAAAATAACTTGATTTATTCAGTGTTTTCAAAACTCAAATATCCTGAGCTCTGAACATTTCCAACCTCTCTATAATTACAGTGTGAGCAGGTAACTGACCACATTGATTCAAAGTCCTTAATTGATTCCAAATCTAATTTGCTGGTTTGTTCGCGTCTGCACATTTGTACATGCGCCTACCTGTTCTTTGAATTAACACGGTGGGAATCGGGTATATTTCTCCGTCTCCACTGAAAACACACTGATTAATGAGCAGACGCCGCAGTCCTGCAGGGCCATAATTCATATTAATTCATAATTCATATTTCGCTGAGAGGATTTTTGTGGGGGCTTTGTGAATGCATATTAGTCTGATGCTTGCTGATGTTTACTGTTCATGGTTGATTGTAAATGCTATGTATGTTTGTGTGGATGCAGTTAGGGTGAAAGTACCAGCTGTCTGTCTCTCTCATTCTGCTCGCACTGCCAACCAAAAACTTCAAGCAGCAATCCAATGTTGGCTTAACTACCGTGCACCGTGTTTTTCCTCATTGAGAGTGAACATTTTCACTCCCCTGCCTATTCTGTCTCCCTGACAGCCCTATTTATTGGCCTCAACAGCTGACGGAAGGATTATGGAGGGATACAAATGAGAAGAAGCACACAGAGAGTCCTGCTGGGACTTGAACCCGGGAAAAAAAAGGAAAGAGTTTAAGCTCTTCCAGGAGGGGGATTGCCTTTGTTTTGCAGCTACATGCGACTTCTGATCTGGCGTGCCGCACGAAGAATCTTAACACAAAATATTGATACCAAAGTAATACTTAATCACAAGAAAACAAACAAGACGGCATCCTCTACTGGTTCATCGATTATCGAGTCCAAGAAAGCAAGCTTGACTGACTTGTAAAAGAAAGAATACGGGGATGTTTTCTCCAAGTTAAACATGCTCTGTGTGCTGGATGTCTTTCTCTCAGTTTCTCAGCTGTTTAAACTGATGTGAATCAGAGTCATGATTTTATGGGCTGCAGTTGTGTATGATTACATTTGTCATCATAGCATTCATGTTTAGCACATGATTTATTGCAATAACGACTGAAATAGCACAGACTCTTTGCATCCTAAGCAATTCCTTAGCTATTTGATTATTTCCTTGCTAATATAATGCACTTTCTTGGTTATTAGCTTGCCAATTAAGGTCATGGCATCAGCTTAAAATTACAATGAATACTACGGCAAAGTTGCCAGGGAAGGAAAAAGTACGTCATTTTATTTATTTATTTATTTATTTATCTATTTGAGAAACATTAGCATCAATCATCAGTTGAATTAAATTTGATCAGTGTGGTTCTAATTAGGAATGCACCGATACCAGATCGGATATTGATTCGATATTGACTCAAATAGTTGGATCGGGTATCGGTGACAATGGCACCGATCTATCAAATTCAATTCTACGTTTATATAATATAAACATTATATACTGGAATTTGAATTACCATTAAGGTTTTGACCAATTTGTTGCTGCATTAAGGTTACACTTTAATTTTTAAGATTTTTTTTACCAGGTTGCTGGTGTACAATTTATTATTTTAATAATAAATAACAATTCAGGAAATTTATATTTATGTATTTATTTGTTACATTTTGTTTACAAAGTTAGGAAAGCAATGATTAAGTCAAGCCTGATGCTTTCTTCCACATAAAAGAATGATCCCAGTCACTTCCACACAGCGAGAGATATATAAGATAAGATGAGATATACTGTATTGATTGCTGGGAGGAAATTCACATCTGTATACGTATACATTTATTAAAACTAGCCCCATCTTTATACATTGATGCATTAATAATTATATTCCAATAATAATATATAGATTATTCTGAAATGGGCCATTCTGCGTAATGAGTACTTTCGGGCTTATATTTTCATGTTAATACGTTTGAATGTATATCTTTTACTTGCATGTCTATGTCTTTTATTTCTACATTACTACTATTTTTTTTAAGACCTGAGTACTTACCACCGCTGTGTACAGGTAGTAACAATAAAACAGAGATACTGAGTTATTGTAAAATCTGATTTATTTTTGTGAAGATTTTCTTTTGTAGATTACAAAGTTATTGACATCATTTGCATAATTTTAATTAATGGTAATTACATACCTACATTTATATATATTGTATTCTGTTTGGGAACTACATAACATGGTGCACCTTGCCTGTAAATGTAGTCAGGTTGGCGGAGTGATATGATGATGTGATGTATCACTCCGACTGAGTAAAAGAAAACTAAAGTTATCCTGAAGGCTTTTGCTTTACCCACGTCCTGAAAGTAGTTTTAATTCAGTAACTACACATTTATAGTTAACGCTAAGAGTAACCAGCGCTACATTATCATAAAGACATGCCAGTTAAATAACTGTTGGCCACCAGATAGCAGCACTCCAGCTTTTGGGCGAAGAGGAGAGCAGAATTCCCGCGCCAGAATTCCCGCGCCAGTGTAGCTAATGACTTTAATGTGACTGATTTACGCTATTTATGTGTAGTTAATACACATATAACGATATTATTATGGCTGACTTTGTCCTAGGTAATTATAAATAGAAAAAAATTTTTAACATAGGAAGTTAGTTTTGCCTAATTCATTTTGATAAAGGGGACAAAAGGCAGTAGAAGGTAAGCTAAATTAGCTAATGTAGTTAAGATAACTTTAGGTTGAGTGTGTTGCTAACGGTTTTTTAAGTTGCTAATTAGCTCCATGAATGCTGAGGTCACAATCAACCATCAAGTTACTCTAGCACAGTGGTCTCAAACTCAATTTACCTGGGGGCCGCTGGAGGCAGAGTCTGGGTGAGGCTGGGCCGCATCAGGTATTCCACAAAAAAAGCTTTGTTAAAAAAAACAACAATCTTCTCAAACGTCATTATTAACAGTTCTTTAACTTGAATGGGTTCTTCTGAACATGAACTGTCCTGAACATTAATGGAACATTGAAGAACATGAACGGTTCTTCTGAACATGGCCTCTATTGCGTCTCCCACTTTTCCTGAAATTGTCTGTGCTCGTCACCAACCTTTCTCTTCACTGCAGGCTTTGAAAAAGACATGATTGGGGCTGTGTGACAAGATATATATTCATTCCACTTGGTGTCACTCCGCAATAAAGTTGTGCCTGCTGTGTTTGTGTTGCTCTGCAATTACACCACCAAACCGCTAGTTGGCGGCGGCGTCTCTATGAGTTTCCTTCTTCTTCTTGTACTACAAACAGAAACTGAGCGGAGTTGGAGCTAATAACTGTTGAACCACAGAACTTTTACTGATATTACTGCAACGCCGAAAAGAGAAAATATATCTGAGTGAATTTGTGTGAACAAACATTGAAAAGATGGAGGCAGAGAGAAGTAGAACTTGGTCCTGGCCGCTCAGCATCGCTGAGAGACTGGACCAATCACAGCTGTTGCGGTCTGCGTCGCCGCGACGTGTAGTTACATTTCTGGAGAGGTGCACGTCAGGCTACGGCGTCGATTCAACGCAGAAGTATAAATCAAGCTTTAATCTAGTTTATGCGATGTTACACGGGCGCCGCCACAGTTGTTGTGAAATGTTTCTCTGCTTGCATCAAGCCCGGCCGATTGCCCGCCCCCGGGAGCCATATACCCCACTGTGATTGGTAGGTTCGTTCAGCTCGGGCTCGCGCAACAAAGGGACCTTCCACGGCAAACTGCCATTCACATAAAACTCGCGGGCTGAGGGCGCCTGGTTAGCTCAGTTGGTAGAGCGGGCGCCCATGTAACAAGACTTGGTCCTGACCGCGGCGGCTCGGGTTCGAATCCGGCCTGTGGCCCTTTCCGCATCCACTCTCTCTCCCCCCTTTCCAAGACTCTATCCACTGTCCTGTCAATAAAAATGAAAAAATGCCCCCAAAAAAAACTTTATAAAAAACTTTATAAAAAAAAAAAAAATTTGCGGGCCGCACTAACATTAAACTTTCATATCAAGGTGGGGGCCACAAAATATCGTCTTGCGGGCCGCAATTGGCCCGCGGGCCGCGAGTTTGAGACCCCTGCTCTAGCACCTTGCTCCTTTCTTAATGGATTTACCAGGACTCTGGGGTTCACTGCTTTACTCCAACAAGGTAAGCTTTACTGCTTGAATATATTAGCTCTGATAATTTGCTGTTTTATGTCTGTAATGTTAATAGTTATGATGCTGTTGGAAGTAGCTAAGTAACAATAGCCTACAGTGCAGAAATACTCTATTACAAGTAAAAGTACTGCATTTAAAGTTTCAAAACATATTAGCTTCAATTAAAGTAAAAGTCATTTTGCAGAATAGCCCATTTCAGAATGATGTATCATATCGCTGGATTATGATTATTGATGCATTATTATGTAGCTACATCACTATACTATTGCAGCTAGTAAGTGTGGGGCTAATTTTAATTAATTTATATATATATATATATATATATATATATATATATATATATATATATACATATACATATATAATGTATATATATATACAGTATATATGTATATGTATATATAAATATATATACATATATGTCTATATATATTTATATATAGACATATATGTGTATATATATTTATACATATGTATATATATTTATATATGTATATATATGTATATATATATTTATATGTATATATATTTAGATATGTATATATATATTTATATATATACATATATATGTATATATTTATGTATATATGTATATATATATGTATTTATTTATATATATATATATATATATATATATATATATATATATGTGTTATTGATATAATAATACATTAGAATTAGTTTGTTAGTTATATATTGTATTTCTAATCTGAATCTGTAAAGTTATCAAATTAATGCAGTGAGTATAAAGTAAATTTCCCCTTTTAAATGTAGTAGAGTAGAAGTATAAAGTAGCAAAATATGATAAGAGTAAAGTACAAGTACCTCAAAATGAACTCAAGTAGAGTACTTGAATAAATCCAATTTTCCATTTCAAATTCTACCCCTGCTGTTATGGTGTCACACAGAACTGCCTGTGGGCAAAGTCTTGGTATCTGCTGGCTAATATTTGCGGTTATGTTGCTGCCATCTGTGCGTTATTTGCATTGGTATTAATTGTGAAATAATTTATTGTAGTGACTGAGCTTATTTTTCTTTTGCCATGTATGTTGTGATGTTGTCATGCTGTTTATTTACAAACTGGTAAAATATGAATACTCATGTTATACATAGATGTAAAAAATTGTGTTTTGCACATTCCTAAAAACTAATTATGTTGTAGTATCAGCCTCCTGGGGAACTTCACATGGTTTGTGTCACTCACAGGAAAGGTAGTCAGTCTGACATGTTTTGTAAATACGCGTCATATTAAAGTGAGCAGCAGAGAACCATATAAACTTAAAACAATGTGTTTATGGGACAGCTGCCTTCAGTATTCCTTATATGATATACAGTACACCTTAACTACTGTTTGCTTACTGTATATCCATGTCCAGAGGGTTTTTGCTTCATACCATATTGTCTACTCAAAAGCCATGTTTTTTTTGTGAGCTTTATGATATCCTGTGGACTTTTTGACCTCTAGAAGAAGATTAACGGTCCAGCCAACGGTTTCACACTATTCAGGTGGCAATAATGCTCCAATATACACAGCAATGCACCAGCAAAGGCAGGGTGAAGAAGCTATTAAAGCTATTAAACATGGAGGTAAACAATGCATATTTCAATCCTTTAAGAAAAATCGACGTTGCAAATATTTTATAAGGAAGAAAATGCACTCAACGTGTTTGTTAGACCTCAAGGAGACACATAATGTGTTGTGGTGAGTAATTCTGAATGTAAACTTTTAATCGTTTACAAGGAAACTCCACAGTGCATATTTGAAGTGGTCTAAACATGCCTAAGAAGTGAAGTGTATCTTGGCCTGCTGCGGCCTAACAGGTGAACTGCTAGCTTCAGATTTTTCCATCTCGATTCACTGACAAGAAGGAAGGAAGGAACATTTATTATTATCACTTTCTGTGGTGATCTTCTTGTTTTCTTATAGGGAAAATGTCATAATGGACAAACAGAGAGGAGACTCAGGGAATTCAGTAATCCCTGGGTCCGTGGCTTTGGCTGTGAGTGTGTGTGTGGTAATTTTACAATGATGTTGAGGGACCTAGTTTAGGAATCTATTGGCAAATCTCTCTATCTGCGTGAGTCCAACATCTCCTGTAAGAATATACACATTTGGACAAATTTATGTACACCACTACTGCATGTGCTTGTATCTGTTATAGGCCATGATGTAGCTGTTTTCCACCAATCAAAACTGTGCTTTTCACACTAGTAGTCCTCAGACGGTCCTTTTCAAACAACGAGATCAAACAGGACACAACAAGTCCTCCATGAAAAATAGAGACGGGGAAATGTGCTACGAGACAGCACATCTCTGAACCACACTCAGGAGTTTGTAATTTATTCACTAATCTGTCTGAACTCTTTGAATTAATCACACAGACATAAAGTAGATAACATCAGAAGGAACCAATAATTAAAACGAGTGTCCCCTCAATCTCTCTTATTCTCTTCTTTCTGTTGCTCGTTTCTCTCTTTTAGTGCTTTGTGATGATCTCTCCCGTTTATCTCTGTCTTAGTGAAAAACACTAAATTGAATTAGATTCAAATAGAGGTAAATCAGATCGTGGCTGAAACGATTCCTCGACTAACTTGAGTTATTTGATTATTAAAAATCATTGATCCAAATTCTTTGCATCGAAGCTTCGAGAGGAGAGACGTGCAGTGAGAGAGCACAGGGAGCACGATTCGTGAATATTAGTCTAATTAATTAAAAGTTATAGTACCTTTACAGGAGTATCCCATGAGATGTGTTAAAGCAATTTAAAATTAGTTTTTAAATGTATTTGTTTGTATTTCAGAGAATGTTTTATTTAATACCCAGGATGTAATATGGCACTTAAATTAATTTGAATGGGTTTAGTTTTGACAGATATTATTGTATACACTTAAATCAATAAAAATGTAGATTTATCTAAAAAGGAAACCAGTTAGTTGTTCATTTTAGGAGACCCTTCTTATTTTTCTCTTTTTTATATTCGCTACTGCTCCTTAATAAAGCAAAACATTTTTTTATCCGATTACTCAATTAATCGATGGAATAATCAATTATGAAAATGATCGATAGCTGCAGCCCTTAATCGGATTATTGCAGCAATTTAAATCTTTTTTCAATGACGCAACAAGTGTTTTTACATAGACAATTTCTAATAGTACTTACATTTTGAAGTGGATGTAACCACAACATCCCTGTGTTGCCAATCATGCAAGATTAAGAGAAGATGCCAGAATATAGAATATAGTATAGAAGTGCATCACTGGTTATTCACATTATCAAGTTTGTTATTTGATAATCTACGTAGTACATATATGTCTCTATTTTATTCTAGGTAACGTAAACCAGAAGAACTTCCCATTATGTGTGAACTACTGCCAAAAAAGGATATTCCAAAGTTCAATTTCTGCCAAAAACTGCAGTAACTTTGAAGCAAAACAAGCGGACAAATGCTGTCAGCTTCCTCTCTTCACTCCAACCTGTTGCAATCAGTGTGCAGATGATTGACATCTGGAAGTGAGGCTCTTTCTTTGGAAGTTTGCCTGAACTCTTGAAATGCTTGACCCACAAAAGAATACTTCTCTGAGACACGGCAGAGCCGAGGTGATGGTAGCATCGCCAAGATCCTGACATAAAAATCTGAATCTTGTAGATCTACCCCAGCTAGATGTCATGTTACAGTTTCATAATAACTTCTGACTGCTTTTATCTGCTGCCCAAAAAACACGCTGATTAAAGCGTCCCACTTCCAATTAAACAAGCTGTATATGGCTCTTGAATGTTGCTTAAGAGAGCATTTTTCTTTCTTCCCTGCTCACACTCACTGGACTACTTAGACAACTATTGCTCACTCATTCTTCTCCAGCTTCCACTCCTCTTTGGCATTAACAGCTTTGGCTTGTAGATTACATCATGTTTGCTTCATTATCACTCAAGAGCGTCTGGCTGGAGATTTACTGCAAAGTGTAATTAGTACCAAAGGCAACAGCGCAGGGCCCGGCTTGATAAACCATGTCGCGTCATTCTCAAAGGACTAATATGTCTTTTTATTTCATTCTGTCGCTCTTCAAACTCTCCCGCCTGCCTTTGTGTTTATACCCCATCGCCTCCTGTCTGACTGTCTGTCTGCATGTTTGTCTGCACTCTCTCTTCCCCTCTCCTCCTGTCTCACTGCGGGTTTCTAAAAGGGACTTTGATCATTTTAACAGCCTTATAAAGCTGACAGGTTTGCCAGAGAAAGCGTCCTCTTGCACCAGAGTAGATGTTGGAGAGTTGACGTTGAAATGACCTGACATTTATGGGGTCGCCAAGGACTGGGATGACATGCGAGCCAGCTGGGGGAAGAATGCCTGTACACACACACAGAAAAAAAAAAAAAGGTGAAACCAGCCTGTAAAAACCAAATGGAGGTGCCAGTCAGTTAGTCTCTTAAAGTTGCATTCACATTACCACGATGGAAGTTGAATTTTCCCAACTTTTCCTCCTCTGAAACAGTAATAAAATCCAATTTCATCTTCAAACAATAGTTGTTAAAGGTGCTAAATTCGATATCCAGAGAGTCTGTCAGTAATGTCTACCTGAGCTGAGAATGAAGTCGCTCTCCCTCTGTGTGTGTTGTAATCAGAGTTTCTTTGTGCTTTCTTGACATCGCCAGGCTTTTAGTACATACTCTCACGGCCGCCGCTCTGCACTGCTCTCATACGGCGATTACACCTTGTCTTGACCGATAGCGACTAAATAACTGATAAATTGAAGAAAGTATTAGACAAATTAATTAATTACAAAATGAATTGTTAGCTGCAGCCCTAGTTCACATAGCAACATGGGGATTACAGCTGAAACGATCAATTGGTTAACCAATTTGTCCATCGATCAGTTGTGTAGATTTGGTTCTTCTCCCTGTCTTTGTCTTTTGGACTACGAAACAAGTACTTTGGCAATTGTGAGGGGCATTTTCACCATTTTGTAGAACAAATGATTATCGATTAATCAAAACAACAATTGTCAGATTAATGGATAATGAAAATAATTGTTAGCTGCAGCCCTAGATGACATCTTTGGTAAAATGAGGATATATCTGTCCAACTGTTATTCTTGCCTCCGCTTCCAGAATTAGGACTGTCCTCGACCAAAGAGATCCTTAGTCGACTAACACTCAGTTTTGTCGACTAATCCATTAGTTGATTTAACCGACAGATATGTAAAACTGAGTCTATCCACAAAGAATCACACGAACGCAACACTTTAAATCTTGTGTTTACCAGAGATGTGCTCATATGTTTCTTACAAATAAGTCATTCAGCATGAAAAAAGCATAAAAAACGATTAATTAACTAAATAAATCTTAGTGAACTAAGACCAAAATGACAGATTAGTCAATTAATTGACTAAGAGCGGGCAGCCCTATCCACAATATCTTCCTTTTTATATGTCTGTAAACCATACAGGTATATAACTTTAACCCTTGTTTGCTTGTCTGGCTTATTCCAGTTCCTCACTTGACCTCCTATTTGTTTACGGAATAAATTTCTGCAGAATATGACTCATGTCTAAATTGAAGCAATTATTAAAAAGTCACACAGCAGTCACTGGATAGTGCTTAACTCAGTCTGGAGCACTTTGCTATATTAGGCTTTCAGCCGTCAGGCCAGACAGTCAATCAGTCTCCTAACTCTCTGCTCCGTCTCCTGTTGACTGACTGACAGACACAGTGTAACTGGGCGTTAGAGGAAATGCATGGCCAGCCAAGCATCGTGTGCCCGTTGAGGGTGAATGCATGTCTGTCAAGTGTGCGTTCGATTTGTGTATTTATCCGAGAGCGTGTCCAGGGTAGAGGGGTGAAGGCCGAGCTAACTCGGGGCAGACCGTAGGACAGCTTTATTATGGGTACACACTGAGGCTTGTGTTGTTGTGTGTGTGCGGTGGTCTTGCCTTTGGGCAGTTTTGCCTCTCTTTTGCTGCGGGCCAGAAGAGTTAACGATGCCTTAAAGCACAACAAAATATCCACAGAAGTATGAATCCCAGCGCGACCGGATCAGAGTGTACGCTCAGGCCGTCTCTTTGGATCGTGTGTGTGTGTGAAGCTGGCCTCTGGCTGATCTCAGCAACCCCTCAAGGCTTTTCTACAGTCTGTCCACTTCCTTCTACTTCAGTATGTGCTTAATTTCAGCTAAAACATGCTTAACAACTGCATGCCGCATCTGCTGTGTCTGGATCTATTTTGTTGTGCAGCACACATTGAAATGTTTTTGAGAAATTGTATGATTTTCTGGAAAACACTTGGAAGAGATACGTGTGGATGAAATAACCACTGGAAGCAAAGACACTCCACTTACAAAACAAACCAGCCAATGTTAGTATATCCTGCTCTGATCATATGAATTATCACGCTCTATAGAATGTGCTTTTAGTGTCATGTGAGGGTCATTTCAAGTAAAGTGACACAATTTTCTCCCTTTAATAACCAGGGATGGTGACATCCGGTGGAAGCTTTTGTGATTAAAAAACACTCAGTTCCATTTTAAAGTTGCTTCTTTTCCCCACTATTCTGTACATTAAGTGGTGTCATTGCCATCTGTTTCTGCAAAACCTCAATTTCTCATTCAACTATGCTGCCGCATCGCATCAGATCCATCTGAAACTCTGTATTGTCTAATTGAAATAGACATAGGTGTTTAGCGGTCAAAGCAGAAAAGGAAGCTTTTCACTGTTTCTGGAAAAATAATCCCACATTTCTAATTGATCTGACCTGTTTCTGCAACAGCGGGTTTGATGAAAGCGTATTAGAAAAATATTAGTCAGCTTGGCTTATAAGGGCTATTGAGAGACTAGCCACTTGATTTTGGAGGTGTGTTCTCATCATATAATGGCTATGTTTACTGAATCTAAACAGCTAAACCAACCTAAACTTGAGCTTGAAGGTTCACTCCTGATCTTGGAAGTAGCAGTTTGACAAAAAAGTTGTGAAAGTATAGTCCATGAAGGAGGTCCACGTAGGTTCACTTACAACTATAACTTTAGTGATTTGATACTAAAGCAGGAAACACAGCAGAAAAAGTTTGTGACAGTTTGGGGTCGCTGTGCGTTGACACAACGATGAGTTAAACAGCTGAGCACGCACACAAACTCCTGCAGACTTGTTATTTTTCCATGTTCCTCATGAGAACCTTGATGTGCTAATTTACCACTAATAACTTCCAATCAAAGGGCTGTGTGAGTTTCAGAAGATTATTTTTAAGTTGTGTACTGTCAATCTAAATCAGTAGAGATTGACGAGTGTTTCCTTCATCTTAAAATTTGAAAAACTTATACTACATGAAAGCTTATGTAAAATCTGTGTGGATGTTTGTCATCATTACTTTCATAAACTTTCCAAATCTTAAAATATTTCTTAACAACTTGCAAAAGTATCAACCCCAAATTATGATGGCTATATATGTTTATGTTTTTTTAAAGCCAATTATTTTCTTGATTCTTTTTTTTGTTTATTGCACGTCAGAAAATTATGAAACATTCCTCTCATAATTTCCTGAAGCCCAAAGTGTTTTCAACTTGCTTTTTTCAGTTTATTGTCACATTAGACAAATAAAAATTAGCAAATTATCACAGTTGTGAAACAGGGGCAAATTAATGTATTAAAAAATACTTAAAACAATTAATCAATTATCAAAATAGTTGCCGATTAAGACTTACTAAACATTACACAGTATTTGGTGTATTTATTATTTTCTCATATTGTCTCTTTTTTTCATATAATTGATATCTGCGCACAACATGGATTTTTATCTTTTTAAAAATTTACTCATGCACTACCTTTAGCCTCAGTTTGTTCTACAGCTGTTGTTTTGTTCACACTTTCAATATTTTATAATTTAAATATTTCTTTTAACCTTGCACTCGTGTGTCTCTACTGAACAATTTGTGCTGTAATGCAGCAGTTGTTTTGTTTCACTTTCTACCCATTTGTTCAATTCTTAACTAAATTCCATCAAGCTTTCGTTG
The DNA here is from genome assembly GCF_043250625.1 of Sebastes fasciatus. Taxonomy (NCBI): domain Eukaryota; kingdom Metazoa; phylum Chordata; class Actinopteri; order Perciformes; family Sebastidae; genus Sebastes; species Sebastes fasciatus. The sequence goes on along the minus strand of NC_133812.1, from coordinate 21,604,788 downwards.
TATCATGTTTCTGTTTCTCTGCACTGTGATGATGACCCAGTTTCCCCACTGGGATCATTAAAGTTTCATCCTTATCACATTTTAGCTCATGCCTTTTTTTAAAGTGAGTGTGCGGGGCTCCGTCTATGATCCTGGCCCGTTCCCTCAGTGACTCAGAGTGGCAACTCTACATGACTCTGCTGAATATTATGCATATTTAATAGGGTATGCTTCCCAGCTAAACTGACCCATTAGGATGAGTTTCGGTTACAGCTCATTTCGGCCCTGATGTTTCTTCCTCGGTGTGTGTGTGTGTGTAACCCTTCCTCACATACCCTCCCTTCCTTTGCCTATCTGCCTATAATCAATCTTTCCTGGTCTCAGTGTCATTTGTCTAATGTTCTTCATGGTACTTTACCGTAAAGGCCTTGTGTAAATCACACTGCACCATTGACACACACACCCCACACACATACGCGCATACATTCACACACAGACAGAGACAAATATACAAATGCAATGAGGTGTCTCACTGACTGTGAAGCTGTCTATCATACCCTCACATTCATTCACTCATGACATATCCTAGCGTTGTATCGATTGGGTTATATTTAATTTCCCCTAGTTTCTCCGTTTCTCCTGCTTTATACTCTTTACTGCTGCACAAGCCTATTTCCTCATCATTAAATCAATAAGATTCAACTAATCCTGAGTTTTATTTGACTGTTTTCTCATAGCATTTAGTAATTGTTAAGTGTTTTTCCCAACAGACTGCTTTGGTCTGTTAGAAAATAGGTGCATAGGATGAAAAGCCAAAACTTTTCCCTAAATATTTGCATCCTTACGGTAAATACAGTGGAAACCACTTATAGTGATCACGTCTGTCCCGGTCAAATTGATCACCATAAGCGGTGATTATTATTACCAAATTTTTGTTGTTTTTGCATAATTTCTAATGCAGATTACCATCTAACTGACATTTGTATATTTATTACATGAAGTTATGAAACGGCCAGCTTTGCTATTTACTAGCTCGCTACCAATTCTTCTGCCTTTTACCTCACCAAGGGTGAGATATTTTTGTTGCATGGCGAGCGTGCATGCAGATGAACGGCGCCCCTTTGCCGGGGCGCTAGTCTGCATGTGGTTTTGTGCCTGAGCCTGCTGGTTTCACTCTGGACTGTACTTTAAGATTTTAAACTTCTATCGTTTGCCTCTATTCTTGTTTTCCAACTAAAACTCTACTTCTGCATGCTTCTCTTTAGTCAAGTCTGCTTGGAAAAAAACTAGGTTATTTATTTGCATCTGCAGACAGCGGTGTTTTATGTCACGCAGTTATAGTTGCTGAGTCGAAGCTGAATGTCTGATAGGTTTTCTTTCCATCTACAGGTGTCTTTGATGAGGTTTTTCAACTCGGCCTGTCAGGAATATTTTAGACTGAGACTTCAGATACTGTTTGAAACCCATTGAACATTGAAACAGAATCTCATTTTACATTTGAGCTATTAGTCTGGGCAACATCAATGTGGATGATCAATATCGATCAATAACTCTGGCGTGGTGGAGAGTTATTTTAAGTTGGCATAAGTATCAGGCAGGGCTGTGTATTGGCAAGAATCTGCCGATACTGTAAGCAAGGCGATATATTGCAATTTCTTTAATTTAATTTGACTAAAATTGTCGTAGAATAAAGAATACACCACCATTTTTATGCAATCAGAACAGTTGGATCTGCATTTACATTAATCACAGTCCCTGTAACATCCAACATCATAACACTACTTTGAGAGGGCACATCTCTTTGCAAATTAAATAAAGTATTGAGTGAGTTAATCTTTGCATTTAAAATATTTATTAAAAATCAGTGGTGTTTTTGAGAATCAATACAGTATCACAAAACATAATAATGCAATGCTCAATATTTTCAATATTTTCTTAAAAGCTATTTTAATAATCTATTTTTATAAAATCTAATATTTAAACAGTGCAGTTCCAATGCTCTCATGCCTTTAGTGTGCTTTAGGTTAAGAGGCCAAACTGTAAAAATACAGGGTTGTTTCTATAATTCCAGCTGAGGGACAAACAACCTGAGACAAACAATATAACAATAAAATATAATCTTATACGATGCCACAGACTGAAAGAAATACTATACATTTACAGTACAGTCTTAAATAAATGTGAACATTAGATGCTTTACAAAATTCAAGATTCAAGCCCTTTTTCTATCAGGCACATATCTTTAGATTTCATTCACTTTTACTGGCCAAAAACTGGTAAGGCTGGCTAAAACTGTGACACACATACTCACACATAGCACACACACACACACACACCATGTCAAGACTGGTGTCTGACATCATTAACCATAAAGTTAAAGAGTGTCCCAATTAGCTCTGGGCTGTAGAGGATCCTCAGTGTTACAATGTGGTGACTCCCCACTCATTAACCTTTAGAAAAGGGCCAGACAGACACACACACACTTGTACACACACACTCATACACACACTGAAAAATAGTGACCACAGGCAACCATGCAGATATACATTTACACACATTTACAAACACTATAATCCTTGAAATACGCAGAGGGGAATGAATCCTCCATTATAGCAAATCATTTGGAAATAATGACACCAGTCATCTCTCACTCTTATCAGTCATCGGTGTGACTGTTACGGCTTAATCTAACAGAGACTCTGAGCTCATGTTGAAGGTGCTTTGTGTATCATTTCAACTGATATAGCACCGTCTATCATTGTCAAATTAACAGTGAGAACCTGGAAGGATTGCTGTAAAACAACAAGACTGCAGTTAAGATAAAGATTGATATTTGTACTTCACATTAAAGAGTAAAACTTTGTTGATGTAATTTTGAAGACTACAGAATTTCCCCAAAATGTCAAGGGGCATTTTGGGGAAAGGTGGGGATATGATCAGGTGTGGAGCTTCAGTAAAGCTTTCTTTTTAGTTTTTCAACTATTCTAGGAGCTAGGGATGTCACAAGAACCGATTATAACGCCATTATGATGTGTTCAAATGTAATCTTGTAAAACTTTGTTTTTGGCGAGGCCCTCAGGCCTCTAAAGCGTTGTATTTTGTACATTTGTTTTTTGCAATTTGGTCTTATCAACTGATATTTTAGTTTCCATATAGAATTTGTTTGGTTTTATTATGTTCTTGTTTATCCATTGAGGTCATCAGTGTTAAATCCATCCTAATGAATCCTATATCACCTTGATAGAATAGCATCAATTCTCACAGTGCACGTTCTTTCACAGCTATATTTTATTTTGTTGTTTAGGAGGATAAATCTGGAGGAAAAAATAACTGACAAAGTGGCCAAGAAAAGTGAACAGTAAGTTGAGTAAAATCAATCTAAAACAGATTGGGATCCATTCTTATTTATCAACCCAATCCTCCCTTAACTGCAGATCATCCCCGTGCTTCACTGTGGAGTATGACAAGAATTGGAAAAAGGTCAAGCGGGTTTGATTTTCACAGATGGACAGAGATTTGTATTAGAGGAGCTTGGATCGGCTATAAATAGGCTTGTTGAAAAGAGCCAAACTGTGATCCCTGGGAATCCACTAAGCCAAACTTCTGGCAACCTGTCTGTTCAATATCCCTGACCTTCTGCCAGTTTACCACCGAGGAGATATGAAAACTGTCATATGATAGCTATCACCAACACCTCACACTGTGCTGTGTTACAGGATCCTGTTTCTTTCTGGTAAACATCTTTTATCTTCGCCATTGACCCTCATTTCCTCGACTGTGATGGAATTTCTTTTTAGCGACTTTGGAGGGGATACGGGAGCAGAGGTGAAGATGAAAAGTGGCATCTTTTCTCAGGGTGCAGAGTTAGGGATTTGTGTTGCCATAAAGTCACACTAGAGCAGAACTTGAGCTAACCTGAGCTGCATGTGGGCCGCTTAAGTGGCGTTCTGGTTAGAGATTTTCATCGATCCTCTCAGTTTTTATTCACCAAGACTTGATTTGGGAACCAAGTTGTGCCAGGTCCAAATTATATTCAGTCTAATCAGGCAGATCTGTGTGTCAATATGTCTCATAGCGAGACTCGCTAGCTCTTATCACATAAAGCCAATTTGATTTCTTCTATTGTATACCTGCTCGATCAGAAACTCCAAGCAGTGTGTTTATTATATTTCATGATGGTGTGCATCTCAGCAATAAGAATGCAGTAAACAGATGGATGGAAGACTTTGTTAAACATCTTTCTACCCTTTTGCATGATACAGTATGAAAGCTAAAATTAAGCTTGGATATTCCCTTGTAGGGAATAGAGTAGGGCTGTCAATCGATTAAAATATTTAATCGCATGATTGTCCACAGTTAATCGTGAATAATCGCAAATAATTCCACATTTTCTATCCGTTCAAAATGTACCTTAAAGGAAGATTTTTCAAGTATTTTATACTCTTATCAACATGGGAGTGGGCAAATGTTTATATGTATTATTGTAAATCAATTAACAACACAAAACAATGACAAATATTATCCAGAAACCCTCGCAGGTACTGCATTTAGCGTAAAACTGCATGGAATTATAATAAAGTGGACCCGTCTGTAAAGGGGAGACTCGTGGGTGTAAATAGAACCCATTGTCATTCACATATCTTGAGGTTAGAGGTCAAGGGACTCCTTTGAAAATAGCCATGCCAGTTTTTCCTTGCCAAAATGTAGCGCAAGTTTGAAACGTTTTCTTAGCCTCCTTTGCAACAAGCTAGTATGACATGGTAGATACCAATGGATTCCCTAGGTTTTTCTAGTAATATATATGATAAGTATCCCGCTGCAACCTCCGAAAGATCGATTGGGTTAATGCATTAAAGAAATTAGTGCAGTTAAAACGAATTTCCGTTAACGCGTTATTATCGTGTTAACTTTGACAGCCCTAGAATAGACCTAATGCTGGTTGAATGAACTGTTTAAAACACCACGGTAAGATAAACCACTTACATTAACATTTATAAAATGTACTGATCATGATCGAAACATTGAACAACAGCGTTGCTGTGAGGGGAGTGTGCTCTATTGTGGTTAGCCAAAAAGACGACATTTCACAAGTTTCCTGTAAACTTTTGATGCTCGACAGTTACTGCATGGATGTGTGCTGTGTGAAACTGCAAAATGAAAGAAGCAGGCACTTCCAGCTTTATAGCCAATAGCCCAGGTGCCCTAAATTAGCTGATAACCTTCCACAGCCAACCACTGGTAATGGCATTTGAAGAGCTGCAAATCGAGAAATTGCCACTTGTTAATGTTTGGTAGTTAATTTACTTTTGCTTGGTTTTGGCGAGGTTAGAGAATTCAATGAGCGGAATATCTAGAGATGACAAGTTGTTATCAGAGTTTATTTCTATAGAAAGTACCATTTATGTACCATTCTGCTGTCCTACCCGTCTGACATGAATGCACATCACATTACAAAGTCAAAAAGACAGTAATGTTGGAGGTTGATGACTAGCCATATTGCTTTAAGGATAAGAAGAGGATGTTGGAGAGCCATTCCTGAGACAAACCTGGCTCAGTCACAACGGGGATAATGGAGGCTAGAGGACATCTGCATGGAGATAACAGATGGGACAGAGGAGAACAGAGTAGAGGGGAGCATGATGAGACAGTAGAGGAGAGACAAGCTAAAGAAAGGGTGGTTGTGTGTTCACTTTAAAAACAATATCAGTAATAGTCTAATCCTGAACAGTGTTGTGGTGTTGACGTTATTCCACTATCTTGTGAAGCCTCTGCAGCCTCACAGCAACAGGTGACTTCCCATTTTTTTTTTTTTTTGTGGTACACTAAGGCAGCTTTCTTCCATTTTTGTTATTGAAAGAACACCAGTAGTCTTCACTGACACATTTTTCATACAATATGGTATGCGTGAGGTCAATCTGGAGAACATGTCCTGCTGGCGTATGAGGGAAACTAATTTAAATTGTCAGTTCTAATTAAAGACTTGAATTTGAACACTACATTATGGAAAAATCTTTTATCATGATATAGGTAATTTCATATCTTGATAATGATATATATCAATAAATTCAATAATAAATAGTCTGTATGAAAGAACCCCATGGTAAAACCTATTTCTGTATACTCTCGTGTGAATTAAATACTTGACAAATGAATAGTACTGAGTATTTTCTCTATTTAAGAACAGTTTTAAGTGAAATTATAGAGAAAAAATAAATAAATATAAGCCTACCCTATGTCATGATAGAAACGATATAGAAAAATATATACGACAGATCGTTTTGACAATATATATCATCATATTGCCCATCCCTATTACGGAATATTTTGATTTAGAGTGTATAACTGTCTGTCCTAGTGCGTTTGTACATATATACTATAGTACTGTGGCTGTTTGTGATCTATGTGAGTATTTAGGGCAGATTTTGAATGAATTTCGGATTAAGATTAATAATTCGATTTTTCCATGACTTTTTTCATCCATTACTTATAATTGATCATTATCGTCTCTCGGTATCGGGAGTTTTAAGTGTATTACATTATGTCATAACTACACCTTTTGTCCAGGAGACTTCAGTCCAAACCATAGTTGCTGAAAAACGTTATCGTTGGACAGACTTTTCTTTTTAACAAATGTCAAGTTTGCGAACAGAGTAGCATCTCAAAACAAGTCAGATTCAGTCTCTGTAATCGTAGTTATATGTGATTTAACTGTGATTTATCTTCTCTGCTGCTAAACCCACATGAGGAAACAGCTGAATATGAGCGTCAGTCCAGACTTCATCTTGTTATGTTTAATATGATGAACTGCTGAATGTCAACATCCATCCCTTCACACCCATAAATCATTGTGTTTTGTGTCGTTTCCCATAGTTTGGTTCATACGGTTTATATTTTGCTTCTAATGAACCACACCTGGAAGAACTCCAAGGCTTCAGGTGTCTCTCTTTAATGCCACTCCTGTTCAGATAGCATCGTTTTCCGACATGTCGGATCAAATCAAACTAAAGTGGTAAACTCACCACCGTCAGTAACGACTGCTGCAGAAACGCTTGGTGTGAATACATCCTAATTTGGGATGTGTCACTTCCTATGTTGCTGAAAAGATTTCACTGTTCCTGACACCAGAATTCCATTTGGACAATCGAGCAAATATGACGTAATATAAGCGTTTCTTGGATTAATTGTTGGTGCGACCAAGTTCACAGCAACTCTTCGGCACAGCGTTATTATTACCGGTTACCGTCTATGAGGGGTCTTTGGATTTTTGTCACCCAGAAGGGGGCGTGGTCATACAAGCCTACTCTGGGTGACGTATTGCCGTACTGATGTATACAAGAACTTTGCCTAAATAAATACAGTTTAAATTTATTATTCACATCTGGAACTATCTGATCGAAGAATACGGCACTTGACCATTTCTGCAATTGTCTTTCTATAGACACATTTCCATCACTACCAAAAAAAACATTAGGGATGATACCCAACCATTGTTAACGGTTTGGAAATTGCATAAGTGTGTGTTTATGTATGCCCTCCTTTGAAATGACAGATCCAGTCAATCTCCTGTTAAATCTCTTTTCCTCTCCGCTCATCCTGCTAAACACTATTGTACAACAGACAATAAATCCTCTTTTTATCTCTATTTCTCTCTCTTGCGTTCCTCTCAAATGCCATTGTGTAACACACAATAAGATTCACTCGCTTTCCTTCTGTCTCTGTCGCCCTCCTAATCACTATTGTATGGCAGACAATGCAGCAGCCGCCTCTGCTACACAGCGACGGGATGGCTGACTGTCAAGCCATTCAGCAACACACACACACACACACACACACACACACACACACACACGCACACACAGACATACAGGCAGACAATGACGTTTCATTTAGGGACAGAGTGTGTGTTTGTGGACGGGTTGTTACAGCGTACGCGTAGCTCTCTCTGACCCTGAGGTTTGAGCCTATGTCCCTTATCATTTACTCTTCTGTACACTGAACACAGGTGTGTGTCTGTGTGCGTGTGTTTGTTGCCTCCTGCTGTTATTTGCTTACATCTGCTCGCTGGATTTGTACATTTCGCTCTCGCACAGACACACAAACATGCCACATTTTGCTCAGAACTGCAGCAAGTCTCTCATTAGAGCAGGAAACAGGTTTTTCCCACATAATGAACCCAGGTAGAGAGAAACCGTGTGCTATTTTAGATCGACAGAGACGCGGTGTGATGCCATCATGTCATATGGATACGGAACATCATGGAGGGTCCTTCTGCCTTCATCTAGTTTAAAGAGTTACTGAGCCAAGTGCACAGCATGTGGGAAAAAATACTGTAAATTATATAGCAGTCTTTGCAGGAAAACTGTGTTTTTGCCACTGCACTGTAAATATGTCAGCCAGCTAAATGCCTTGATGTATGGCATGTCCAAGTAAAATACCAATAACTTACAGTATTTTCACATGAATACCAAATTGTCCCCCAACAGCAAACGACTAACAAGAAGGCAATGATATCAGACTGATTAGAGTGGCGAGGAAATGTTCATTTAGTGTGAATATTAAGCTGTATTTGGGTGTGCATGGCTAAAAATCACTTCTCACTCGATTCGTTCTAGAGCTGCAACGATTAATTGATTAATCAATTAAATTAATCGCCAACTATTTTGATAATCGGTTTGAGTAAGAAAAAAAGTCAAAATTCTCTGACTCCAGCTTCTTAAATGTGAATATTTTCTGGTTTCTTTACTCCTCTATGATAGTAAACTGAATATCTTTGAGTTGTGGACAAAACAAGACATTTGAGGACGTCATTTTGGGGTTTGGGAAAAACTGATCAACATTTTTCATAATTTTCTGACATTGTATAGACCAAACAACTAATCAATTAATCAAGAAAATAATCCACAGATTAACCAACAATGAGAATAATCGTTAGTTGCAGCCCTGATTTGTTCAAAACACATATCTGTTCACTTTATTTGTTAGAGTTTTATGTCAGGAAAAATTGGCAAACATTTGCTGATTCTAGCTGTTGTTGCTTCTCTCTGTAAACGGAATCTCTTTGGACTGTAATAGGTCAAAACAAGACATCTGAAAAGACACTGTAAGCTGTGGAAAACTGTTGTTGACATATTTCATTGTTTCTTAACATTTTAAAAAATAAACAATTAAATTGATGAATCAAAAATAGTAATTGCCAAATTATTCGATTATGAAATAATTGTTAGTTGCAGCCCCAGATGTTCTTGTTTAAACAAGAGAAATGTTACTAAAATTACACATCATAAATTAATTATGCCGGTTGCTTACTGCCACTTGAGGTGTAAAATCTTAGCGTGGAGTTTGGTGTCATACAATCTTACACTAAAGGGTGGGCAGGAAACAATTAGCAGTTTTTGTTGGTGACAGAAATGCAACCAGCAAATCACACATTTGATCTCAGGCGGTCATAGCTGTTGTTCACATGTTGCGTCTAAAAAGGTGTTGAAAGGTGTTCATCATTTTATCCAAGATGCTCGGGAGGTTGCGTTCCTGTCGCACCTGCCGTTGCTATGATGTTGATGATGAAGTTGCGGTATATTTAGCCTCACTGACTAAACTAGTCAAAACAAAGATAAATGGATTTCCAACAGTAGCTTTACTGCTTGATTTATCCGTGGAAAAAGTTTTCAGTTTGGTCGACCTTTCAACCGGATGTTGTGACGTCCTTGGACAGAGAGGATGAAACGAGTCCCGTGGAGCTGATTGGATAATTCTTGTCACATGACCTACAGTGTACTTGCTGCACTAGAAAAAGTTGAGATCTGTTGCAACGAATGTACGCCACAACGGCTCGATGCTCTTGCTTTTGAACGTGCCTTCTGTGCGTCTACATTGACGACAATGGATTTGAGGGCGGCATGTGTCTCGGTTCATATGCAGCACTCATTTATTGCAGTGAGCGGAAAAAGTGCTTAAATGCGTAATTGAAAAACGTCCTTTTGTGGTTGAAATCTTCTGACGTGTAGGCTTCAGTAGTGGTGGGTCAGGCTAGGTCCAAGTCCTAGAAATAGAATATAGGAGTAGAATGGACATCCTCCGCCTGGGTACAAGCTACCTAGCTAACTAGCCAGCCAGCTGTCGTCCGTTCTCTTCCCGGCGAGCTGCGACCACACACTTTACGGCCCCAATGACGTGGATTCTGTTGATTCAGTTATATGTCAGTTAAACATCTGATGTTAAGGATTTACATTCAGAATCTTTACTAATTATCTAAGTGCTTGAATGAAATTACAATGGCAAAAGTGGCATAAACATGTCGTGTTATTGTGGCAGTCAGCGACTTATTTTTCCTTAATCCTGTTAGCAAAAAGATCTCTAATTAGCCAAATGCAAGAAAGGACATGAACATGAAATATGAGGGGAAAACGATGACAAATAATGTCGCCAGTTATGTTTTGATATGAAATAATGTAATAACACATTTTATACATTTCCCAGCCTCTGTGTTGATGCAACAGACCCCCATTCTTACAGTTTTAGGGCTCTGTATAGCTGTGCTACTATTCACAGTGCGACCAGCTGAAGCATTAACAACGAGAGGAGCCATCAGTATGCTGGGGATGCAGATGATTTTAAAAGGCTACATTGTCCAATGATATCGTACCTTTAAAGAGGAATTGGAAGCACGGGTCCATCAGTAAACTGCATTGTCTTTGTTTTGTTGTATTTTTGCACTTATCTGATATCTGAGGACTGAGGACCAGAGAAAAAGCTGTAAATAAGGGAAGGTGACACAGTTACACTCTGTCTTGTGCCATGCTGGGCAAAGGGAGAGTGTGTGTGTGTGTTGTGTGTGTGTGTGTGTGTGTGTGTGTGTGTGTGTGTGTGTGTGTGTGTGTGTGTGTGTGTGTGTGTGTATGTGTGTGTGTAGCTGTGTGTGTGAGTGAGAGATGAAAAGACAGAGGCAGAGAGGGTCCAGATGAAGGGATTATATCTTAACACACTGTCCAAACAATTGTTCCCATCGCTCTGCCTCTAACAATCGCGTTCGGGCCTGAGAGTCAACTGCTCAGAGAGGTGTGTGTGTGTGTGTGTGTGTGTGTGTGTGTGTGTGTGTGTGTGTACTACATAGCAATTCCCCATAACACACAGACACATACATTGAGAGACCTTGAGAGGACTCCCTGTGGAGACATAAAGGCATGGTGTGAGAAAAGACAATCAGCCAAAGCCTCTTGGGTCCCCGGTATAGGTTTGGTCTCAACTACTAAATAATACAAATACATAAATGACAGTTTTACCGATTGAAACTATTGGCATCAATAACCGGCATGGCTGAACTGACGGGGGTTTAAGAGCGCCACCAACTCAAACTTGGAACTTCATGAACAGAAAATCCAACAATGGCACGATGAGCTCTCAAAAGTGTGCTGCAGACACTAAAGCAAAGCACATAAGCACCCATAATCCTCCAGCTCAAGCAGATAATTAGTTCATTTTGATATTTGTTAACTATCATGTCTCGATTACACCTCTTTCCACTTCAATTTATTCAAGTACAGGATCAAACTTGGAAGTATGTTCCATTTTCTTTGTTTGGCAGGTGAAGTGTGTCTTTGCTTAAACTTAAAGTTTATTATATTCGTCATATACATACAGGTACATACATGAAATTTGACCTCTGCATTTAACCCATCCTAGGCATTTAGGAGCAGTGGGATACTATAGAGCGCCCGGGGAGCAACCTGGGGTTCAGTGTCTCGCTCAAGGACACTTTGACATGCGGACAGTAGGAACTGGGGGTCGAACCGTCAACCTTGTGATTAAAGGTCCGACTTCCTCTGCAGTGACTGAATAACGTCTACTTGCCTTGTCAGGCAGCGCGGTCGCACGAAAAGGCGTGTGAATGACACAATAATGCGTAAGGCAAAAGCGTGCAATAAGAACGCCGTTCTTACTTTTCATTCATACGCCATGCAGTCTGTACTGACTGCAATGTAAATGCATCCGTGTAAATATGCTACTCTCAGAGCTAGTGACGTAGAATTAAAAAGGGAGAAAAACTGCTGATGGGAGGTGGACGGGTTCAACAAACACAGGACTGTCAACCAGGAGACCGATGTTGTGTTTTGTAAGTTACGGACAGCCAGGTCTATTACTTTGCCGTGATACCGGATTGTGTCAGGACATTACGCCATTGCTATTTCTGTTTTATCTGTTGTTTTTTAGGCAAGGTCCTTGTCAGGTCCTGTCCTTCCTCTGAACACTGAGTTTCTTTTTTATCTGGAGCATCCACTCCAGAAACTTTTCTTAGGATTTTCCACCATACTCTTAGCTGCCGCTCCGTCGCTATGGTCCCATACGGTAATTACTCTCACTGCCAGAGGGGGGGGGACAAGTTCCGCACTCCAGCTTTAACTATCACTGAGGATTATAAAAAGCATCAAAACAATCTCGCCTCTTCCTGCCATATTTTACTCTTCTAGGTCTTTTATCATTTCATAATCAAATAATTTCCTCAATCAACAATATTTTAGTTTTATTGAAAACAAAATTAAATATAAACTTGGATTACCTATAAATGAACTGAACCAAACAGATGCCACTCATTTGCATGTGATCCAGTTTGATCACCTAACATAACCGTTTCATCACGCATCAGAAATCGGATGTTTCAGAACCACTCTGTGTCCATTTTCTGGTGGCTGTGTGTTTGAAGCTGACAAGGCTGCGTGTGAGGTTAAGATGGCAGAGCCGGGGCCGTATGATTTTATTTGAGATGACTGTCGGCTGTGTGGGACTCCAGCGCCCAACAGTTTTCACTGCTTATTAGTGTCAAAGAGGAGGAGAGCTGAGAGGAGGGAGTTTAGATGGACGGGTGAGAAAGAGAGAGTGGAAAACAAAGTGCAGTGAGTTATAAGGAGATGATTTCTGCATGCTGCTACTGTGTGATCCCATAACTGGTTTAGATGTGAACTGTTTCCAACTTTTTGTCTTTGCACATGCTCTTGTTTATACTCCTGAAAATGTACTGAGAACAAACTGAGCCTGATAGACAAACATTTAATGAAATGAAGAATCATCAGAGTATGTCCATCTGGATTTTCTGCACAGCTTCTTTATTTATAGTATTTTTGTGTTGTAGATGAAAAAAGTTGAAACACATCCGACATAATTGATCGCTTCTATTCCTCATCTAATTCTAATAAATGGCTGATGTAGAAGAATCAAGAGTTAATTGGGAACAAAACATGATTCAGATCCACAAAGTAGCTTAAACTAACACTTTGAATTACTATTTAATTTACTAATTAATTGAATTATTAAGTGTCGCCAAGATGGAGAAAAAAATATTTTTCTTTATCTAAATTCCTGATAATTACTTTTTTCAGGGTTCATCAGATTTTTTTTATAAGGGCAAACCCTCAATCTTAATTAATTACACATTGTTGTTATGATTGGAGATTGTTATTGGAAATTCCACATATTTTTTCCTTAATTTATTTAAAATAACCTGCATTGACACCATAACACATTTTTTTCCAGATTCAATCGTTAATGTGATTGTAGTTTTAGTGATTACAGGAAACGGAAAAAGCCACCCCCAACAACACTCCCTCTTTCTCTAATTCTTAAATGTTAACAGTTTCCTTTTGCTTCTTAAAGATGAGAATATTTGACATCAAATCAAATTACACGACCTCAGGCACTTTCTGAAGCCAGCGATTGGATGTTGTTGTTAACATGTGCCTTTGTCTCAGACAAAGCTGTATTGGAGCAGAGAAATCCTTCCGACTTTGGTGATGTCGTAGCCTGAAACACTTATCTCCACAAAAAAAACCTAGTATTGTAACTGGTTGACTGTCAGACGGTACAATGTTTGAAGTAATGTAAACTCTGCAGAGGACACAGCCAGAAGCAGAAGTGAATTTCATTTACCATTGAAGCTTACTGATTAACATTTTAAAAAGTGGTATAACAACATTTGAAGCTGAATGAATGTGGTGTTTTTTATATTATTCCTCCTTTACACTGCTCATCATGCTCACTGCTTAGTGTCTATATAATTGAGATATGTATACTGTGTTAAATATATGGCGTGTTATACATGTTATATGCCTATAGGTACGTCTTCCTCTCTCTTTCTCCCCGGCTCCATACCCTCCATATTAAATCCCAATGGCTGGCTACATGTAATTGATGACTGTAAAGTTCGTTAGCCGTGTTAGCTGATATTTAGGGGGATGTTGGCTGCAGGCTAAGAAATACATTTCATTTCATAGCTCATTAACCTAATGGTGGCTGTATTCTCTCTCTCTCTCTCTCTCTCTCTGCCTCAGCTGATGATTTAATTTCCACAGTTGGTTCTAAAGGTAATCAGAGCCATAGTGTGAAACACCACATCTGCAGCTCAGGTAAACGTAACAAAGGAATGACTTTGGATTTGTCATTATGTTATAACAAGGTTGTCGAGGTGTTACAAATGTCTGAGCGTGTGTAGCTGAAGTAATTGGTGCTTTGGAAACCTGTTTGCGATGACATAATGGCTTTACGCAAAACAATTAGGTGATAAAAGGATTGTTAAGGTATGGCTGGATGTCAATTCTGTAGTTTTTAGTGAAGTGTGAAAATGAAGTGACTTCTTTTCATTTCTGCTCCAAAAGCTTATTATGAGCTCCAGCTGCATTGGAGTCAACCATTTTAACCCTCTGAGACCTGCGGGATTGCCAGCGGCCACATTACTGTCTTCAAGAGGTTGTAATAGGCTCAGGCTTAAAGCTAGAGTGAAGATACTTGTATCATATGAATCTAGAAAACCTAAGGAATCCATTGGCCATGCTATAGTTTGTTGGGAAGGGGGCTAAATAATGCTCCAAAGTTAGTCAATTTCTTGCAGTGGGCAATTTCAGTTCTGAAAAGTGAAGCCAATGCAGAAGTGCCTTAAACTTGCATTCTTTCTAATAGCCAGCAGGGGGCGACTCCTCTGGTTGCAGAAAGAAGTCTGATTGTATAGAAGTCTATGAGAAAATGAGCCTACTTCTCACTTGATTTATTACCTCAGTTAACATTGTAAACATGAGTTTATGGTCTCAATCACTAGTTTCAAGTCTTCTTCAATACAGCATGATGTTCATTTAGTAAATTATGGTCCCATTTAGAGTCAAATAGACCATAAAGCAGGGGATGCTTTAGGGCATGGCTACCTTGTGATTCACAGGACGCTACCCCGGCGTTGTCCAGTCTGGGAGTTGGCCGTGTTTTCGTCTTACAACTTTAACCAAGTTTACCTTTAGCCAAAAAAACAAGATGGTGATGGACAAAATGACGAACTCAAGGCTTCAAAACTGTAGTCCACAAACCAATGGGTGACGTCACAGTGACTGCGTCCACTTCTTATATAAAGTCTATTGTCAGGAGCTAGATTTAAAATGGACATGTTAATGTTATACCAAAAATGTATAAGTGTGATAGAAAACAGCCACAACACCCGAGCACGTTCCGTTAATATATTCAGAAGTATGTTGCAACCTTAACATTATTTTGGGTATAATGTAAGTTTAGATATTGTTGTATGATGGAATGAAATGACTGCCTGTAAGGGAAAATTTGGTAAAAAATAATTTCCATAATTCCATATTTGGAAATGACTAATGACAATTAGATTTCCATTTTTGGTGTCATGATTTCATTTTGAATCAATTTTTGTTTCAATAGATAGAAAAGGGGCATTATTTTCAAGGTCTTACTCCAGGACCAAAACATTCACTCGTGTCTTTAGGCCACTGAATTGCAAAATGAAATTATTATTCATATTTGACAATGTGCTTCTTCTTCTCTGCAAGATTATGAAATCCAAAATGCAACAAAACACTTTATTGAAATGTGTGAGCATGCATTAAACCAACAGGTGCTGCACTGTGAAACGATTCAGGATTGTAAAAGGTTAGAATTGCAGTTTTTATTTGAATCGATATACATATCGTAATAGTTATGTACTGTATGTATGTACAGTATGTGTGAGTTATGATTAGTGTGGTATGGCCTTGTAACAGGTGGAGCAGGTTATGAGGCGAACATGCATTTTTATTTGGATAAACCAGAATCTGCAGTTTACTTTTATATTCAGTTCTTCAACAGTTTTCTACAAGTTCAGGATAATCCGAGCAAACTATCATCCACATTTACATTCAACCTGCACCGTGTCTGCCTCTCCTCAGCAACACTTCTCCAGTCATCATGAAACGGTGATCTCCAGAGGAGTTACTTATGAGGACGGCAGCAGTCGCAGGTATTAAGGGAACCTGAGGAGTGTGTCTACATGTGAGAAATGCTGACTGCAGGTCTAGCAAAGGTGAGCTCCCTAGATCACATTCATATGTTAAGTGATACACACACACACACACACACACACACACACACACACACACACACAGGTGAGGTCCCATACAAATGTTGCTAATAAGCAGCACCACTGGGCCAGATCCTATTTGTCAAACCCTTGGGCGCCGTGGCCGCCAGATGGGGAGTAACCTGCTGAGCTCACATTTCTGAAGTGCAGACACACACACACACGCACGCACGCACGCACATACGCACGCACGCACGCACGCACGCACACGCACACGCACACGCACACACACACAAGCAAATAAGCAGACACAAAAACTTCCAGTTGTCTGCTTGTCAGTTTGGTGTGACCAGTTTAAAAAGCCGCATACAGTTACTCACATTTATTCAAGTTTGCTACAGCTGTCTACAGTAATGAAAAGAAATATTACAATTTACCTCCATAATGCTCCTCTTGTACTACATTTACATACATTACATTTTTCCATTCCACTTCATTTCCATTTTACATATTCTACTTATGCCGATAAATTACATAAAACACAGCAGCAGAACGTACTTCAATTTTCAACCAGAGCTGGGTGAAATCAATGTAAAAATATTGATGAGAATATCTATTTACATAATTGAGCAGCATAATGATTCTTATGAGGACTGACAGGATCTGCTGTGACAGTAGCTCACGTTTTAATTCTTTGCACAGCTCCAAATGTGTTAAAGGTAACTTAACACACACACATGCACACACACTATAGCAATATTGAGCTTTGATTTCATTGATTTGTCTATTAGATCTGTCACTGATTCAATACAAAATCAAAGATCCACCTGAGATCAACCCGCCTGTGATTCAGCATGTTTCAAACCAGCTCTTGTGTGACCTATACCAGTGGTTCCCAACCTTTTTTCTTAAGAGACCCCTTTTCGATCATTGACTAAACTGACGTCCTCTGAATAAGTGACATATTTTATGGATATTTCATATTATACTCAATGCATAACATTAACGGTGCGGAACAACTGATAAACTGTACAATTAACCCAAATAGTGAACACAATAACTGCAGGACGTTTGTGTAAAACGAGCAATTTGGATGAATTTTGAGCATCCTGTGAATATCGCACCAGGGATGAGTTATTTTTAGGAACTTTTAATACAATTTTCTGTCTTTATTATGTTTGTATGCCTCAGCGCTGGCGACAGCTGAGGCCGGAGGCATTGTGTTTTCTAGTTGTCCGTCCGACCAATTCTCGTGAACATGATATCTCAGGAACGCCTGGAGGGAATTTCTTCAAATTTGGCACAAAGTCCACCTGGACTCAAGGCTGAACTGATTATATTTTGGTGGTCAAAGGTAAGGCTGGGGCGATTCGTCGACGTAGTCGACGTAATCGATTACCTAAATACGTCGATTTACGTAACATGCGTCGACGCATCGGATGACGTAATGAAAATGTGCTGCGCCCGGTCCAAGCATGGATTCTGATTCCCCCAGCGAGCAAGAAGTGTCAGAAAAAAACTGCCACGTTCATCTAAAGTGTGGAATACTTCAAACAGAGACCCAACAATGTGGTGCTCTATAAGTTGTGCAGAATGGAGATGGCGTACTACAGCAGTACAAGTGCAATGCACCATCACCTGACAAGAAGGCATCCCGGAGCGCTGCATGAAGAAGACAGCAACAAGACACCCCTGTAAGTTCTGTTTACTTTTTCCCCACCAGGCATGATCTATTAAGATTGTCTAAAACGCGGACGTGTTTCTGTTAGCAGTAGTCATTTAAAGTTTGTTTTTAAAATGTTTCTTCATCGCCACCATGTTAAAAGTATTTTATGGACCACTGTTATGGTAACGTAACGTAACGTTACACCATGCGTCATCTAACGTCGGCCGTTTTATATTTTCTGTTTACTTTAACGGCGATGTATGAGTGAGAAAATGGCTTTAAGTAACGTTACATATTGTTCTACAGTCTGTGACTGTTAGTCTGTAAATAGTTTCAATTATTTCTCTCTTGCTCCACACTGATGCAAAAATACATTTGCTAGTGTTTATCTTGACTGCATATTATTGTGATGAAATAAATCCATGTCTAAACCGTTTTAAGTTAAGTACTTAAGTAAAAATACTGATGAGGATTATTGTTGTTATTATTATTAGCCTAATGTCATAACACAACAGTGCTGTGGAAATTAGACCGATTTTAAAATGTGCCACTATTATCATTATTCTAATGGCTTTCTGTGTCTCTTTTTCAGGATAAGACAAAGCAGAGTGGAGGACTTTTTCCTCAAAAAGAACATTGCACTTTATTCCTTTTACATGAATTTACAATACAAGCTCTTTTTTTAAATTTTATTTTGGAGATGAATGTTTATGTTGGACTGAAAACAGATTACCAGTAAAGACTGGGCTATTTTTTGTTGTGAAATAATGCCATAATAATACTCTTGTTTTATGTATATGTTTATAAGAGAAGATATTTGAATAAAGTATTGAAATAATAATGAGACAAGTTGTTGATATTTATTTTGGGTAAATTAATTGAATTATAAAAAAATATTTAGAATAATCGATGAATTAGTCGTTAGATTAATCGACTAATCGAAAAAATAATCGCTAGATTAATCGTTAAAAAAATAATCGTTAGGTGCAGCCCTAGTCAAAGGTCACTATGACCTCACAGAACACATTTTTTGGCTATAACTCAAGAATTCATATGCTAATTATGACAATTTCACAAATATGTCTAACAGGATAAAATGATGAAGTGATGACATTTTGGACAGACATGAATGTAATGACTAGTTGGCGGAGGTACAGTATGCAACCGCAAGGCGGTAATTCTAGTTTTTATTATTATTTTAACGATCAGACATACTTAATAGGTTTCTTTTTTGACAAATTCAGTGTTTTCTTCTCCCTGACGCTTGACCATTGTTCTATCAGCTCTTTGGTTGTTTTAACTGCATACTTTTCTAATGCAGGACGAGGCTGTTTAGCAGAGAGGGAAGGCTCTGTGAATATAGCTTCTGTTCAGGTCTTCACTGTGCCCTTATCCTGTGAGATTTTTAGTTTCTATTTTAAATAGTAATCCAAACTGTAAAAAGAACAATTTAAATTAGTTTTCTTCACAGAAATTAATGTTAAGATATAAGCCAACTACAGTATATATTTAAAAAAAAAAAGTTATCTTACGCCCCTTAAAATCAAGAAGGCCCCACGACCCCCCGTGAAGCTTTGGCGAACCCTAGTGGGGGTCGGGACCCCCAGGTTAGGAACCACACTGACTTATACATTGCCAACTGTAGTTTTCCCCTCTGGTTTCCCAAAATAAATCTACAGGATAAAATCCATATATTTATGTGTAAGAAAGATGAGTCTCATACTGTATGTTGGTAGTGAGTTCCAACAGGCCTTTGTTTATGAATACCAGCTTGCTGCTTTGTGTCTAAATGCATGGCTTCAGTAATGGATTCTGCCCATGCAGAGCTGTTGGCAAGTGAATCATGGAGGAACATTTGTGCTACCTTTTTGTTGCTGGTGTTACCGCTGGCTGCAGCTGCAGAGGAGAAGCGGGGTTTCTCTCTCCCACAGCGAGTCCATGCCGCCTCTCAGAGTGGGCCGCCAGATTAGTGCGGCTGCCTGAATATCTCACTGTGGCCCTGCAGGTTTTACCTGAGGGCCTTCTGCCTCACCGTTATCATGGTTTCTAATCTTAATGTGAATCCTGGTTTGAGTCAGTACTCTGGATTTTTGAGTGCATTTCTGGACTTTTTGGCCAATATTACAAAACAGTAAGAGTCTTTTTTTTTTTTTGGTGCAAAGCAGCTGTGATTCCTTCGCAGCTTTGGCCTGATTTAAGCTGTTTGAGTATTTTAGATTTATGGTGTTTTTGATTGCAGTCGGTAAATTGATACAGCCCTGTTTGCTGAATGAGCATGTTCTCTTAGCAGCTAAAATTAATGGGACATTGCAGTACCTTCACTCTGGCCTCTTAACACCACATCTGCTCACTGCAACAAACTGCCAGCAGCTCAAAAAAAAAAAAAAAAAGGACAGAGAAAGAAATGATGCTCACATAATAATGATGTTATATTAGATATATTTATAAACATCTTTCTTTTGGTTAATATACAGTATATTTTCATTTCCAAAATGTCAACATTTCATAAACTACAAACAAATCTAATTTTAGAGATAATCCAATTGGTGAAAGACTTTTTAGTTTATTTTATTTATTTTTTGTTAATTATTTTTATTAGCCGAAGAAGTTAGAGAATTATTTCTGAACATCTCATCTTCAGTTTATCTGAAAACTGCCCCATCATCACTTAAGCATTTAAATCCTGTCCTCTGTATCACAAAGTTGGATGGACTTCTTTATTGACAAGAAGGAATCATCTCATGATATTCATTAAAAAAAAATACTGTTAAAGCTGACAAACAAGCTCACATCTCTTCTCTCATATAAGTCTTGTATCCAGTAACTTCTTACTAGGGCCGACCCCTCTTAGTCGATTAGTCGACTAATCAGTTGTTTTGGTCTTGGTCGACTAGGATTTCTTTAGTCGATTAGTCGTTTTTTTATGCTTTTTTTCATGCTGAATGACTTATTTCCCAGAAACTTATGGGCACATCTCTGGTAAACACAAGATTTAAAGTGGTGCTTTTGTGTGATTCTTTTGATCTGATGATTAAATCAACTTATCGATTAGTCGACAAAATCGTATGAGTGTTAGTCGACTAAGAATTTCTTTGGTTGAGGACAGCCCTACTGCTTACCCATAGATGCTTAGTAATCTATCTATCATCTGATGTTTATTATGATTCTATCACTGATTATAACAGTTTTTTAATTAGCTTTTGTATGTTTCTTGATTGTTACTTGTCTGACTTTATATGTGTTGTTCTAGTATGTTGGTTGTTTGACTTCTTGATCCTCGGTTTCTCTCTTCAAAAAGAGATCTTGATCTCAGTTTTACTACCTGATTAAATACAGTTACTAAATAGATATATTTGGAGATGTATAGTTTTTTACTAGACACAACACAGAGAACCTTCTGTTACTTTAAAAAGTAATTAATACATTAACATACAGTCCTAGTGTTTGTATGAGTGCTTCGGCTGCTATATTGCAAAGCTAAAGTGCAAACCAAAAAAACGACAAACACAGAGACAAGAATGCCACAACAAAAAATAAATCATCATCACAGCCACAAGCATTAGAAGTTCATGTAGCTCATGCATGGAGTTCTCCTGATTAGAGGTTGTTGTGTGTCACACAGTGTTTACACCTGCTCCGGGCGTCTACCGTGAGATCTCGGCATCGGTGTGTTTCAAATGGATGTAAACTACCGCAGTTAGGATGTGCTCGACGGTGTCCTATTTTTAGAGAAGTAATTTAGGATTTTCTAAGATTTTTGGCAAGATCTGATATTTTACCCTCGGAAAAAGATAAGATTTCAATCCCAACTGCACTTAGACGCTGTCCTGTAATGACAGAATCCTAAGTGACATTTTTAATGAGATAAGATGTTTGGATAAGCAGGTTGAATGACTCTGTGGTTCCAGGCATTTGGTGCAACATGTATTTTTGGATTTCCCACAGTGATTGTCAGGGAGGTCTGTGTTGTCTACAATCTGCATCACTGTGTTTGTGTAGAACAAAAATCATGGGTTGGATGATACAAGAGGTTAGGGATCACGGTCCTATTTAAAGTCAAATAGACCATAAAGCAGGGGATGCTTCAGGGCGTGGCTACCTTGTGATTGACAGGTCGCTACCACGGCGTTTTTCGGTCTGGGTGTTGTCCGTGTTTTCATCTTACAACTTTAACCCTTTCGCAGTGTGTTTTCAGTTCATCACAGTTAATTGTAACATTTTTGGTCACTTAAAAATGTCTTAGCTCCACCCTCTCGTGTCACTTCTGGTTGCAAAAGACCAACATGGCGTCGGCCAAATACCAAACTGCCAAACTCGAGGCTTCAAAACAGCAGTCCACAAACCAATGGGTGACGTCACGATGCCTACGTCCACTTCTTATAGGTGTATTTTATGCATGTGGGTTATATATATATTTTTTTTTATTATTGAGTCTGATTAGGAAGCGGGGCCTGCCTGTGCCACCTGCTTTTCGGACTACAGATAGAAACCCACGCAAACATGAGGAGAACTTGCAAACTCCACACAGATAGAACCAGGGCCAAGATTCAAACCCAGGACCTTGTTGCTCTGTCGGTGCATTTGCATTCCCCCCACTTATTAAGATGGATGTGAACCTGCTCACTTGTTTTTCTAGTTTTGGACAGACTGAGGTAAACACACAGTCCCACAGCCCAGCGCAGGGTTCAGCATTTGGACGTTTAACCTGGTTCTGATCCCAGGGTTCCCAGTGACCATCTGGAGGCCCAGTTGGCTTTGCAGACTGGAGGAGTCCAGACCGCTCGACCAGAACTGTGGTTCCTCGCAAACACACACACTCGCCAATACACTGCAAAATAATCTTTGGCTTTTCGCCCACACAGGAAATAACAATCAAAGCAATGACATAATAAGAATCATAATAAAAGTAATGACACATACTGTTGCTTATAGCAGTATGAGAAAACAGTGCAGTAAAGACCTTAGAAAAATGAATAATAAAGGATGAGGAGAAAATGAGGAGGAAAATACCCAGAGCTGCAACGATCAGTTGATTAATCGATTTGAAAATTAATTGGGCAACTATTTTATTAATGGATTTATCGCATTGAGTCATTTTTTAAGAAAATAGATGCTTCTCCAATGTGAATATTTTGTAGTTTCCAATCGTAAACTACTGTCACCTTGGCCTCCGAGAAATGGTCATGAACATTTCTCACTTTTATCTGACATTTTATAGACCAAATGATTATTTGATAATGAAAATAACCGTTAGTTGCAGCCCTAAAAATACCAGTTGTGAGATAAAAATATGTTTTATTTTCTATCCTATAAAGTTTCTTATTTTCTCTGGATAAATGATTTATCACAATGGGAGTTTTTGAAAAATAAGTACCAAATAAATAAATAAATAAATAAAAGAATATCTTGTCCTCTTACAATAGTAAGATGGGAGCTGTAGGAGTTGAAACAAAATGACAGAGCACCTTCTCTAAATCTCCAGAAAGCATTAAAATGAATCCAGGTTGTTTTCTGTTTGAGAGAAGCAGGGCTGCACTGCATAAACATGCAAACATCATATGAACCTGCATTTGTGCGCATACTCTCACTCTTTTTTTTATTTTTACTCATACACATTCTTAAAAAAACAAGCTTGTTTGGCAGTTGAAAAATCTGTTCTTTAGCTGTGAACAACACAACATCGCTGAATAATTGAGGAGGTTGAGGTCGGGTGCTACTGGAGCTGTTTGGTAATTGGGCCTAATTGATGAAAACATTGGCCCCAGCAATCAGTCATCTCTGACTGCATAATGTGATATAATATGCAGCTGGAAAGGGTAGGCCTCTATTGAATTAAATTTTATATATGCTCGTCATACACACACACACGTACTGTCTTGACATTTAAATATCAGTTTAAGGTTAATGCGTCTCCCTCCCAGATGGATAAAACGCCTTTAACGTCATTCTGGATGGCGCACGGAGCTCTTACCACATAATAATAGAAATATTGCCATTGAATGGCAGCGAGTAATGTGTTTTTTTCTATTTAATGTCATTGTTTATCCAGATTTCGGCCTGTTCTACTGTGCCTCAGGGGTAAGTTCAGTCCCTGTGACCCTGAACGGGATAAAGAGGTATAGGGAAGTGGATGGATGGAAAAAAAAGTGAGGTACAATATATTTGAATGTAATTGGTATCGTTATGGCGACATGGTGGTGCAGTGGTTAGCATTGTCGCCTCACAGCAAGAGGTTCTTTGGTTTGAACCCGCTGGCCACGTGTTGCCGTGTTTTTTTTTCCGGTTCCTACGGCTTCTTCCAAGCACATGCAGGCTAGGTTAATTAGGTTTTTGCCAGTATATGTGAATGTGAATGTGAATGGTTGTCTGTCTCTACGTGTCAGACTGTGATTGACTGGCGACCTGTCCAGGGTGTACCCAGCCTTTTGCCCCAATGTCTCCTGGGATCCGCTCCAGCCTCCAGCGACCCTGTAAAGGATAAGTGGTTAAAGATAATGTATGGATAGTATCGTTACTATCACTTGTCCCCTCCTTAGAGTCATAATGATTGACGCTATAGTTTAGTCTGGCTCCAGACCTGTATTGCAGCCCACATCTCAGTAGCGTTGGGTCGACTTCTGGTTTTGCTGGTCCAGTCCGGTGTATGAGCTTACACTGGTTTGATTTTATGCATTATATGCTATACGTTAGCGAGTGTGAGGTTAAGAGAGAGCGGGAGCGAGCAAGCGGGAGCGAGCAAGCGTGTGACGGTGAATTAAGTTATAGTAACGTTGTAGTTGTGAACGTAGCAGTTCAGTGTGTGTGTTAGACTGTCGTGAATAAATGCTACAACTCCTCAAGACCCAAACCAAGTTCCTGTGTCTTGCTTGCCACCTGTTGATTAAAATGAAGGTGGTCAACCTGTTAGCTCCGAAGTTAGCGACAACTTCAGCCCCAGGCTCCCTTAAGGTGGGCTGTTGAGGTGGACCAGCTATTCTCATTTTATGACAAGCAGCTGCTGAGTCAAGTGCGACACCTAGTGGTAAAATTCTGTGTACTGGTCCAGTCCGATGGCTTAATATCAAATCGGCTTGAAATGGTTTACACCGACCTAGCTTTACATCTCAGCTATTAAAATAGGTCTCTCATGTTGTGCCCACCGACGCTGTTTCTGCCAGCTGGAGAAACGATTGACGAATTAGAGCTTTGTAGACGGGATTAAGAATGGTGACGTTATTTTAATGACAGCAAAATGGTCACAAAAATGTTTTGAACGTGGATGAAATCGAAGTGGTTGTAAGTCAACTTTGAGAAATTACAACTCATAAATCAACATTTGATTTGATCTTTGTGAAGTTAACTGCTCCTAGCAACTGCTGCTGTTGCTTCCGTGTTCAATCAAAATGACGTAGGCGGGACGGACATGTTACATGCTACTGATTGGTTAGAGCTAATTTTTTAGGAAATTATTATTTCATAGACACAATATACCCTTGGAAACATGGAGATAACGGATTTCCATGAAAATGATTTGAATCTTCGTTTTTAATAGGTGTATAAGGTTTGAGCTTTGTTGTACAGAAAATACTGGCGCTTGACGGAGAAGCTGGTTGGAGCACTAATATAGAAAACATGGGCTGACTGAGAGACATTTAAATACTTTGTGACATGTTATATGATGTTTTGTGAGTTCTGCTATCAGTCTTGACTTTGACAAATCTGCGTGCCTGTTTTTATCAGCCTCAACACGGGAACAGATAATTTGACTTCTCATTTTCCCGTCACCTGTGATGCTGTATATGTTTTTATGCATTAAGACACACACACACGCCTGTGACTTGGCAGCACAGGCACTAAAAAGTGTCATTTATTTAATGTGGAAATAAAGGAAGTGGACTCATAATTGCTGAAATCAAATGCGTGTTTCAGGACACAATTTCAAAGTCTTGTAAAGTCCAACCTTAACAGTGGCTTGGAGATATTTGTTTTTCAGCCATTAAAAGTCAATGTCAAGTTTTTATCTATCTGCACAATGTGCTACAGCGGTGTGCTTCCAGACGCTGCCTTGTTTAGATACCGTGTGATAAATAAATGCTTTGGTTACAGACACATTGTAAAAGACGAGCATATGTCAGCAGTGTGCGTTTAATCAATAGACCCAGTTAATTTAAAGAAACAACACACTTGGGTAGTTTTTAGTTCTGCAACGAACAGCATGTTTTGGGATTGGTTCAACTATTTTATAAGATTTATTCCTGAGTGGATAGCCCATAAAATACACTGTCTCTCATTTTAAAGGCTGCTTTTATCATTCTGTAGTTAAATAACGACACTGACTTTTGTCTGTGCTGAACGAAGCTTATTTAGTGTGTCTCAGCGATTGTTTTTTACAAGTTCGGATGACAAAATAAAAAACTTCATTGTGAATTAAGACAAACTGAGGAATAGATAAACACCAACTATGTTTATTTCGAGGATTTTCACCTCACTGAAATTTAGTAGTCAACAGATTAATTCCTTTTTTTTTATAGATATAGATCAACTTTTCCTGGGATCCTAAGGAGCTTTGGCATCCTCAGACGTTTACACTTCTTGATGTCACTTGATGCTGTGTTTGTCTGACAATTGACACAAAAGAAATTTCCAAGAGGAAAATAACTAACTGACAACAGAAAGGCAGAAAGTTTCAACAAGAAACTATTAAATTACGATGGAGCCCCTGTCTCTTTTCTGAAGTTCCTAAAGAAAACATTCCATCACCAGTCATCGATGATTCGGTCCTGACCTTCTCCCTAATAGGTTTTTAATCCTGCAAAGTATGCCGGCAAGTATGTGAACAATGCAGTAACATTGTAGGCACTTGTCTACGCATAGGCATTGTAAAAATCAAGTATATCTTCAACCTTGCTGCTAAACACAAGTTTCATGAGAATGAACCAAAGCTTTTGTGTGCAACCCTGCTCACACAATTTCTTGCGTATCTGCTTTTCATCACACTAAGCAATTCATTTTTTTTTCTCGCCTTTCCAATTCTAGACTGACCTTGACATTATTGAACTGATGAATAGAAGCCACAAGGCTTAAATTGAGTTATGAATGAAGGAGTAGAGAAGTGATGATAAAGTATTTTTTCTTAACTCAACTTTAACAAAGCCTCATATCTTTCTAAAAGTAAAAAAAAAAAATAGGCAAAGAAATCTTTAAACAACGGATTGCCAGTACAAACACAATAGGTTGGCAGGGAGTTAGAAAACTCCACATTGTGTTGATGCTTGAACACTTGGCACTGCCAGTTTCACAATCATTGTCGCATAAATAAATTCCTTTTCTGAGGTCCACAACCTCAAATACTTTGCTCAGCGGGATCACCGACTGCTATCACTGCACATTGAGCCAACCAGACTTGCAAATATGAGATAGGAGACTCTGCCAAGGATATATCTCCTCCAATTTCCAGAGACTTAAATCATTTGGAGGCACTGGCTGAAAAGGTATTTGATTATTGTTTAATGACAAAGTCGGCTTTTATCAAATTAGTCTTAAGCTCAGCGTGCCTGGTTGTGGTGATGGAGGGAGGTTATTTGGGTACACAGTATTCCTTTGGGACACAATTTGCATACATTGATGTATATAAACACACTCTGGATAACTGGAGTAGAGGAGCAAAGTTTTGTGCAGAGAAACACTTTGAGAAATGGAAAACATTAAATCCATGCTTATAGTCTGACACTGGCTATGGCTTAAATTAAAGTCAGTAATTACAAATGTAAAGTTTCACCTGTATCTTACTTTATACTTTTTGCGGCCACCAGCTCCTCTGGACGTGGAGCTGTGAGATAACTGCCCTCTGGTCTGACATCATTACTTTCTTTTACACTCATTCCACGCTTCAGCACATCTGAAAGTCAACATCCACTCTTGCCAGCACAGTTTGAGAGGAGAAAATACTGCTCTGTGGAAAGTTTCAGACATCTTTATCCACCTGCTCTCTCAAATCCAAGCTGGTTCGAAGCACCTGTTTGAGAGGATAGATTGCAAGGTTGATAATGAGGAGCAGCCATCTGAAGTTCAGACATGTGATCTCAAGACCGGAAAGTCACAATTCTGTCCAGTTGGGAAAAGCTGAGTGGGGGAATTGGTCACTTCCTGCTCAATTTTTTTTTTGCAATATCAGTGTGCATTCATGCAGGACATTTAATCCCCACCTCAGCAGAGCTGCTCAGCGGCCAACAGTTTGAAGCTGGTTGTACTGGGCAGCTTCCAGATATGAGAACCTTTTGTGCATAAATCTCACGCTCCCTTGTTGCTTTAAATATGAAGATAAGACAAATTCACTATGTTTTGCTCATTCCAGTGTGATGGGCTCCAAACACACACAACAGTTGTGGAATTGAGTGGCAGTGCTAGTTTAATCTCACTAGCCGGTTAAGTTGTCAACTCGAGCAAAGAGGTTTTTCTCCTGGGAGTGAAGTTTTCATCATCAGCAAAAGTTTCTCCTTCTTTAACTTATATTAAACCAAAGTTTTAGGTGCTTAAACCATCTTAACTGTTTCCAAAGCGTTTCATGACAGTTCCAAACTTGAGCCAGCCCTGTCGAAAGCTTTGAAAAGCCAGAAAGATAGATTATTTTGGTACATATATTATTTGTGTTTTTTTTGTTGGATATTGTTGGACATAACGGGCAGAAGTTTCTAACACAGCGAGGGACTGACAGTTGTAGCTACGTTAGCGCTACGGTGACTACGAAGTCCTGGGGACCGCGGAAACAATGATTGGCCATCTTTGGCTGCTCGTTTTTTCTCCTACAATTTTCCGATGCCGGTGGAGATTGTTTACAGAAAATATTAAGGAAGTTGAAGAATGGCTCAGTAGTCTTCTTCAATAACATGTTTGGATTCATTCGTGACCGGGAAAAGAAACACCTATAATCACGTATATCATTTGTACAGGCTGTAAAAAGTGTAAAGCAGCTGGGCAACATGCTTCATTCATCATGGAGGAACGAAAAAGTTCACTTACTGACACTCACATTC